>NC_058506.1:21910650-22277317 GCF_020382885.2 Scatophagus argus | reverse complement strand
GTGTTACCCACGTGAAGCTGGAAGGCGGCCTGAAAACCCGACCGTCGTGGACGGGAGACCTGATGTCCACACTTTCAGACATGCTGATGTCCTGCGCAACATTCATAGTGCTGCATTAGCGTGTTGGCATGAAAAGTGACCGAAGTTGTTGCGCAGAGTAAGAGATCTTAAGATTTGTTGGGACCGCGACAGAACAGCTGTGGGTGTGAATCAGTCTGACGTGGCCTCCCATCCCAGTCTGAAGTCAGAGAGGTGTGTTGGTGGGTTGGGGGTCTCGAAGCTCCTTGACAGTCCAAAGTGAATCCAAAATGTCCACCTTCTTAATGGGTGGGAAGCCCGTGAGAGATCGTGTCCTTGCTGGGTTACGTCCCGTCTTTAATTATGTAATTTCCCATGAAAATAAATGTCTCCATATCAACGCAGCGCTTTGGATCAAACCCCTTGAGTTGTTTCAAGGCTCCAGAGTCGGAGCTTTCATTCACAAAATGCCCCACTTAGCTGAGTAATTCTCACTTATGTTATTAAATCCCTTATTTTTCCACCTAAAGAGATGTTGGCTCGACTGCTGGAGAAGTCGAGCCAAGACCAGCGTGTCTGGGTTCACATCCAAAAATCTTTCCCCATTAAAAACAGGCAGCCGTTTAGTTTTGGGTTGGATTGGATTATTCACACATTGTTCTGCCTCCCTCCCGTTCTGAACTGATTTCCTCGCTCTCGCTCATACAGACTGGCCGTCTCCCTCACTTTCCCGTCACGCGTGTCGTCTCGGCATGTGAAACGCCACATGCGGTTTGAGAAATGTCTCGCTGACACCTGACAACGTGGCGTCAGAGCTGCTCTCATTCGGACGCATCAAGACGCTGACGCTGGCAGACCTCAGAAGCTTCACTCTTAAGCTCTGCGTCGTCTCAAAGGTAAACCGTTTCACTCCGGGAAAACAGTTCAGTCCATTGAAACAAAGGTGCCTGTCCTGCAGGCGGAACAGCCTTGACCTTTTATCAGCGATACGAAACGCCACACGAGGAGGAGGTCGGGGTGATGGACGGAGGTTCTATCAGTCCTCTTCCATCTGCTGCCCATCGGGGGTCTACAGTGAGGCCTGAGGGGGCAGTTCGGGCTGCAGGGAGTGACGGTCTGCTCACGGAGCAGCTGGACAGCAGCTCAGTGATGTGGTTTACATTGAGCAGGCTGATCTCAGCCAGCTACTGACCTTTGCTAAGTGTTGTCAGGGGGATAATTTGATTCAATCCTCGTTTTTTGACCTGAACCCACTTAGCACGGAGCCGTAAACTGTAGAAATCTAATGCTGACTGAAAGCCACAGCTAAAATGCTGCTCAGTGAGGACCATGTATGGATCTTTGTACGGTTTGCAACATTTACTGCTAATTACACAGACTTAATGTTTGACTTTAACATTCCTGCTGACCATTTCCAAAAGCTAACTGAAGTGCTTTTGGGTTGTTTTGGATGGTTTCTCCTACAGTCCACATGACTGGTGTTTTCATTTCATGATAAAAATCAGAACAGATAATTGTAGTTTATTACAACTGGAGTCTTATTTTCATAGTTTTGTCTATCAGAAATACAAGAACTTCTACTGAAGGATTCCTGAAATGGTTTTAAAATCTGATTAACTCGAAGTCGCGTTCGCATGATATTCATAATGGATGTCATGTCATGTTGTGCAGGCGGCTTGGCTTCAGTTTCTTGCTGTCGTCGTCGTGTTTACATTTAAAATCGTCTGCATCACATTTTCCTCCCTTTGCTCAGGGGAGTTTTGTTTCCAGGGAAAATCATGTAATGCACCTCTTCACTGATTACTTTCCTCTGCGCTGCACACAGACCAGCTAGCCGTCAGAAAAAATCACATGACCGTCACCGTGCAGGTCACATGACCGTCACCGTGCAGGTCTCAGCAGTCTCACCGGCTGACTTTGCTGTCTCTTCATGTGATTTCCCTGACACAAGCCGTAGACACGACATAAGACTCGGCCTGTGCTCAGCTCACACCAGTGAGCTGATGAGCAGTAAGCAATGATAGATTTTGATATCCATCCATACTTGAATGGATACTGACGCATCAACTCAAAAAGTGAATATGTGACACATTAGCCATCATGCTTTCCATCACACACACACACATTTTCATCCCTCTTAACCTCTTGCTTGCCTGACTTCCTGCCTCCCTGCAGCCTGAAAGCCGAGCCAAATCAATTAGTCAGCAGAAATTACAGAGCAATAAATAACGAGGGCCGGTCGGCAGCGGCGCAGACGGGCGGAGACGGGCGGAGGGGAAACCGGAGTTATGGGGCCCCTCCTGTCTGCATGTGCAGCTCAGGATGCTGGGGCCTCTTAATGTCACTATATGAGCTTTTCATGTGCTTCACTGCACGATATTTGCAGAATGACTGAATGTGTTGGCAGAGAGAAAGAAGTGCAACTCGTGACCAGAAGCGTTTAAGGAACGACTTTATTTACTGCTAATAAAGTGTGGGATAAAACCAGTTGTTCCCTGTGTGCATTTACAGTAAGAGAAGAACAAAGATTTATTAAATATATTCTTTAACAGACATTAGCTTAAGCGCCGCCTGTCCCTGTTTTGGCCCTGTGGGGAAACCGTAGACGCCAGGCGGGAGGCGTCCACGGTTTGGAGGTGCTGCGTCGTCTGTGACCTCAGACTGTCCTCAGATGTTACCCGATCCGGTCTGTTGCAGACTGTACAAGTCAAAGCACCTCTCTGTCTGTGACACACTCACACACACACACACACAACTGAACACACATTTGTTCAGTTTCATATTGTATTTTATTTCTCCACTGATATGAGAGGCTTTTTTTCCTTGGATAATAAAAGCTGTTATATTCTAAAGATCTGAAAATACTTTGAATTATATTCCCCAAGTCTGAACTTTTCTGACTTGCTGTTATTTGTTAGTCTCAAGTAACGTGACAGGAAGTCAGAGTTAAACTTTCTTCTTGTTGACACAAGTGATGGAAACATAACGACAGGCTCGTACAATAAACTGATTGCACAACAGCAGAAACTCCTGTGACTGCTGACCTCCTGACGCGTTGGGCGTCCACCACGACCTCCTCGAGACGTCACACACCTCCTCTCGATTTTCATTTCGTTAAGCTGCCACAATCCAGCCAATTAAAACCCGCTTCAGGGCCTCGTGTGAGCAGTTCACGTATCACCTCGACCTTCATTGCAGTCACACTGGCTGCACTGGTTGTGTTTCTGGACGGCGTAGCTGGCGTCCGTCCCGTCAGCAGGCGGGGGGGCGCGGTGCGGGTCCACGCGGCCGCCGCTCGTGCTGTTGGCTGCTTCTGTGTGCGATAAGCTGCTGCCGTGTTGTCCCAGCGTTAACTCAACATCCTGAGTCCACACTCTCTTCCTGGCCTTATCACTCACTGTGTGTGTAGACGGGATCACAAATACTTCCGGAGGTCAATAGATAAAGCAGAGCAACAAACATTGCACACACACACACACACACACACACGCTGGGCTGCTGCAGTGTGTGTGTGTGTTTATGGTCCAGGGTTCAGTGTGCTGTAGCAGTTAAACTTTAAACAGTGATAAACAGAGGACTTGTTTCCTCTGATTAGATGTTTAAGTGACAGAAAGTCCAAGTTTTGTGCGGCTGTTCGGGATGTTTGCAGTTTGTCAGGACGAGCACAACGTTTAACCCGTCAAACCAAACCACAGCTCGCCTAAATGAGCCCGTGTTGAAGGTCTCTTTCTGCCTTTCCTTTCATGAGGCCGACGATGTTTTCCTTCCTTCTCTTTCCCTCCGACTCTTTTCCACATGATGAGTTAGTAGCTGCCAGGTAAGCAGGAGCTGTGAGGCTGTTTGGAGCAGGTAGGAAACCATTTGTGGCACAGAAGATCTTCAGTCTAATCGTCGTTGGAATTTCTGTGATGTTATAAGAGACGAGGCAGATATTGTCAGCAGCACAGTTTATTTTGCCTCTGGCTCTGATATTTTTCTTGCCTTTTAAGGACCAAAGCATCTAATCTGAGTGCCTTCATAACAAATTTGATCCTTTGATTATTGAAATTTGCCAAGTGACGATAACTGCTGTTGATTCAACAAACGCGAGCGGGAATTGACTGGAAACGTATCTGGAAAACGTCTTGCTGTGTTTCACAGCTGAGGATGTGAGTTCAAACAGTCAGCCTTCCTCCACCTGCAGGACTTTAAAACTCTGGACTTTTTCCTGCTTGTGTGGTGCGTTTTGCAGCTGAAGAGAATCTGACACCAAACGACGGTGGCGAGTTTGTGAACACGTGAAGAAAAACACCAACCAGCGAACGCACCTCCGCTGGGTTTTTCATTGTTCACAACATGAAAGACATTTTTCAACCAATTATTCAACAAACTTGACTGACATCTTTAAGAGAAACTTCAGTTGAAACAGTGCTGAATGGTTTACTCATGCGTTTCGTCCCCTCTCACTCGTAGTTTTGTCCTTGCGAAGTCTTTTCAAAAAGCGGCCTTGTGGTGTGGATGGAGGGCCAAAACACACACAGTCTCGTCTGCTTACAGCGGACTCACTCTTCGCTTCTCTCAGAGAGTGTGGTGGTGTTGTGGTTCCTGCTGTTATTAAGCTTGTCCCAGCAACACCCAAAAACATCACAGAAGTCAGTAAAACTGGAGTCTGGGGCTTTTCGAGCAGCAGCAGCATTTCCTTTGACTGAATAGGAGCTGGATTAGTCGACAAATAGAGTCCCACAATACAGGCTGGACCCTCGCTGACTAATCAGACGAGCTGAGCAGAAACACGTCAGCAGATACGCTGACAGCGCACACGTTTACACCCACGCACAGCCGGCCAGAACAACAGCCCTGAGCCAAGTCTTTAGCAGAATGAACCACAACAAACACAGGACGGGTTCCAGCGAAATGGCTCCGATATCGTCCGGATCCACATGTGCAGGTGACCCTGGACAGGTCTGTGCGTGTTCATAATCTGGACGTAAGTCAGTAGGATCGACGCGCAGTCACGTCTGTGTTGCAGGAGGCCAGCGAGTCCAGCTTAGCATTAAGACTCAGAATATGTAGAACCAGCCAGCCTGACTCTGTCCAAAGCTGACAAAATCCTCCCACAAACACGTCTGGGACAAGTCAGCTGACACGTTTTCATTTGTCTCTTCAGGTCATCCAAATATTAAGGTGTACCATTTTATGTTGAGTTACAGGACTGATGACTTTCCACAGCCTCTGGAGGTTTCACACCAAGGGGTCCCGGCCAAGACGAGGTCCAGCACAAAACCCCTCATCAAACTGTTCCTCCATGAGAACAGGGGTCATGTCTTCCATGAGATCTCATGATGACCAGAGGAGCAAAAAGTCCAGCGACAGCAGACATTTTGACTGAAGTGTAAATGGAGCTTATTTTGTTGGACAACAAGTGAGGCACAAACATTAAATGCACATGCACGCACGCACACACACACACATGCACGCACACACACACACACACACATGCACGCACACACACACACACACACACACACATGCACACACACACACACACACACATGCACGCACACACACACACACACACACATACTCTCTCTGTCTTCATGTCTGGAGTTATGCGACCACAACAGACTGAACACACTGCAGTGTGGAGACAAGAGGTCTCCGTTGTGTATAGATTACACATGTACATGTGTGTGTGTGTGTGTGTGTGTGTGTGTGTGTGTGTGTGTGTGTGTGTGTGTGTGTGTGTGTGTGTGTGTGTGTGTGAGGGTTTACTGTCAACTCGTTTGACAGTACTGATGTAATGAAATAACACATATGGTACTGATTACATTCATTCCATAACACCTAAAACCCAATCCTGAGTCAGACCTTCAATGCAGCGTGTGGTAAACAAACAAACAAACACATTGTTTACATTCAGTGTGTTACACACCATTGTGTGTGTTATTCACTTCCTTCACCTCGTGCATATCTGGGCTTGTTCCCTCCACGCTCAGATAAGGTCACCTCAAACCTAAACTCGCCGTCATCGCGTTTCCTGTCCGTCTCTGAGCTGTCAAAACTTTAGGACGTCGTCTCGTTATTTTTGACTTCCTTCTGGACGGACCCCAAAAAGCACAAAACGACACATTGTTCAGATTTGATGCCACCGAACATGACGGGAGCTGAACACGGCTGAGAAAATGTGCTGCTACAAGTGCTGATGTAATTAAACTTAAAATCAACGTCACACACTCACAGTTTATTGGTGGAAGCAGGAGGGAAGCTCACGGTGGGGAGGAAGACTTCCTGGGAGAGATTTATTATACATGGGAGATAAGGCACACACATACATGAAGAGACCACACACCACGCACACACACACACACACACACTTCAAACGACTGGGCTGGCTGGGATCACTGCTGCCCTCTCCTCCCTCCTCTTGACCTTTGACCTCCATCTCTTCATTCTCCCGTCTCGCCGTCTCTCTCCCTCTCCAGGCCCTTTTCTGTCTTTCATCTTCCTCACATTCGGTTTACTCCCTTTTCGGCTCCATCTTTGTCTTTGTTCTTTCTATGTTTTCCTTTCACACGTTTTAGCACAAACGTGTTTTTTCTTTCTTCTGTCTGGAGTGAAATTGCACTTATTTAAGTTTAAGATTTGGGAAAACGACATCAGCTGATTAACTAAATGAATGTGAAAGACAAAAAGGAAAACTGCCCTCACATAAAGAGGGTTAAGCAGGCACATTTTTGTCCAGTTCAGAACCTGATCATCTGACCGCTCGTGTTCGTTCACACCTTGTGATGACCAAAAATCCAAAAATAGGTGAGTATATTAGGACAATCCCTGTTCACCCTGAGCAGATCCACAAGTTCGTCCTCTGCACTCCATCCTGGAACAAAATGTCTTTGTTTTATGACTCATCATAACGGGACTATTTGTTTGTTAGAATACCTCTGAAACAACCTTTTTAATGCACTCCAAAAGATGGCGGTTTGAAGGAGAGGGAAATGAAACCAAACAGCTACTGTTAGCTCTGCTGTTAGCCCGTGATTTGCAGCTGTTCACACCTGACCAGTAGAATCAGATTCAGGATCCGTTCAGTTTCCACTCAGTCTGGTTTTTGTCAGGCCTGATAGGCTGAATTTCCATTTTGTATGCAAAGACAGAAACAAGGACACAAGGAGCTGCTTTATTTTAAATTATACTTTATTTCTTATAAAAACAAAACAATAAACAAATAAATTAGATATTTCTAAAATAATTCTCTTGAGGAAATGTTTTAAGAACATTGTGATTGTTTACAGTTTGTATCTGGGAGAAGAGCAGATAGCTGGAATGTAAAGATGTGAGATTATCCGGACACTTCGTGTATGGAAGCCAAAGAGCTTCGGTCCAAATGTCCATCAGAGACACCAGCTGACAGCATAAAATGTAAAGAAATGAGGAGAAAAGATACATAAATTGACAAAATGATGATGCATTTAGAACATTTGGGAATGAAACCAAACATCTGAACTAAAAAAAGGCTCCACAGAGTTATGGCACAATACAAGCAGTGATGCAGCCAAACCTTTTCTTTCTTTTTCAGGAGACTGAAGGAGACATTTTAATGAATTGGACACGTACATGTTCACTATTGACCAGAAGCAAAGTGTCCGATCTGGGGAAGATATTAACTGATCATACAGTTCGATCTGCTTTGTGTCACTGGGTTTTGTTTGTGGTCAGATTCAGGAGGTGGACTGGGATTCGGTTGGCATTTCACCCCACAGGGGACTCCCCTGCAGCTGGCCCAGGTGGCAGTGGTGAATCTGAATTAAGATTTGTAAGTTAAAAGATGGTGGCTATGGGGATAAAGATAGGGGCATTTGGGAGAGAAGAGGACACATTATCATAATAAGAGCCTCTTCATTTGCACACAAGCCCAAGCTATCCCCACACCAGCAGCCCCCCAGAGCTCCCTCTGGTCCACAGTCACACCCATTGAGCCTGCAAAGCCTTCATTGTCCGTCCAGGCTGCGGACTTGAGGACCCCTCGCCAACAGACTGGGCTGGGTGAAGGGTTACAGCCAGACAAAGAGTGTCCCTCCCCCTCCTCTCCTATTTGAAATCAATCACACTGGCTTTCACATTCAGTGCCCCCCACCCTCACCCTCCCTCCCTCCCCAGGCCTCCCCAGGCCTCCCCTCCTTGTCAGCAGTAACAGTGGGCTTGGGCCAGCTCCCCAACAGAGTCCCCATGCTGAATCTCCAGTCCTCCTTTCAGGACGAGTCCCACCCTGGACACTGACAGAGTGAAGCTGCTGTTAGAGGAAGACCACGTCATGTCGTCTCAAAGTCTACCTGGTTGCACACACGTGTAAATGAGTGCATTACATCATGACCTTTGGGGTCTTTGAAAACGCATTTTAAAACATAACAAATACGTTGCGGTTCATGAGACTAAAACAAAATGGTGGTTTTCATCCAACAATGGCAACTAGAACTGGGCTCATTCTGCTGTTTAACCACAAACTGTTTAGTTGGGCTGGAGGTCAAAGCAGTTTATTGCAAATGGAGGGTTTCATTCCAAAATTTCCCAAGTTTACTTCATCTTTAAGGGCTCATCCGTAATTTTTTTGACCACACAGATTTGAGGTTTGATTTGTCGATGGGAAATGAGAATTTTGTGTTCTTCAGTTGGCCGTGACTCAAAATACAGGCTGTTTTTGTCCAAAATGTTGCTGATGTAAACCAGTTTTTAAGTGTGTGTGCTGTTCGTTTGGTATTTTTGAGTGTCTCCAATGTTTTAATTGGTCATTTCCATTTGGGAGAGCACTGGAAATCATTAGGTCTAAACTGTCGGTGTTTTGGAATGAAACCTGAACATGGAGACGCTGTGAAAGCTTCGACGGGTTTGGCACTTAAACTCCTCTTTCCTTTTGCCTCCAATAACCTTCATTTTCGTGTCATTCAGAATAATTTATAAAAGGCAATCGTCTTTCTGCTGTTGATATGTACATACAATATTTTAATATTCTAATATATTCACAGGAAATCATAAATTCAGGCACTGCCGCTACAGCAACTTCTTAGCACAAGAGATCCTGAGATTTAAGACCGTTTTCTTTTTAAATAAGCAACACAAAAGTAAAATAATCTTATATAAAGAGATTTATATTTAACAATCAGTTTCTTCTTTTTTATCATAACAAAATAAATCTTTTTTGTTGTTGTTGTTGTTTAAATGTCTTTATCACCGAGGGTTGAAGCCCGGGTTTTGGGTTGAGTTTGTGTGAGGAGATCTTTGTCCACCGCCCTTCTGAAGGAGAGCCGATCAAAGAAAGCATCTCAAGGTGTTTTGAGTTCCAGGTTCTGTTCTGTTGGGTTGAGTGCGAGAGCTGATAGTTCAAAGTACCACGTTTTGTTTGTCCTCTCTCCTGCTGCCCACAATGAAATGTTTTCCTTCAAACCTTCACCTGTTGAAGCAGTGCTTCAGTGCTCCACGTGTGTGTGTGTGTGTGTGTGTGTGTTAATGTGCATGTACAAATGCCCATCTCTGTCTTAGGGCTTCGTCTGGTGCCATAATGGAAATCCACTGGAGAACATAATGAGAATAAAAACTTTAACTTTAGAAATGCAGCTGTGGACCTCCAATATGGCCGCCAGACGATGTGTTGCATTACTTGAAAGCCCCAAGCTGTGATTCCCCTTTGTAGCATCGTGTTCGTGTCTGCATGCGTGTGGGCGTCTTCAGTCGCGTGTCTATCGGAGCGCCGTCTTCATGTCTATCCGGGAGCGTACGTCCTGGTAGCCCAGGAGGCAGGGGTCAGTGGACAAGGCATCGTGGGTAAAAACAGAGTCGTTGTCAGAGGAGCAGGAGCTGGACGTGTCCTCGCATGACGGGGAGTACTGCTCAAAGGGTGTCGACAGGTCCAAGTACTGAGAGGACAGAGGAAGTTCAGGAATTAGACAAATGTCCGTGTCTCTGAGGGGTCAAAACGAAACTAAACCACAGACAAATGTTTGTTAAATTGGTAAGTAAACATCAGTGGAAATTGAATTTGGCTTTCAGAAGCAGCCACATTGCTATTGAACGTGCCATGCATTCGATGCTGTCCACTGCAAAACGGATGCAGATGGAGAGAATTGCTGCCATCGCACTTTTAGACCACCTCATCAGTTATGGAGACCAAAAGTTATGAATTTAAAGGCTGTGTTCAACTAAGACCCGACGAATCAATCACACGAACTGCTGACCCATCTGCAGGCGATGGCATGTTGGTATGTATTTGGTGAATAACGGCCGCTCTGCCATTTGGACAGAGCGGCAGCTTGAGTTTGTAAACCCTGGATTCTGCAGTCTGCGCTGAAGACATCTGGACAGCAGATTGCGAAAGAGATGAATAAAATGTGTGTGTACATCTTCAGCCGTGCATGTGTTGGCCTGCATAGGAGGGAGTCGGTGCTCGAGTGTGTGTGTGTGTGTGTGTGTTTGAAACCCACCTCGTCCGAGATGGACAGCAGCACTCTGTCCAGCTCCTCCACCAGCTGTTTGAAGGTCGGTCGCTGGGTGGGAACAGCATGCCAGCACTCACGCATCATCATGTAACTAAGACGAAAGCACAACACGCACAAAAATTATTCAGCGAAACAAACGCTAAACAACATCAGAAAGCCTCTTTGGCTCACATTGGGTTGGACAGCTGAAAACAGAGGACACTTCCTGCTTACAGTTCATGTGTGCAGTTGGAGGGTTTGTCCATGCGATGTCCTTCCTTCAGCAGCTTAAAGAGCTCCTCGACGGGGATGCCAGGGTACGGCGAGCCGCCCAGCGTGAAGATCTCCCACATCAGCACGCCAAACGACCACCTGAGCACAGGGGAGAGCAGACGAGAAGGCCATTTTAAGATACGCTGCATTCAGGTTTAGCAGTTTTGTTGTGCATCATATTCACTCTTGTAGCTCACGTTGTGTTTGCCGTGAGGCCTTCATTCACTCTGAGTGTGTGTGTGAGTGTGTGTGAGTGACACTTACACGTCGCTCTGGTGTGTGTAGACTCTGTCAAACAAGGCCTCTGGTGCCATCCACTTCACCGGCAGCCGTCCCTGCGGAGCAGACGGCAACAAGTTATGGCTTCGCCTTCATTCACCACGGCAGCACGCGTTTCATCTCAACACGTTTTTATTTCTGTCTAAACGTTAAAGAGCTTCTGTACCAAATTCTACCTCTCCGTCGTTCGCCCATTTCTCCCTCACGGCCCCCCCCCCCCCCTCCCCTCCTTGTCTCCCCCTCTTTTCCAATTAAGTCCCATTAAGCCTGCTGCCAGTCAGGGGAAAACATCAGACATCTGTCCTGAGGAGCATTAAAGCTGCGAGAGGAGCCAGGCAGGAGGAACTTGGCTGAGGAGCAGACATGTTTACAAGTCCAGCTGGCGAGGTCGTCCTTTGTTTTGTTTGTTTGGGGTTTTTTACAGACAACCACTTTCAACTTTAATCTTGACATGAAGATACTGTTTGATTGAATGATATAAATTTAGTTTCCAATAAGATTAACTCGTGGCTCTTATTTTCTTAACCAATCAGTAAGTCACACGGATGTTGCTGGTAAAACACAGTCACCAGCACAAACATGTTAGCATGTTAGCTTCTCAGGTGTGGAGGATAAAAAGCTGCTCTCCAACCCTCCTGTTAACTATTGGAAAGCAAAGTTCTCCCTGCACTGGACAGCGACGGGGGAAACACGCTTCGAGAAAAGCCTCACTCACGTTGGTGGTTTTCTTGTAGTAGTCGATCTGGTGGACTCCTCTGGCCAGGCCGAAGTCAGCGATCTTCATCACGTTGTCCTCCGTCACCAGAACGTTTCTTGCTGCCAAATCTCTGTGGATGCACTGCAGAGAGAGGAGAGAGACAGAATTAAAGGCTGACACAAAACCCTCATGTGAGCTTAAGGCCAACTGCTGGGTCTCCAGATTAGAAGATTAGCATAAAGTTTAAATGGTCCTGATTAATGAGCTCAGAGATTTGATGTCTAATTTGGGGAAAAAGGGCTGATCTAGCTTTTATTTGTTTTTTGTACAGTGTTGTTTTTAACACCACTCTCTCTTTGGTAAATGCATAAATTTAAACTATATTGTAGATTTGTAGACACGCTCGTGGTGTGGTTTGTTAGTGGAGGTAGAAATTATTCACTACAGATTTCCTCCAAAAATGAAAAGAGTCAGGAGTGTAAAGTGAGCACACAGTCTCATTTTAGTGAATGCAACAAAATTGAAATGTCTTTATATAGAAGCGCAGGAGTTTGAAGTAAAAACAACCCTTTGGGAGGGAAAAATAAAGGCACTGTTTGCCCACACTGAATGGATGTCATTAAGTTTATTTTGGTTTTCATTCGAAATAGACGTGGGATTTGTGGGGACGTGCGAAATGAACCAGTCTTGGTTTGTGGGTCTCCCCATAATGGAGGGTTAGTTTCAGGCTCCTGCATTCTTTGGAGGCCGTACAGCCAGAAACCTGATGCCTACACCCAAACGGGGGATCTGCTGCCTGTTTGCTAACAGATTTATGGCAGTGCTAAAAAGGACAAAGACCTGCGACGGAGGGACGGACAGATGGATGGAAATGAGTAAACAGGACTGCAGCCGCAGCAGCTTTCTACTCAGGAATGCCTGTCTGAGACACCGGCTGGCAGACAAAGGGACATGTTGATAAGAAGCACACAGACAGAGTGCATGCTGGGTAAATGAAAGGAGTAGACACATGGGGGGTGGGGGTGGGAAAAAAGAAAGGGACAGACAGAGGCCAGAGGATGGCAAGAGAGACGGGCGATTGGAAAGAGAAACAGCAGAGGGGTAAGACGGGTGCTGCCAGACTCGTCTGGACCAAACTCATCCATCAAATCCAGACCCAAGAATTACACAAAAACTCAACTTTAATCACAATTCCCTCTCAGTCAAAACCAAAATGACTGATGCTACAGCCTGTTCACTGCTTATGCAGCTCATGAAGTCCACAAATGTTAAGTATTTTACTTTGATTTTGTGGCCACCCAGGAACCTGGACACATTTTACTGTCGAGGCTGCAGCGCAAAAGTTCCGCCCTAAAGCACGAGAAGTGACTCTTAACAAAACAAAAACATTGCAAGCTGCCTGACCCCAGTGTCATTCTTCAAATATCTTGTTTTGTCAGGGCAACAGGAGGTATTTTCACATTATTTTCCTGTCTTTAAACACACCCTTTTGGAGGCGAGGTACTCCATCCCTCTGGCAACCTGGTAGGCACAGGACAGCAGGTCTTTGAAGGTGAGCTGCTCCTCGGGCACCTTGGTCACATCAAAGGTGTAGTCCATGCCTGGGGGTCGCCGGGCCCGCAGGTACTCCCTCAGACTGCCTTTGGAGGCGTACTCCACCAGCACATACAGAGGACCTGTGGGGGGCGAACACAAACAAGATGAAGGACGGGGTTGTTGTTGTTTTAGCCTGGAGGTTTGGGACCACCATAGTTGAAAGCAGATTGGTTTGTTACAGTAAACACGGGATCTGGGAGGGAAAGGAAAGGAAAGGCATTGTTTTCTCTCCAAATGTGCGTGTGTCATAATTAGCACTAACAATGAAGAAGCTGTCCTTTGTAATCATGAGCTCAGTGCCATCGGTTTAACTCTACTGACTGGTCCCCATGCTGACAGATCCAACGTTTTTACCGAAATCCTCACTTGGAAGCTGAGTGCGCTGAATAGAAGCAAAACAACAAGCAGGAAGGGTTTAGCCACAGATCGGAAACTCACCATCCTGTGTGCAGACTCCGAGCAGGTTGATGATGTTCTTGTGTTTGTCCATCACCTTCATCAGCTCCATCTCTGAGATGAGGTCTGCCAGATCTTTGTCTGTGGCGTCATCTGAAAGGACCACAGATCTTAATTAGAAACGCATGTCATCTTCAGCAGGCTGAAGCCAATTTTCTAGACACATTTTTGTGTTCTGCATCCTCTCTTTCCCACCTTTGAGCATCTTAACTGCCACAGTGGTGGCCTGATCCAGACAGTCCTTGTTGATGCCGTAGGCCTCAGCTCTGACCACCTGACCGAAGCAGCCTTCTCCCAGAGGTTTGCCCAACGTTAAACTAGAAAGAGAAAAAGCAAAAGTTAGTGAAAATAAGAATGTCCAAAAGAAAACTGAACAAATCCATAATTTGGGGCTCTGGTTTCTGAAAACATAGGTTGGGTAAAGCCAAAAATGGGTTGCGGGCTTGTTTCTTTTTAGGTCCCTACATGACGCGAGAGCTGCAATGTTTAAATGAATCTGGGTCCTAGAAGCCAAGCTAAACTTGGTGAAGAAATACTCTTTTGGCAAAGGGCAGAGCTTTTAAAATAACTCCAAGTTACTGAGGCTCCACATTTCAAAGGTCATTTCTTTCATAAACATTTCAAATATAAGAGTGCTCTTTCCAAAGTATCACCTACATGTCTGATAATGACAACAGACGTAGAGAACTTACTTCTCCCTGGGGAACTCCCAGTCCGGGTCGTAGGGCAGTTCAAACTCCATGACTCCAGCCAGCATGGGGGAGCAGCTGGACGAGAGGCGAGCCACCCTCATCAGCGACGCACTGGACTTCCCTGACGAGTTGGACTCCACTGAGTACTGACAGAAGAGATACAGGAAGCAAAAGTTTAGTTTTGGTTTCAAGCGCACTTTGGCCATAAGTCATAGACAGACAGACTTTAAGTCCCACGATGCACGGCGTCATATACCTGTCTGCGAAGAGGAAACTTGGAGAGCTTCTGGACAGGGAGAGCATCAAACGGCTCCCTTCTGGGGTGGACCTGCATTCGACACAACACCACGATCACGATGGCCATGATCAGAGCCAGGAAACCGCAGGCGTAGATGATGATGTCGGTGTACTTGGTCTCCATGGTGTCCATAGCGTCTGCTGCTTCCTCCTCTACAGGAAGAGAGGGAACATTTTCACAAAAAATATTTTCACCCCGAGGAAGTGACAAATGAAATCTAAATCTGAAGCTTTTGCAGCACCAACATATCGTTTGCTGAATTTCTTGCTCCCAGTTTAGAGCCTGTTAAGGTTTTCTTTGTGGAGTGAAGTTTTATGTTTACCGTTTGGTGACAACACTGTGTTTTTAAAGAAATTACTGAGTCGAGCACTGAATCGTACACCCTTCAGTTCATTCTTTACCTGAGATGACGGTGAGCCAGGCAGACTGGTGGGCAAATCCGATTGAATTTCCAGCCAGACAGGTGTACTCTCCTGCATCCTCCATGGTCACTTTGGACAGGTAGAGCACCTCCACCTCTGACATGTTCAGGCTGCCGGTCTGTACCACGAGGATGCAGAAAAGGTGAGTTAGTACATAATAATCCTTATGATGCAGCGTCCTTTAAAGTTGCTTCTGCTAGAGATTCTTACAGCTTTTATGTTTGTTTGTTTGTTTGTTTGTTTGTTTTTTACATCTCCACCACCTGCTGTAGGCCACTAACCTTCAGGATCTGAACGTAGGGCGACCCATCAGAGCCGTAGCGGCTACCATTCTTTTCTATGTGTTTGAGCCACTGAATGTGCGGCTGGGCGTCGCTGTAGACTTTGCACTGGAACTGGACGTCACTGCCCACCACTGCTGTGGTGTTGGCTGGCAGGCCTGCCTGCAGGATGGGCCTGTGTGGGGAACGTTCTGCATCGGGGAAAAAAATCAGAGGAGGAGAGATGAGCAAAGTGGGCAAAGAGGAAAGAATGCATGAAACTCTAGAGCTTAAAGGATTTTCTTCTTTTCAGGGCAACAGTTCAAAGGTGATTCGGGGACAGAGATTCAACTGATATGCCAAATGGGGAGTCTCACAAACGCCGCTCTCACCAGAAGTGCATGTTGGCAGGACAAAAACCTCCAGAAATTTGGCTGTTTAACAACTGGCAAACATGACTGCTTTGTAAACAGACGTCTGAAATGCCCAGCAGTTGTCACTGTCACCTATAATGTGTTTGTATGCTGGCAAAAGAGCAGGAAATGCCATTTGGGGATGAAAATCGGTTCCATTAGCGTGCCTCTTTGTCAGCTGGTCGCCGGGCTCTCTTTGATCTGCGGTTACTCTCGCTCTCTGATCTCGTTAGCTGTCTCGTTAGCCCTGTCCCCCGTCAGTGGGGACAGAAACTGACCCCGTGGTGGACGGACAGCGAACAAATGAACAAACAAACCGCAGCCCTCCTCAATCTCCTGTCACAGGTCAGGTAGAAAACTGGTGTGGACGCCTGACCGTCCACATCCTGCCTGCAACGACCGACGCCAGGCGCCCCTCTGTCACCTTCTGCCCCCCCCCCCCACCACCAGTTATCCCCTCCCTCAAACTGGAGGCTTTCATTTGAAGGCACGATGCTTTTCCATAAGGGCTGACTAATAACTGTTGCTGTTGTTGGCAAGAAAACTGCCAGCAAGATTATAAAGCATCAAAATTTGCTTTTGAAGATTAATCATCTCTCATGTCCTTTTTACTGATTCAATTCAATAATGCAAACCATATCATAACGGTTCAGAACAGAAATGAGAAGAAACAAGAACGCACACACGATAGGATTTTGTGCTGTTAATTGTATCACCTGTAATATTTCTACTGGTTGATTTATGTATATGTGAATTTTTCTACAGATTGTTTGGACAAAAATATGCTTCACGTTTGTGCCAGCAAAATAACTAACTGAACTATTCTTACCGAGGACATCGAGGACGTAGCTGTGAGAGATGGAGCCATATTTGTTCTCCACCACGCAGGTGTAGTTTCCTCTGTCTGAAGGCACAACACTTTCCATCACCAGGCTCCAGTGCTGGTGTCTCAGCTAGCCAAAGAAGCACAAAATATCATCAGCGTGAAGAGAGACTCACTTTGTGTCGGGATAGAAAGAGGAAGAACAAACAAACAAGACTGAACTTGACAAATATTACTCAAAACTGATTATCCAAAGGAACCCAGCTGTCATTCAGCTTTATTTAACCTCCAGGAGCTAACAAACGGTCACCGTCCTCACCTTGATGCCTCCAATGCGGTGCTCTCCTCTAAATTCACGGCCATTTTTGAGCCAGCGAATGCTTGGCATGGGGCTGCCCATGGCGGGACAACGAAACTTCACTGTGTTCCCTGCAGGAACGGCATACAGCTTCTTTTCCATGCGCTGTGTGTGGGTCCAGTAGGGACCTGTATGGACAAAGACCCGTCAGCGAGCTGTCAAACGCAAACGCTCTGACGAAGCAGCAATCATTCCTGAAGGATTGAAGTTACAAAGCAAACCAAACAACACACCTCTGGAGAAGTAAACTTGATCATTTTCGATCTCAGCCGACGAGTCCTCCAAGCCGTTGTCCTCATCATCATCCCCCGACCCCAACGAGTCTGGAAACATGACAAATTAAGTCACTATAAGGCACAGACAGAGTGAGCCCGTCATAGCCAGTCAGTGAAGCCAACACTGACTGGATTTCCTTACCTGCCACAGTGATGGTGAAGTTCCTCACAGGCTCTTTGTTTCCTCGGAGAACACAAACGTAAACGCCTGAATCCTCGTACGTTACGTCTGTGATCTCCATGATGGCGCCGCGCATCTGGATGCGGGGCGTGGGCAGAACCCGGCTTCCCTCCTTGTACCAGCTCACAGCCATGCCGGGTCGGGTGCTCATGTCACAGCGCAGTTTGAGGACGTTGCCCGGCTCCAGCAGAAGATGCTCTGACGTGTCTTCATTCAGTTCCTCAAGAACATCTGAAACATCAGCACATACGGAGTTAGTACCCTGCGACGGAAGATGGTTTCAGCTTCTGACATTCGGTCTGCACACTTTCTTTCCTGTTTTTTCTCCTGACTTTTTCATTTTGTTTGTTCTTTCTTTTCTTCCGTTTCCGCCTCTTCTGCTTCACACACAGGCCTGTCAGCAGGTTATTTCTTTATTTCCCCTCTCAACCAATAGACTCAGCTCAGCTATGACCTTCAGCTCTTCAACCCCATTATCTCCCATCCCCACACAAACACACACAATGAGGTTACCGTGGAGACCAGGAGGCCTAACCAACCCGGCCTTTCTCCACCCCCCACCAACACTGCAGGCCCCCCTCCCCTCTGCGCTCCCTCCCAAAATAAAAAGAAGAAAAGACGAAGGAAGAGAGAGTGAAGCTAATGAACATGTTGCCGCCGTGACAGTGGACGGAGAGTAAATCTGAGGGGCGGTGAAGGTTCACTGGAGATCTAAGTGAGCAAAAGGAGGAGAGAACTCCAGGCTGAGGAGGAGGAGGACGCCACACAAATGGCTGCCCTAATACCTTCAACAGTCTGTCATTTGTAGCTACCTTCAAACACCTGGACTGTCAATACTGCAAGCAACTTCATTCAGTCAAAAGGATTAAGACCACACATCTGCTGCAGTCGTTTTGGATTCAAAACTTAAGATGAATAGAAGAATTTTAACCAGCACACAACATTTAACCAGCATGATGAGTAAGTTACTGTACCTGGGGGGATTTCAGAAGCAGCCAGGTCCACAGTTTGGGAGATGATTGTGCCTGTGGATGAGGAAAGTTGAGGTTATAAAATGGCCTGATAGGCGCGTGCATTAAAAAGTCATTACATCTGAAAGGCACATAAACTAGTGAGATACGCCAAAACTTCGGCAGGATGATAAGTGTGTCTCACCAGGCAGGACCTCCAGCCACGCCGACTGCATGGCCTGTACCATCTGACCCCCGTGGGTGTTCTCGGCCATGCAGATGTACTCTCCTGCATCCTCCAGAGTGATGTTGGATAGATGCAAAGTGTTCACCTTGGACGCGTTGCTCTCCAGGGCCTGCACGGAGGAGAAACCATGTCGACATCTTTAGACAGACAGACAGACAGAATCAGAACACAGTCAGATTGTTTGTATCCGTCACGTCTCCTCACCGTCAGAGCCCGAAGGCGAGGCGGTCCTCCCTGGCTCTGGCTTGGTGCGCTGGCCTCCGCCTTCAGCCACTGCACTTTGGTGGACGCAGGCCGGTGGACTTTACACACCAGCTTGGCCTGACCACCCACCACGCCCGTGGTGTTTTCTGGGTAACCCGGCACTATCAGAGGCCTGGAGACCCGAAGATCTGGGAAACGACAAGGAGGGTGGAGCAAAACTTTAGACATTTTGGTCAGATCCATTTTCATGGTTGACTTTGAAAGCCCAAGCAACTGCCTGCTAATGGACACCACTGTGTTTATGACCTTTTCCCCTGAATGATTCGTATTTACTCCCACAGTAGAGAGAACCAGCGGCATCATGTTATGGTCATTTCACAGCCTAAAAGAGTCCAGTGTCTTCATTACCTGCCACAAACCTCTTCGGTGTCAACACGGCCCGTGAGTGAACAAGACAAAAAATGTCAAAACACATCCTGGTGGTTTCAGATTACCTCCAAAAGGTTTTGCAACCAAAGTACACCATGTTCCTAAACAACCACTGTCATTTAATTCTGCAGGGAGCTGGCGATAAGAATGCCCTGATAACCCGGCAACTATCGTATCACCATCAGCCACAGTGCCGTCCATTCAGTGGGTCACTTGTCCATTTATGTGCTCGCCCACTCACTTGTTGGAGCATATGTGCGCCCTGGCCGGGGACCTCGCTTACTGCTCATTCACTCAGAACGAGCAATTTTCCAGGGCAATTTTCTGTCTGATTGCTTCCTGCGAGCACTTAGTGAAAAGGCAATCTGTTCCCTTGTTGGAGTGAAGTGCCGGCTTTTTTCTAACCGCCCCGAGTTAGCAGGGTTAACGTCCAGGAACAAATACGTGGAAAATCTGAAACGGGGATTCGTCAAAGGGAAAACAGATAAAATAAATGTCTTGATGGCTGGTTTTAATGTGCACACACGCCTCACTTAACTCCGGTTCAACTGAGAAAATCTCTTCTGAGTCAAAAATACGAACAACATGAAAGGCCAACGAGAGCACAGAGAATCAGTCAGCAGTAAATCACAGCGATGGACCCTCACATCCTTGCAGCCATGCTAATGAACTTGCAGAGACAAGGACGGTGCCCTGGAGTTGAACTCGCGGCAGAGTGTGAATTGTCACCCAGAGGCGAGGGGGCAAACAAAACACAACACAACACAAACAAACCGCTCGGCTGGTGCGAGCCAGCCAAGTCAGCCCGCCGGCTGGGCTGGCAGCAGAGTCCTCTGTGCAAACCAGCCAGGACAATGAAGAGCTTCATGTCCTGAACCGGGGACGGAGCAGCAGAGCCCTCGTATACGTTCTGCCAGGTCACTTTTATTAGCAGAACAGCTGAAAAGCATTCAGCTTTGCTCCTGATTGGCTCCCAGCGCAGCCTGAATTCAAAGACTCTGGGATAACTTTAACTCATGATTTTGAATTCAGAAAGTGTTGCGCAATTAATAAACGACTGATGATGCATTTTCCAGCAGCTCCTCCTGTTGCATAAACAAATAATACACGATTGATAGTGTAGTAGCACACAGTTTCACTTTACTCATCTAATTAAACACAAGTTTATTTAAAAATACTTCTTCTCCACTCTTGTGACAGCTGAGCAAACTGATGATGGAGGCCACGAGATGCAACTGAAAGCTCTGGAAGAAATCCAGTACGTGGACTTAAGAGTTAAGACTTGTTTTGTCTCTCTGCACCACCCGAGTTCAAGGATGAACCTTCAAGCTGAACGTCGCCGTTTCACAGCCGCCTGCGGTTTGTGCAGACACTTAAATACGTGACTGTTTATCCACAGGTGTGATGCTGCGTTCATGTTACACTTTGCTATCGGTTTGTACAGCAGCTGTGGGCTCATCGCTCTGACCAGCAGATGCACCCTAAAGCATGTGGCCGTTCATCCACTCTGTCCTCCTCAAAGGGCTCGCAGTCGTTGTGGAATTAAATAATTAAATTTAAAACCCTAAATGTTCCCTTTGGTTTCCAGTGGATTTAAGATGCCGAGCAGCCTTTAAACGTCTGACTGACGTCGTCTGAGCAGCCGAGAGCTCGACGGGAGGCCTCAGACACAAACTGTACTCAGACTTTTATATCCTCTGTAATAATGTGGCAGAAAGCAGGACCTAAAATAAGTTTTGTTTTGTTTTTCCAGGAGGAAAAAAAATATTGGACAAGTCAGCTCCCTGCATTTAGCCGCATGTGGTTAGTAACATTAGATGTACAATTATATCTGGAGAGCGCAGAGCGATTTATTTTCTTCTTTATTTAACGTCTTTATTAAACATAAAAATTTCAAATTTTCATTTGAAGTGTTTTCATTTTGAAGGCTCCGCTTTGTATCCCAGCACACTGCAGTGCATTGTGGGTCCCTTTGTGACCCCGACCTTCTCGGTCTCCTCTCAGGCACTGAGGAATGCGATCCAGGATTTCTGTTTCTTCTGGTCTTACTGGTCTTGTCATGTGGACTTGCTGTCTGTGGAGACTGAGGCTCATTTTGTGGAAGACGCGGCTCGTTATTCCAGAACTGGATTTCGGTTTGTTCTCGTGATCACAGATTTGTGGGTGAGCTTGCATGTTTTATGACCTCGAGATTGCATCCGTCTTTGTTCGACTCTCTGCTCGTCTGTGTGGCAAATAAACCTTAAAGGTTTCTTCTGGGCCCCTTCCGGCACAACAAGCCCCGGCTGGCCTCGCTGGGCCCTACAGTACAAAGTGGGGGGGCCACAGAGACGGAGTGGAGACATCTTCTGAGCTCCCTGCCTCGGGGCCAACAATCCACTTTGTCTTTCATCAATCTACACACACCCTTACAAAAATGTCAGCCTGAAGTCCTTTAATCTGAAAAACTGATTTCCTTCACAGCAAAGGAAAAGTAAGCCAGCTCGTTTATCTAATGATTATTCTGATAACATCTGAACACCACATTAACACTAGTGGAACTTACAGCTCACAATGGCTGACTTATTGCATTGGCTTGAGTCTGTGAAGCATGAATGAAAAGCCCCTGCAGCCCCCTCCTCCTCCTCCTCTTCATCCTCTACAGCTGGCACGCAGTCAGGCAGATTTACACTTCCGAGCCTCGGGGCGTCGGACGGATCAGGTAGCGCAGTTTACGGCAGCAAAAACACCGAGAGCCCCCCTCCCTCACGCCATCCAACACTCGACTGCAGACTTTCTGTCATGCTTCCTGTCACCTTGACTTCCTCTGTGGCTGCCGAGAAACCGGACTGACTGAAGCCTTCACAGAGACGCTCAAACTGTTCTGTTTAGGCACAAATGCTCCACTTTCCTGAGCTGTGAACTGCTTTGCTCCACAGCAACACAAACCGCACAAACATCATCCGCAAAAAAACCGGTTCAGGTCTTACCTTTGGTTCTTCCTTCGTCGACGGCCCTGGCCGAGGTTCTGCCCACCAGACAGAGCAGGAGAACGCAGAACGTGCAGACCTTCTCCATCTTCTCGACGTGATGCGTTTGTCTGGCGGTCAAAGGGCACAAACGTTCTTTTTGAAGCCTGGGGTGGGCCTCACACTCCGGTCTCTGGCATCGGAAAACGTCAGAAACCCACAATGTCACTAAAGCTGGATCCTGTGGAAGCAGACAAAACACATGAGAGACGTCGTCTAACACGATTCTCTGAAGAGATCTGACTGGAGAGCAACTAAACGTCACAAACGTCTCTGCTGAGTTTCAAACCCCACAAACAACGAGGTGCAGACAAAGTGTTCGAGAGCCTGTTTTGACTGTGAGCGGCTGTATTCTTAACCAGATGTCCTGCTAACTGTCCCGCTCGTCTGCCTTACATTGTCCAGGCTCTCGTGCGTCATGAATAAGGAGCAGGGCTGTTACCGCCTGTTGTTTGTCAATGGCTGGCGCTCGGGCTGCCCCGGGATAATGGGCCCTTGCTAGAAAAACACTTGAAACTTGCCAGGAAGCTACAGAATGTGAAGGAGCAGACGAGGGGCTCGACTGGCAGCTGACGGGACTTCAGGACGGGAGGTGAAAATACACAACATGTGACTGCTGGACTCACCTCGCTGCCACATGTGACACCTCACAGTCCCAGCCTTTCATATCACTTCACTGTTTGACAGACTGAGACATGAACTGTCAGAAAGCAGAGGAAAAAAGGCCATCGAGACTTTCCAAAAGTCCTCACATGTCCAACAGTCTGCCTGATGATCACAGAACACAAATGCAGGCAGCAAAAGGTGTGTGATCATTGTTACGTTATTGTGTGACATTTCTGTCGGTTGAGTGATATTTCAGCTTTACTATGAGCATCTTTAAAGCATTTTAAACCTGATGAATAAATGCTTAACTGCACAAGCAGGATAACTCCAAAGAATCAACTGTGCGTCTCCGTTAGAGAAAATCAAACATCTTCAGTGCTGCTGCCAAAACCTCAGCAGCTTCATCTGCTCATCGGAAAGACAAAATCTGACGCAGTAAACTAATTCTGCACATGAGCCATAAGCAGCCTACTACAGCAGTAAAGGAATAATGCAGCGATTTTTCTGCTGTGAGTCGGGCCAACTGCGCACAGGCGCCAGATCCTGGTGCGCGCCCACACACACACACACACACACACACACACACCGTTTAAAGAACCAGCTTGCTGAATGAAACGTATTCTTTCTCAATTAAGGACTGAGGGGGGGAAACTTTCTTCTCCTGCTGCTGCGCTCATCTGGAGCCAAAATGCTTCCGCTGTTTTCTGCTTTTCAGTCAGGGACGTCAGCGTTTTATTTCTAACTTACTGCACATGTGCGTCACATAAAGCGCAGCTAATAAAGCGACAAGTTACACCAGATATTGATTATCTATAGGTTACAATGTCAGCATGTGTCAGTCAGTCAATGGGATCCAGCCGGCAGAGACCTCACCTGGGATCGATAAGACAGGCCCAAATAAAACCAAAAGCAGACTTCTTAAATCCCGTTTTGACTGTAAGAGCGACCCAAAATAATTCATAGACACGAATGGGAACTCAGCTAAGACGCCAAATAACCAAGAAACGCGTCGCGCTCGGTGACTAAACGAGGCCAGCCTGACGGAGCTCAGGCACAAACAGTCCAATGAAGGTTCAATGTCTAAAAAAGCGACTTGCAAAACACAACAAGTTAAAGTTGGCCTCGTGTGAGCGCCGCAGTTTCTCTCCTGAAATCCGTTTGGATTAATGGACCGGTTTACGGTGCCAAAGAGCAGGTTGAGAAGCAGACCTGCCTGCGTCTCGGGGCGGTAAATGTTCTGTTTTCTAAAGAATCAATCCAAACAAACGAAAACTGGCGACTTTCCTCACACTGATGATAAAATTCAAGGCTTTAAGTAACTGAATCTGAGGTTTCGTGAAGCTTTCGGTCCTGATTTTAGCCCGCTGAAAATGAATGAAAGGACAACGAATCTCCAGCCTCCTCCGTCCGTATTCACCCACCTTTCCTCCCGGTGTGTCCTCGCACTGATGACTGGCAGCAGGGGACAACTCACTCCTCGTCCCGGTCGACGCGGGTCAATACTGAAATCCTCATTTGGAGCCCTTGCGTCTTTTTCCAAAGCAAAGTGTGAGCTGAAAACAAAGCCGAGCTTATAAATCCATCAAAAACAGCCCCCCTGGAACACGAACGACAGCTGCCGGGCTCTGCTGCTGGCCGGAGGAAGGAGCTGCGATCCCCTGGGCAAAGTCCACTGCAGCCGGCCGCTCAGGGCGCTAAATCCATGGAGAGAAATCAAAGCGAACCGAGCGAGAGCGCGAGTGAAAACTAGTCCCTTCTCGCTCTGAAAACGTTGGTTAAGAAACAGAAAAGATACGATACGGCGAGAGAAAGAGATCGACAGAGATAAGAGACGGTGACAAAACGTGCCCCGCAGCCCACAGTCCCCTCTTGGTTAAACTCTTAACGTGCGTCTTTACGCAGCGCTCCCGTAGATCCTCCTCGCCTGGTGGGTTTAATCCGGTGGAGATGTGAGCTCCGCCGCTGAAACGTGGAGCTCAGCCTCCTCAGTCCGACCGTACAGCAGAGAGACTGACAAGAGCGGAGCGAACGAGTGCGTCCTTCACACAGCGACCCTCCCGCAGCACACTGCTGCTCCGCGAACGGCAGGCACAACAACAATGGTCCGAGAGCGGCCAGGAGGGCAGGAGGAGGGAGGAGAGGGGAGGGGAGGGGAGGGGAGGGGAGGGAGGAGAGAGGAGGGCTTCTGTTACCCCGCTGCACCCCCCACACAAAAACAGCCCCCATCCCTCCAGAGAGCCCGAGCCTCCTCACACAAGGCGCCGCTTGCTGAACGCGTCCCTGCAATCAGAAGTGACCCAACACTCGGGTTTGGACAGAAAACTAGACGACTTCGAGCTGCTTGCAGAAGCCTCCTACAACCACACTACAAGTCTTGTTTTCAAGACTCCCGGTCATTTATTGCGGGTTAATTGTCCTTTATGCAAACAGGGCGTTAAGGCCTCTTTAGGAGACGCATTCAATTAGGTCGCTGGCTGAACGCTCTGAATCGCCTCCACGTTTTAATTGCATCAGTAAAAGAACAAGAGCCCGTAATCCCATTAGCTGCAGCAGAGAATCAAGATGAACCCTGTTGTCTTTTATCAGCCCAGCACTGCGTGTCACAGCTCATTTATCAAACGTGTCACGTCAGCAGCAGCTCGTCTGGATTCAAACAAACGTGAAACGTCACAAAGTCATCACGGAAAATGAGAGCAACTCGTTTCAGCTGAGAAATTCATCCGAGCTCAGCACACAGGGGGGCAAGGAAAACAGCTGATCATCACAATAAAGTGATAAAATGTGGCCACATAAGATCACATGAAAACTCGTTAACTTTTCCTTCTTTCACAATCCAAAAGCTTCTTCTCTCCGTCTGTGTGGACTTTTGAAATGCAGCTTTACTCAATACAAATGAAGGTGAAATAAACTTTCGAGCTCCCAGAGGAATAAACTTGGACTTTATCTCTGTGGTTTGAGGCACAAGCGTCCAAGCCGTCTGGATTTCTTCTCCTGTGACATCAAGATTGAAAAGGATCGTGTACTTCCACCCTGCACTACCTCACTTTTGGACTACCTCCAGAACCATATTTATTTTACTTATCTTATTTTATTTTGTGTTACCTTATTCTATTTTATTTTATTCTTCTATTACATGTTACTCGTTACGTTGTATGTATGCACCAATCACCAAGACAAGTTCCTAGTAATGTGAAACCTCTTCACTTACATGGCAATAAAGACGATTCTGATTTCTGATTTCTGATTTCTGATTTCTGATTTCTGTTGTGTCCACAGTTCAGTTCATGAGGTTAGGAATCAGTGCAGGCGGGTTTCAAAAGTCTTACAGTCACATGTTCAGATAAGACATGTGCTGAGTGTCCACATACTTTTGTACACCATGTATCATATTAATGAGCTCAAAACAGTGGAGTAAATGTGTCTCTGGTCTCCTCCAGCGTTACGGCTGCTCATATAGTACAATAAATCCAGCTGCTCAGGCCTGCCTGTTGGATGACTTGCGTCCCTACAAAAGCCCACGGTGGTTAAACTCCTGCAGAAGTCCTTCAGGATTATTGTTTTGCCTCTGCTGGACAGTTTTTATTGTGAAGGGAGACAGGAAGTGGCAGGGAGAGAGAGGGAGAGAGAGAGGGGGCATTTGGCCTGGATGTGAACGTGGTCACATGATAGCGGCTGAAATGTTTGACTAAACTTCTGCTTGTTACAAAACTGTGCAAACGCCAACATTAAAGTTCCAAGCAAATCACAGCGAGATGCACTGCGTTTACCTTTACCTGTGGGTCAAACTCCTCGAGTGGCCGCAGCGTGAGCGAGCTCAGCTGAAATTTATGTGTCGAAATAGATTCCAGATTTGACCTTCGACCCCATGCCGTGGTACTTCAGGTCAGACGGAGCTTTACGGCGAAAGTCAAAGTACACAAATAAACGAGTCAGAGTGGAAGTCATAAAGCAGATAAGAGCCGCGCTCATGCCAGGCGGCGCTGCGTGGTCGACCACGGGGGGTTTGTGTCGCACCTGAAAGTGTGTGTGCCGAGTGTGTGCGAGTGTGTGCCGAGTGCGTGCAGCCTTTGGGAGGGGACAGCAGTGTTACTGTTACTGCACCTTCTTGTTGTGCTAATGAGACGCAGGTGGGATTACAGACACACAATCACCTCGTATCCAAAGCCACTTGACACACCCCACAATTAAGCATTTAAAGCAAATACGGCGTGTTTTGGGGAGCCAGTTTTATGTGTTTACCATCAGTTTATGCTCCAAATTAGAGGTAATAAAGAGATTACTCGGCTCTGCTGCT
The DNA here is from genome assembly GCF_020382885.2 of Scatophagus argus. Classification (NCBI taxonomy): domain Eukaryota; kingdom Metazoa; phylum Chordata; class Actinopteri; family Scatophagidae; genus Scatophagus; species Scatophagus argus. Next base: position 22,250,093 of record NC_058506.1, on the reverse strand, counting down.
TCATGCTAACACTGTCACGTCACATGAAAGAAAGACCATTTCTGACCAAACTCCAAAGCCGTTAAGTCTGAAGTAAAGTCAGATTATACACAACAGAAGAGTTCAGACAGCAGAACCGTCAGCGTGATGACAGAAGCGCGAGCAGACAGAACTTGAGCTTGGACGGCGACATAGTGAACCTGTGAGGCTTTGGTGCTCGGTTCGTTTCAGACACAAGTTATTTTAACATTCAGCGTTTTGTTGCTTCCGTCTTTTAGCTTCAGTCCTGCGCCGCAGCGAAGCCCTTCCAGAAGAGGCTGTCTGAAAATGTGCGCCGTTGTCGCCATATTTAAACAACATGTCGTCTTCCGCTCAGCAGTCTGCCGTTTCAGTGCCGTGCACTGAAAACAAACAGGCTCGAGTTACTTCCTGAAACACCGAACTGCTCCTTTAACATGGTCGCAGCAGGTTCTGGAAGGCGGTCGGGACAACGCAGGACATCACAGCCTGAACTGGAGGAGATCCTTCAGCTAAAGCCAGTAAAGCTCACATGAAACCTCACTGATCACTGCTTTATGTTTGATAGAATCAAATCCCTCAATCTGAGATCCCGCCCCTCAGTCGGGACCAGATCCTCCATCCCACCTCTTTATCTGATGCCACGGGAGATATGGGGGACCCCTCCCGACCCTCCCGGTGCCCCCGGGTCCAGATAGCATTGATAGCCTGCTGCATACTGATGTCACTGCTAATGGAGAATAGCAGGGCTGGTTGGTGCCTGACAGCTGATAACAGGCTGGGAGGAGGGGCCATGTTGGGGTGAATGATAATCACTGGGGTGAGGTGAGGTTAGGAGTGTGTGTGTGTGTGTGTGTGTGTGTGTGTGTGGAGGGAAAGTGAGGTGGGATAAAGGTCAGGAGGAATGTGTGAGGTGTGGCCGCTCGCTCATTAGTCACCTTCACAGCAGGGACACATTATGGAAACATCAGGTCTCATTTACATTTAAATTTCTGCCTGTTAAACGAATGATCCCCTCCAGAATGCAAACAGCACAACATCTTAACGTGAGGCTGAAACATAACTTTGGCTGTCAGGACCTCTAAAACACACTGACTGGTCCTTTATATCTCACTTGTTCGATGTTTTCGTGCCAGATGATTTCCCTTCTGTATGCTACGAGCTAAGCTAACCAGCAGCTTCTCGGCCGAGTGAAGAAGAGCTTTTCTCAAAATGTCAAACTGCTGCTTCAACACAACCTGCAGACTTTGCACTCGTGTCTTTGATTTACGCTGTGTCTTTGAATGCAGCGGCCTCTTGACTTTGTGTAGCTTGTGGCAGCTCTGGAAATTAAAATCAGAGCAAACAACTGACTTCACCCCGTCAGCTGTTTGGTCCACAGTCAGATTACATGTCAGATTATCAGGCAGCTAAAATGCAGCAGTGAAGGACCTTCAGCTGAGAAAGAGAAAACCACACAGCGTGTCGGGGCGTCTAAGTCCGGACCGGGGACAGTCTCGACCTCAGGAACGTCCACTCCCACGCTGGCTCGGTGCTGAAGCTCCCATTGTTGTGTGTTTGTGTTAATCATTACCTGCGATGTTTGCAACACAATGGGACAAGCTGAGAGCGCAGGCTTTGTGATGCAGGGGAGCACTGCTGCCAAAACACAGAGCTGAAAGAGACCCAGAGCCAGGGGGGAGTCAGGGGGAGTCAGGGGGAGGCAGGGGCAGGCCACAGAGAGGCCAGGGAGGAGGCTCCCGCAGCAACAGATCTGCTATTAAAACATGTCATCTAATGTTCTGCTGGCGTCAGCAGAAACGCATGCAGTGCAGCCAGACCGTCCTCAGACCCACAGAACTTTATTTTGAAGTGTGACGGAGTCTCCAAAGATACCAAAACTTCAGTTTGAATTCACACGGTATTTATGTGTGAGTACTTTGATTTGAACAACCTTAAAGGAACTGAAACAAAATCAGCCATCAGCATTTAGGATCAGGTTGCAACGGAATTACTTCATTTCTGTTTGTTTTGTGCAGAAAATGCTGCCAAAAATGCAAGATTGTCCTACAAAACAATCAACAAAACAAAACAGATGAGAAAGTAACAACGTAATTCATTTAAAAAGTTCTGAAATTAACTTTTCAGCCTACATAAGGCAAAATAAAACTTTACTGATTCTCATGGAGGGAAATTAAAAGTGCAGACCAGAGAGAAACAGTTTGGTGAAGTTTGTTCGTCTGTCTTTGCTTTCCTTGTTTTTAGCTTTAGGGCCATTTGCAACTTCCTGTCAAGTGCCAGGATCCAGTCCAGATCTGAGCCAGTATGTCATATTAACACGTGTGCTTACATGTTTGTATGACACATGAGTATGCACTTATACATCAATGCAGTCAGGATCTACACCTCACAGCTTTCTTACATGCAGCAGATTCATTGGATTACGTTAACAATTTGCCTCCAACACTTCCTGTGTGTTTCCGGATGTTTTCAGTCGTGTGTTTGTATGCGACATGTTGCTGTTGAAACGTAGGAATTTACATACGCTGTTAAGTTTATTCGAACTGGTCTTCAAACCGCTTGTTTCGGTTCAGCTTGGCGGCTGGACAGAAAATAAATCGTTTTGCAGTAAACTTGCTGTGTTGTACTGCTGTGTTGTGCTGCTGTGTTGTGCTGCTGTGTTGTGCTGCTGTGTTGTACTGCTGTGTTGTACTGCTGTGTTGTGCTGCTGTGTTGTACTGCTGTCGCCCTGTGAAGTCGCTTCAGTTCTCCTCCCACACACCCAGCTGTTAGGGTGAGGATGGATATCAGTGACAGCCAGTGTTTTCCCTCCACTCTTCTCTCTTTCTTCTCTGTCTGATCACATCCAGCACGGGAGTCCCGATCTCCCCTCACACACACACACACACACACACACAGACACACACACACACAGCTGAACCCTGCCTGAACCCTGCTGCTTTAATTAATCTCACTGACTTTGTTAATTATTTGTTTGGCTGGCTGATTGCCTCTGAGTGTGTGTGTTCGTGTGTGTGTGTGTGTGTGTCTCTGAAGCAGAAGAAGAGGATTCCCTTTGTTTTCTTCTCTGTGACGTCACTTTTTTCTGATTTTCATCTGTAAAGAAATGATGTCCCTTGATGTCAGATGAGGTTTGGTGATGTTGGGTGATGTTGGGTGATGTTGGGTGATGTTGGGTGGTGTCGGGTGGTTTGGGTGGTGTTGGGCGGTGTGTATGTGAACGGTCAGGACCTGTTCAATCACTGTTAAACTCATCTTTTCAAAGTTATCGTGTTATTGTAACCGTCTGACTTAATTTGCCTCACTGCAGCCCTGAGATGTTTGATTCCTGGTTCAGTCATGTAAAGCACTTTATTTTGAAAAGCTGCTGTATAAATTCATCACTCGCTCCACCTTCCAGGTTGTTTCAGGTGCAGACGCCATCTCAGAACCTTCAGCTGCACTGATGCAGCAGGCCCAAAGTGACACAAGCTGACTTTGTGAACAACATGTGCAGGTTCGTCTTGCAGGTTTACGTGCAGTTTGCGGACGCGTGGAGGCGGCGGCAGGCAGCAGGGGGATGCTGCACGCTCTGCCGTATACCCAGGATGTACACGCACACACGTGTTTGGTTAACCTCAACACTGGGCCTTGAGCGAACGCAGACTCCCGGCTGCAGCGTGGTGGAGGAAATCCGGTAACGTGTCACATGTGGAGGGTGTTATTCATGAGCACAGTTCAATAAACAGAAGGAGCGGATGGAAGCGGATCTGTGGTCCGACTCTTCCTCCTGACCTCCTCTGCTTTCTCTCGTCTTCTCCACGTCTTTCCTGTCGTTTTTTCTCCCTCCTCTCATCTCCTCTCTTCTTATTTTGTATTCCTTCTTCCTTCTTCAGGATGTGTTCCACAGCTGTTATACAGCAAAATGTTTTTCTTTAAGCTTCTTTTCGCTTGTTGCTCAGCTTGGATTTCTCCTGAAATGTAAATTGTTTTGCTTTACAGAACTGACAGAGAACAAAGTAAAGTTTCCCTCCCTCACTTTGATTTTATCTACAGCACATTTATTTGATTCTTGCAGTAACTTTTTACATAAAAACATGAAAAGTGTAGAATCTAAAATGGGCTCCATAATGACAAACTTTTGTACTCAGAAACGCTGCTACACCCTTTAAAACTGAATGCAATAACTACGAGTGGTTCAAAGACAACATTTTTAATGATTTACTTCACCAACAGATTTTTGTAAATAATTTGCTTATTTTGAGTTGGATTTCAAACATTTCACAGGTGAACACGTTCATTAGTTGTGACCGTCGTGTCTGCAGACGTCCTGGTCGTGCAGTCAATGTGATGCGTATCGCAGGGCTGGAATCACAGGGACAACAAAAAGAAAGATCCAGAAATCATTAGAAGTTAAGTGAAAGCAGTTAAAGTAAAAACATCCACATTCATTTTCACTTAAAACTGACAGGAACAAAATGGTCTTGTTTCGGTCAGACAGAACGGAGTGAACCGAAACCTCATCTGGACACACCAGGTCCCCCCTGTGAAAGCCCTCATCTGGACACACCAGGTCCCCCCTGTGAAAGCCCTCATCTGGACACACCAGGTCCCCCCTGTGAAAGCCCTCATCTGGACACACCGGGTCCCCCCTGTGAAAGCCCTCGGGTCTCGGCTCCTCCGCCCCCGCAGCCTGCTGCTGTGAGGACATCAAAGGTGGCGAGCGGCCGGCGTCACAGTAGCTTTTGCTAATGGATCCGCCCCCTCCATTGGGGCAGGAAGCCGGAGACACCCCCTCCTTCACATTAAGAGCCGCGCTCTCCAATGAATGACCTCACACACCATGTAGTCTCTTGTTGGCAGCGACGACCTGCAGCTCATGACACTGAGGCCAGGAAAGACATTATAATGTTATCTAAAACAAAGATTTAAAGTAATTCAGTAGAGTGAATGGACTTTTACTCACATTCACAGTCTCAGTTCTGAGTAACAGTGAGTCGACCTTGATTTTAAGATTTCAAATCAACATTTCTACCTGTTGACACCTGCTCAGGTGTTGCATTAACTGATGCTCAATGCTCTGTTGATGCTAACACATAAATGCTTTAAGTTTTTCTTATGGAATCCTGTGTGTTTGCTCTTAAACACAAAGTTTACATTCAGTATCAGAATAAATTAGGAGCTTTCAGTGTGCAGATTACAGTTGGTCCTCTGGGATCTGAGGAGCCAGCAGCAGACCCAGGATCTGGGACTAGTCTAGATCAAGAGCGTTTGAGTAGATGTAATCAGGTGAGAGGAGATCTCTGTGGGAGGAGGAGTGGGTGGTGCTGGCCTTTGGGGTGATGGTTGGTTTAAGTGGTGGAGAAGCAGGATGGAGAGGCTGACAGGAACAAAAGTTGAGCTGGAGGTCTGCCTGGGTGGAGAGGAGGTCTTCATAATTCTGACTTCATCTGCAGCCACCATCCATTCGTTCTGTCCAATCCATTGAGACTTAATATGAAAAGGCCTTAGACGTCTTCAGATCTCAGGGTCCTACAGGTGACTGCGGTCTGCAACATTTTATTTTTTAACTATTTCAAGTACTTGATGAAAGTATTTGAATCTTGTTGGTGTCTAAACGTTGTGCTGTGTGTACGTATGGCCTCGTTTTGTCTCACACAGGTGTTCACAGGTGTCCTTGATTGATTATGTAATGTGAGACTACCTGTTGCTCTCAGGTGTGAGTGAGCGTTCAGATCAAATGAAATGTTTCATGTTTGGTGACTCGGGTAATTTTGAACCCGAGAATTTTTTTTAAGTGTTTTAAATTTTGTTTAATTGCAGCGCAGTAAGTATCCATAATAAGGCTCCTTGTTTGCAGCATAAGTCATAATTGGCCTCCACCTTCATATTCCATCACTCCACCCTTCATCTCCTTGGCCCCGCATTTTCATTCCTCCGTCCCCTCCTCCTCGTCAGGAGGCCTCATATCCAAGGTAGATCTCTGCCAGTAATCCCTCAGATCAGGTCACCCCACCACCACCAGCAGCACCACCACCAGCACCACCCCTTATCCCAGCCCTTCTCTGCTTATTAGATCAGGCCCTCTGTCAAAAAGCAGGATCTGGGGGCCCATTGTTTGGCCCCTGATTAAGAGCTTCTCACACTGGAGGATCAGGCTTTACACAGAGTGAAGGAGAGGGAGCTGGGGGTACAGAAAGAGAGAGGGGATCTTTCTTTTTGTCTGGGGGGGGAGGGGGGGTCTTATGGACCACATTGTTGCAGGGCTCAAAGAAGGCCTCTTTTAAAGGTGGGCTGGATTTGGGGGGACAATGGGATGTTAGACGATGAGGGTTTTAAAGCTTAAGCTCATACTTTTAGGGCCTGTGGCCGTCCATTTGTGCTCGGCTTGGTGCTGTCCCAGTCTGTCTTCATGTATGAAGTGACATCGAGGGAAACATCTCAATATGAAGTGAGCGAACACATCAAAACATCTCAGATAAACTGACTGATCAAGCGGAAGGATCAAGGGAAGCAGAAAGCCTGTTTAAATAAAGGACAACAAACAAATAAACAGCAACAACAGACAACATTTTTTCTTCTGAATATGGACTTCCACAAACAGTTTGACTTAAGAGGTTGTTTTGTGTAAATACGATATTACAGTTAAGTTCAATTTGAGCCAAACTGAATTCATGGTTTTTGATAGTTGACAAAAGAAGCACCTACAGGTGGAGGTAATAACTGCCCGTCTGGGATGCCACATGCTGATACTTGGTATTAAACATGCTGTTGGTCTGGTGGGGAGACAGTAAGCAAACCTAACGTAAGAACTTTCACCAGGCTACATGTGTAAAAAAGCTCATTTTGACAGTAAAAATGATGTTTAAACGTATGAATCTCAGCAGTCGCTCAGCCAATAAACTCCTGATCTCCGTGTTGGTACGCCGGTTAATGTGATCCTTTTGTGTTCCCTCAAACAGCCTCTTTTCACGTGGAAACAGAAGCAAACCCGTGACTCCATTCAGCCCACGGACTCATATTGTAATTAGCTTCGGCCGTAAGAAAGACGTTAGTTCGAAGGGACGGTGATGCAGCATTCCAGAGGGATTGAGAGGCCATGTGGGAAAAGCAAACCGAGGTGTTAATCTCAACAGAGTGACTCCCCTCCCTTCATGTCCCATCATCCTCCAGGGGGATATTCTTAATCCCACCGTCCCTCTGGCTCATTCGCTGACATGAACCAGGCCCTCTTCACCATCACCAGACACACAAAGGGTTAATTAAAGCAAGTAGAGCTGGAACGCAGGCGGACTGATTGGGGAGGTTTTTGTGTTGGAATGAGCCTCAGATTGAGGATGAAAGTAAGGATCAGCAAATTTAGGCGCCTACAGATGTGGAAAGTTAAAAATTGTGGAACAACTGGGCTTATTTCTTATTTAATTTGATATTTTGGGGTTTTTTAAAGGTCCAGTGTGTAAGATTTATGGGGATTCAGGGGCAGAAATGGGATATGATATGCATATTATGTTTTCATTTGAGCATAATCAGGTGTGCGCTTCCTTTTCTCTGACAGACTGGAACAGAAACGCTTTTAGCTTCAGATTCTTCTACACTCTTGGCGGGTTTGGCGAGTTGAGGGCCATTCAGTGATAAGAGCGTCCTGACCTGACTGTCCCCGCCCATCTGCTCACCTGTCCCCACCTCTCTGATCTGTCCTTTATGTTCACGTGACCTGCACCTCGTTCAAACGTGAATGTGTTTAAGTAACAGAGAGAGAGAACTCAGAGAACTGAGGACATTCAGATGTACTGACATCTGTGACGGTGGCTTTCAGTGTGAAGCAACAGCAGCAGGAAATGTTGGGTTTGATGTCAGCAAGATAAAATGTAATAATAATAATAACAAGAACCGCTTCTTGTTCATCTCTCGTGCACGTGAAGGTAATTTGAATCCAACAAGGAAATGGTGGACACTAACGATGGACTCTCCAAATAGTTTAGTGGGTTGGTTGGTTTATTTTTTTTAGGTGAGATGAAAACTAAACACTATTTCAGGGGTTGTCTAGCGTAATGTCTCTTGCTCTAAAACAAGTTGGATGTCTTGTGTGTTTATTATCTAGGTAATAATGTGTGTGTGGTCTCATGTTGTTGAAAATCTAAAAACTTTTCAGACATTTAGATCAATATAACCCTTCTTAAACAGAATTTCAGTGACTGTGTGTGTGTGTGTGTGTGTGTGTGTGTGTGTGTGTGTGTGTGTGTGTGTGTGTGTGTTTTTCTCGGTTTTTGTGGTGTCAGCAGGTGGCAGGCAATACGGATCAAAGACTCTAAATTGTGCAGTTTATAAAAGCACAAAAAGCATGCAAGCCACCTGGCACACACACACACACACACACACACACACATACCTCACTATCATTACCGTGTAATTCTTTAAAGACACACACACACAAAGGTGAAGCCCACTCAGCGACAGACGGAGTCGTTGACAGAAGCGGAAACACACCTTCCTCTGAGAGCATGAGTGAAGGGGGCAAACGGCAGCGCTGATACACCTGAAGATGAGGTTTCTGTGGATGTTTGGAGTCCGCTGCTCAGTCGAGGGTGAAAATAAAGTCCACCTGTGTGAGGAAACACCTGGGAAAGCATCAGACCATCCATCAGGTCACCAGGAACAATGCTCAGCTTCACCTCGTTCTTATGAATCAGCTGTAAACTGGTCGTCTAGTGGTTAGGATTTGGTGCTTTCACCGCCATGGCGTGGGTTCGATTCCCAGTCCGAGAACACATCTTTTCCTCACTGAACTCAGCCCCCCACTAACACCTTCACCCTACACCACACTCCACTGCTCCACCCTGTCCTAACTGAGTACTACGTACTGTCGCACTAGTTCCTCTACCTCACTGCTAATGTAGTTAGCCTACTGCCTATCGCTGTACACACCATACTGTCCATTGCACTAGTGATTTATAGCTAATTTAACATCTGTAAATATCATCTGTAAATTGTGTTATAGTTTCTGCCTACACTGGATGCACATTAAAGCACATATCCATCTGTATAGGATGTTCATAGTACTTAGTTAGTGCTTATTGCACTTCTGGTTAGATGCCAAACTGCGTTTCGTTGCATTGTACTTGTACATGTGTAATGACAATAAAGTTGAATCTAATCTAATCTAATCAAACAAGTAATATTTTACAAGCTGGTGTGCTTTACCATCTTTAGCGGCACAACAGTGATGTGGTCAGGACCGAGTCATGAGCAACCAACAAAATAAAAGATTGAATCAAAATGTACTCATGTTGTTCAGTAATTTTATTTTGTCCGCCCAAACCAAGCAATAAAAAACAAAGCTCTGAAAATGGTTGCTTTTGAAAGTCTCCAGTTTGGGAACCAACAAAAAGCACATCCTTCGAGCCGGAGTTGAACCAGCGACCTAAGGATAGCCGTTACTGCTCACCTACAGTCCTCCGCTCTACCAACTGAGCTATCGAAGGGTGCAGCCTTACTGTCATTGCACAGACTCACATGGACGTGAACACGAGAAGCCATGAAAAAGATTGCTTTGAAATCTTCACAGTCTAAACAGACACCAAAAGGCAGCAGCCCTCACATGGGAGACACCTGAATGACAAACATAGCAGCAAGTATTTGCTTCAAATCAGATGGCAAGTGCAGCGTGAATTTTGACAAAAAGTCATAGCTTTTCAGCACATACACATGGCTGAGGAAAGATAACTCTGTTGCGACGAGGATGGGATTCGAACCCACGCGTGCAGAGCACAATGGATTAGCAGTCCATCGCCTTAACCACTCGGCCACCTCGTCCTGGTGGTGAGAATTGCAGGTGATCAACCAGGGTGGTTTCATATCAGTCAGACAAACTTACACTTCACTCAGCAGTTGCACTTAACTCAGCCGTTCTCACAATCCAAATGGACAATTAACATGTGGGGAATTAGCTCAAATGGTAGAGCGCTCGCTTAGCATGCGAGAGGTAGCGGGATCGATGCCCGCATTCTCCAGTGGAGTTTGTTTTCTTCAGTTCTGCTGAGCAGGTGAAAGTTTGAAAACTGAGACATAAAATGTCTTTGGAGAATCTCAGCTACCAGCTCCCTGTGGAGTTGAGTAAGGGCGATTAAACTTGGTTGTCGACTCTTGAAGATGATTCAGCTCTCATCCAAGAGGTCTGTGTAGATTCTCAGTCAAGCAGGTCATCTTGTGTCGAAGAGCTTAAATAGTGGGGATCGTTAACATCTTGGCTCTTTTAACATTAGTCATTAAGGGCACCTGATGCCAAGTGTGAACGACTGGAGTCACATGAAGCAAAGTGTGGAAGATCCTTCAGTCTCCTGAGAAGGGACGCAGGACAGCGTTGCAGATTGGGGACAAGTGGTGTCAACCTTATAATACACTATGTAAGTAAAACTATCTACTTCAAGTCATTTCAGAACACCTACGCACGACAGTCACAAGCGCCTCATGCTTAAGTGGTATATGCGCCAATGTTGACAGCAGTCACACAGTGTAGCACCGGATGTGGACACGCTTTTGGTGTCAAAATAAATAAAGTAATGAAATCAGCTGCTTTTGCCTTTGTCCAGTCTAACAATAACAACAACAAAAAGCACATCCTTCGAGCCGGAGTCGAACCAGCGACCTAAGGATAGCCGTTACTGCTCACCTACAGTCCTCCGCTCTACCAACTGAGCTATCGAAGGGTGCAGCCTTACTGTCATTGCACAGACTCACATGGACGTGAACACGAGAAGCCATGAAAAAGATTGCTTTGAAATCTTCACAGTCTAAACAGACACCAAAAGGCAGCAGCCCTCACATGGGAGACACCTGAATGACAAACATAGCAGCAAGCATTTGCTTCAAATCAAATGGCAAGTGCAGCATGAATTTTGGCAGAAACATGGCATTTCTGCACATACACATGGCTGAGGAAAGATAACTCTGTTGCGACGAGGATGGGATTCGAACCCACGCGTGCAGAGCACAATGGATTAGCAGTCCATCGCCTTAACCACTCGGCCACCTCGTCCTGGTGGTGAGGATTGCAGGTGATCAACCAGGGTGGTTTCATATCAGTCAGACAAACTTACACTTCACTCAGCAGTTGCACTTAACTCAGTCGTTCTTAGAATCCAAATGGAAAAGTAATGCAAGGGGAATTAGCTCAGATGGTAGAGCGCTCGCTTAGCATGCGAGAGGTAGCGGGATCGATGCCCGCATTCTCCAGTGGTGTTTGTTTTCTGTCTTCTGTTGTGAAAAGAATTAAAACAATATATAAGTCAAGATCCTGCCAAACATCTCTGATGGAGGCTCATGCCACACTGATGTCTGGCCTAAAGGGAATCAAATGTTTCCCTCCATTTTCAATCATTAATGTCAACGTTCATTAAACTTCCTCTGTAAACCACTTGAGCAGAGTCCGTGTTAGGATGAAGATGTAAAAGTTAGTTGCATGTGCACATAACGGCACAGATTGCCGCCTCACCCACCCAAAGCAACATTCACACTCCTGCCAGAGAGCGAACCCCTCAGTCCCCCGTGATCACATGACTTTTCCTGTAGCTCCACCAGGACGCTGTGGCTTTGTGTAGAAGGTCTTGAACTATTTGGTGATTTTGAAAGCTGCTTAAACTGTCGACCTTAACTACGTGTGTGGTGTCACATGATAAGACTTTGACAGACGCCTGCCAGCCAATCAGAAATAAGCATTCATCTACCCCTCTACAGGAAATTGGGAAAAAGTGGAAATTTCAGTCCACAGTCCAATCATGGCCACACTGAAGCTCCACTTGAGCAATCCAGAGTTAAATGCCTTGCTCAAAGGACGTCTTCGTGGGGCAAACAAGGACTGCGTCTTTCTTTCCCACCATCATCACTTCTCTCAGCTTTCCAGGGGATCCAAGTTTTTAAAAACCATCATCGCTTTCCCATCCCAGACAAAAGAAGCCCGTCTCTTCCCTCCTCACCACCATCGTAAATATCTCAGTTCAGAGGCTGACAGCTCAAGCTTGATTCATTTTCACGCATGTACATATTTGGATTGGATCCCTGTCAAAAACAATTATAATAGTCCCCACAGGATTCAACCCCCCACTTCCCTCCTGAGAGGCGTCTGCTGTCAAGACTGCTTGGATGATTTTCTGGAGTCCGGGTGTCCACATCTGTGCCTGATTAGCACAACAATGAGGCCCAGCACCCCCGAATTAATGAGAAGGCATCTTCAGGCTGGGCTCGAGGACCCCACTGACAAAGACGCTATACAACCGCAACACAAGTGTTTTCCTCCAGATCCATTAGGCAGAAACCTGCCACTGCTGCAAAACACTCCTGAGCTGATCACAAAGAAGAGTATGAGCAAAGCAGTAATTCTCATATCCAGAAAATGGTTCTCTGTGATGTAAGAATGTAAACTGGAAAATAAAACGAGGCTGGACGTGGAACCAAAAAGAAAATGAAAACATTCACCCACGGCCAAAATTAGAGGGGAACCCTGACTCTCCAGTGTGCTGCCACTGAACAGTTAAACTTGTGATGCTCTGTTTTTCTGAAGCCAAATTACCAAAAAACTTTCCCATCTGTGCAGCCTGTCGTTAAGGTCACCTCCCCGAGAGTCTGAGAAGCCTTTTGTGTAACATGAAATAAAATTACACGGGAGACGCACTCACAAATATACAGACACATGCTGTATGTTTAAGTTCACTGACGCTCAGACAACAATGGCTCTGTCATTATGTGTGTGTGTGCCTCTTAAAACTATTATTTAGAAGATTTCAGTGATTCTCGACTTGAGAATATCTTCAAGCAACATTCCCTTTGTTTGGAAAGTGATTTAGTTTCTAACTCTCCTCAGTCAGCTCACAGAGACTAAAACTCTGAGCTCTCCTGTCGGTCTCTGTTTAGTTACAATATGAAGTTCATGTCACGTACGACGATGGAGCGTCCGTTCCTGAGTTCAGGAAAACCTGAAGACCATAAAGGAGACAAGCGAGGGATTACAGCAAAAAAGTAAGCGATATCATTTATGGGAGCAGACTTCGCATTTCTGATCCTTCATCATTCTGGGTTCTGGTTTCGTTATTAAACTCATAATATTTGCTGTTAAGTGTATCCTGAAATGAGCAGAGCCTCAGAGGCGGCCTTCATATTTGCGGAAAACAAAATGTTAGGTGACACAATTCCTGTGACTTCTGTCTGTCTTGGCTTACAGGATGGCAACACTTTTGTTATTTTTTGGAGGTGAATGGCAGCAAAGTCAGCCAGTAAGCAGCGTTTACCCAGCCTGGTTGTAAACGGTCAATTAATCTAAATCTCTCAGCGGTTATTGGTCTTCGCTGGCTAAATGAGTGTAGACTTCTCCGCCCTCTTTGGGCTGTAAAAAGAAAATTGGTGTAAGAAAAGGAGACTTGCTGATTGGCACTGGCGCCCTGTGTGGCCTTGGAGGAGTGGAGGGAGTTCGGGGGTGGGTGGGGTGGGCTCCTCCGTCAGACGGGTGGTTTATGAGCCCCCTAATCACCAGGTGTTAAACTCAACAATTAGGAGCTGCTATTTTGTCACCAGTTTATGGCGAGTGGAGATCTAGCTGCTCCGTCAGTCCCTGAGGCAGGGCGGAGGATGGGCTGAGCTGCAGCGTGGGGGTGTGCAGCAGACACAATGATGAATTGAACTGAAAAACAAGTTTGAATGGCTGTGACTGCACAAAGTTGCAGCTTATTTATGTATGGTTTAACAAAGCTTTCAATCCTCACTCTGATCTGCGTCATCAAAGTCACGATCGTCTCTACGTCCTGTCAGTTTGTGTGATCTGCAGGTGTTTTTATGGCCAGTGCTCTTCATGGTGTTTTATTCATAAATGTTCATTTATTAAATTTATTAAAGTTTGACTGGCTGGTACTGTGCAGTATTTAACCCTCTGAGCGCAGAAGTCATCGCATTGCAACAAGCTGCATTACTGCATTAAACAGACTGAACTAAACGTTGCACCAAGTCTTGTTTGTCCTCCCCACCAGGAGTTAGCAGACCTTCACGTTCCCATTCTTCCTCATCTGAGGAAATCCAAGTTGAAACTTGCCCACTTAAAGTGCTAACTGGAATGCATGTGGAAGCAAAGTCCTGCAAAAACACACAAAATGCAGAGAAATCTGTTCACAGCTGATGATGCCTCACATGGAGTATGACGATGTGTCTGTGCATCGCAGCCACGCCTCCACGCATAGCGACGGCGTACCTGAATGTAATGACTCCACCAAACGTTGGGGTGGCAGGGATCTACGAGATCACAGGGTTCCTGTGCAGCAGGCAGCAGTGGTGGTCCAGACAGGGCTGGAAACAGTAATGATTGTGCTTATTAGATCAGTAAATTTAGTCTCTTCATAAACTTTGGGTCGTAGCCAACATTTTTCTCATAAACAGTATGACTTTATCTCTAAGCCCTTTGAAGCTACAGCCTTTTAAACTCTTGGCTAACGTCCAAAGGGTTAAGGCAGGTCCAACTTTCTCCCACTGCAGCATCTCATTGAAGTGAAGGAGGGAGATGTTCTTTGAGACAGTGTGAACGTGAACTGTTGACACACTGAATGGGCTCCGACCTCAAGGCGGGTGCACCTCATCAGGTCCGCTCAGGCCTTGGAGGTGGGAATGTTGCCCGGAGCAGATGACATGCAGCGCTTCATCGACTTCCACCGACTGCCTCCAACCTTCCACCTCACCTGACTTCACTTTCTCTCAGGTAAGCTCAAAAGAGAAATGCCAGGGATTTTCAAACCTTTGCTCCAGGGACCTGAAATGTTTAATATTTCTGTTCTGTGGCATGCAGAGGAGATCAGATCTTCAGGTTCAAACGTGTGCTCATCTTTAGTCTTTAATCATCTTCTCAGCACTTCAAGACCAACACAGTTTGATTGGGAAGATGAGTTTATCAAAGAAAACCAACAGGTTGTAAGATGAAGGAATGAATCTCTGACTGATGGGTGTTTTGTTCTTCCACTTTAGGCTGCTATGAAAGTAAATGACTTCCGCACACTATTTGCACTTTCCTAACAATTATTTGACAACATTTCGATCAAGCAAAGACCTTCTTGTTTAAAAAAAAGTTCACACACATTTTTATCCAAAAAATTCCTGTTATCATCTGCTAATATGCTGGTTATTTTCTCAAATGAATCTGCAGGTTGTTTGTTCTCTAATGTCAGAAAATGGGAACAGATGGCTTTAGATGTCTTTGGGTATGTTGAAAATGCAGATCCCAAAGCAAAGGTTTCCTCCCCTGACCTCAGCTTATCTAACCCTGCCTCACCCTGCCTGACCTGCCCGAACCCTCCTCACCTGATCTGCCTCCCTCAGGTGACGCTGCTCTCACACACCTGCCAGCCGAGGCTGCTCGGAGTTCGAGCCTCCTCGGATCAAACGGATCCTCCTCCCTCGCAGATTCAAAGTCATGCTCTTTTAAAGGTCACTCACTTTTGTGACGTATGGTCAACACATGTGAGGTTTGTATCAAAAGTCTTTCATGGTTTTCTTTCTGCAGGTCAGTATTGGAGAATTGCAAAATCAGAATTATTTTCCTATTGTGAAATATTTGCTCAGAATATGGTTAAAGCTCATTCGCCTGTAGAAAGGCAGCATGCAAAGCCAAACTGCCTGAAACGTGAGCTCATGATTGTCTTTCAGGTGATTTTCAAAAGCTGACCGTGAGACACAAAGTAACCGAGACACAAGACCAGACACTGAATCAGCGCTGCACTCTCATCTCATTGTCGGGAGGAAAGATCAAACTGGACGAGGCACAGCCGGAGACATCGTCTTCTTTATTCCACACATTCTTCTTCTTTGCATGGTGCCTACATTACCCACAATGCACCTTATGGCGTGACGAGCTGCTGGCATTGAGCAAAAGGGACAAGCGTCCCACAGCGGTCACATTTTTGTTTTTCACTGTCAGACTCGTAGTGACATCACCTGAGGCAACTCGTCAGACTTCTCACGAAAAGGATTTTTAGAACTTTGTTTGCACGTACAGCGACTCTCGAGACTTTGAAAATGTCAAGAAAGGTCGCCGTCACTGACGCAGAAAGAGGCTGAATCCCGATGCAGAGTCAAAGCAGGGATTTATTTGATTTATTAATCAAATAAAGAAAAACTCATACAAGCACACACTTACTGTGGACAGGGATCAACAAAAGACTGTGGCAAAATTCATGGCATGAAACCAAAAGACAATACAACACACTGACACAGCTGACTGGGAAGACAAGGACTAAACAGACAAGACAACGAGACACAGGTGACACATTAGGAGGGAGAATCAGGAAAACCAAAAGCAAAGCCACATGAAAACAGGACACACAGGGAAAGAGACACTTTCAAAATAAAACAGGACATGACAAAAACCTTGAACATAAAACATGGAAACACATGACAAGACACACATGAAACACGGACTGAAATCAAAAGACAAAGCATAACGAAAACACCAGGCATGACAGACAGCTGCTTCCGTTAAACTTTAAGGCAAAGGGATGAGTTTTGGGTTTGGACTGTAAAGACTCAAAAGATCCAGTCTTGGAGTGCACAGGATGTGGTGTTTGAAGGTGAGGGCACATCTGGACTTATGAATCATCAGCAGCACGTTATGTCGATAAGCAGCCAGTGAAGCGACTCTTAAAGCCCTCTGCAAACGGGTTAGTTTCCTCTTCAGCTTCCACTGCTTCTGCGGCGCGTTTGACAGGCCAGTAACAAGGGGCAGGTGGTCCTGGCCGTCCAGCTGGGCTCTCCTGGGACAGATCTCAGGTCACAGAGGTCACAGGTCAATGTGAGCGTGTTTGCACATGTGCACTTCCACATACATCGTAGTCTATAGGCAGGCGTGTATAAGAGCAGATATGGGCCCACAGCTGCAGCCCGCCTGATTGGTCCTTTGGGAGAACAACAGGGGAGCTTTTTGTCTTGTCAAACAGTGCACACACACGCACACACACACACACACACACACACACACACACACACACACACACACACACGCACACACACACACACACACACACACAATCACTTTAGTTTTTGGCTTTTCGAAAACAAACATTGCAGAGTTGGAGGATAAGTAGCAGCATCCTCTCAGGAACAGGAAGCACCAGGATGTATGGGAAACGTGGTCTTGGCTTGGAAACATCCGACAGTCGAGCCCATGAGCCCCACGACACCCCGTCTGAAGCGTGTGAATGTCAGCTGTGTGTTCAGGTTATTCCTCCCACTGAACTGGCATCTGTGAGAGTTAGCGGTATGCTACAGGTGTCCTCTCTTCTCGCAGAGCCTTTAGGGATTCGAGCACGCACCTCGATAGAAACGTTTGACATTTAGGGGAATATGCTTGCAGAAAGTTAGATGAAATCACTCTCATGTCTGTATGCTAAATGTGAGGCCTGCAGCCAGCTAACTTAGCTTAGTTAGCTAGACTAGAAACAGGACAAAGCTGCTTAGCCAGGCTCTGTCTGAAGGTATTGTGAGCCACCTGCCAGCCCTTTGAAGCTCACTAATTAACACTTCATGTCTTGTTTCATCTATTTAATGGTTATTTTTACATTGTTGTACTGATAGAAACCAAACAGAAGGCAGCAGTAACAAGCTGAGATTGTTTAATGTTAGCTCAGTGATGTGAGCCCTGGCTTGTCTCACCTCCTGCAGTTGGACTCCAGTGGAAGTGCAGAAAAGCTTCACCATCAGGAGTGTACAGAGTCGATTGTGAACGTCCCACCGTACATGATCTAACACCTTTTCTTCAGGTTGCTCTCCCAGCTCTGGAAGGTGGAGGATCTAAGTGTCTAACTGTCACAGAGGTCGGTTCAGTGGGCGGGGCAGCTGGAAGCCACGCCCACATTCTCTAAGCCACAACTGCCTGGCAAACCGCTTGAACGCATCTCATATGTGAACTGTAAGATCGCAGGTTTCATCAGCGATGGACAGTAATCTCACTTATGCCGTGTGATTTACGGGGAACGTAAAGCTGTTGCAGGTGTGCAGCCCACAGAGAACAAAAGCCTTCAGTGCTAAAGATTCTGCCACGCGTCTCAGGAAGGAACGAGAGGAACTCGAAGAAGCACGGCTGAAGCTTGCTACGCTGGGAGGATGAAAGCTTGACACCAGATGAAGTGACAAAAGTGCATCAAAGCTGAAAACCACCTCACGTTACACACACACACACACACACACACACACACTCTGTGTGACGTGCAGGTAACTCCAAACCACAAGCAGCGTAAGCACACGTGTAAAAGACACACGGAGACCAGAGAGGCACAGTTCAGTATGGAGACTCTCTGAGCTCTTGGCCCCAGTGGTGAACCGTGTAGTTCATGGTGCCACACGTCTTTCCTGTGTTGGTTTATGGATGTGTGGCAACATAAGTGATCCCAGGCCTGTGTGGTAGAGCCGTGACGCAGATCCAGCCAAGGAAAACTCTGCAGACGTGTGTGTGTGTGTGTGTGTGTGTGTGCGTGTCTGTGTGTGTGTGTGTGTGTGTGTGTGTGTGTGCGTGTGTGTTAGTGGTTGGTGTTTCAGATTGTGAGAAAGAAGACATGTTGTTTGTGTGTTGGTGTTTAAACAGAGACAAGCTGTGAGTGTCCAAGGGGTTAAAGTGTTTGCTGTTTTGTGTTTTCTTGACTTCTGAACATTTTGAGAGCATTTTGGTCAGAATCATCGAGTGCAAAGGGAGAACGTTTAAAAAAAAGCATCCCGGCGTTTAGCTGCTTAACTGCCTTTGTGTGTGAATCACAATGTTCGTACATTTATTTAGATTTATTAGAGAACCCGCGTTCTCCTTTCTTTCCCCCCTTGAATTGCAGTCATTATGTCCATTAATTACCTGTGAAATGGCTCTCAGGCCGAGGCAGACTCGCTGCATTCAGGCTGCCAGCAGGCGTTTCGGGTTGGCACCGAGCCGCCGGGCCAAATATCCACGGCAACGCACGCATGCACGTTTAGATTTGATGACCCGCACTGATTTATTGCGACTGCGGGGGGAAAAGCTTCCTTTGTGCGGCGCAGCTCAGAATATGCAGCACGTAATCGAAAGTGAGGAGGAAATTGTGGAGAAAGAAGAAATGAGCTACTGATTATTCCTCAAAGCACTTAAATGATTAATCTGCTTAATCACATCAAGGTTTGGCCATCATTTCTACCAGATGTGATAACACTGTACTCACTCGAATACTGCACTCACGTACAGGTTTGTGCTATTTGTACTTTACTCCAGAGGCAAATGCTGGACTTTTCACTCCACTAGATTTATTCAGTAACTTTATTTATTAGTCTTTTTGCAGATTCAGATTAGTAAAACAAAATATAATGAATAAATACATCTGTTGTTTTGGGTAAATACTGCTTGTTGATTACTTTTAGTTTTAGTTCTGGAAGTAAAGTAAGTAATTTTACTAAGCCGAATCTTAAATGCAGGACTTTTACTTGTAACAAAGTATTTGTACACGAGACATCACAGACGCTGCTAAAAGCTGGCTGACCACTATTGTCTCACCAAAACATCACACTGTTGTCCTCCACGGAGACGTTTTTGACCGATCAGAGTCACCACAGAAACATCAAGTCGACAACAACAACTTGTAAGATAAATATGATTTATAGTTAATGAGCTCAAATATATTGTACAGTCCAGCATCACACACACACACACACACACACACACACACACACACTTGAAGATGGCCACAAGCATTTACACATCCAGTAGCCAACAGCAAATATGCCTGTGATACTCTGACCACACAACTCTGTGGCTGCACCACACACACACACACACACACACACACACACACACACACACACACACACACACACACACACACACACACACACACAAAATAACAATAACTTTCTCCATAGCTGAGCAGCTGATCAGCCTGTCATGATGCACTTTGGGCTCCTGACGTTGTACACATCATGTGTACATTATAAAATGAGAATTTGTAAAACTTTCTGCTAAACTTGCAAATGTGCAAACATAAAACCTTTAATCCAGTATAAAGTAGCCGAAAATGGAAAAGTGAAAAAGTGAAATACCTCAAAACTGTGCTGAAGTACAGTATCGCAGTACCGTGTTGCAGTACCGTGTTGCAGTACCATGTTGCGGTACTGTGTTGCAGTACCATGTTGCAGTGTTGCAGTACCATGTTGCAGTATTGCAGTACAGTGTTGGAGTATTGCAGTACCATGTTGCAGTATTGCAGTACAGTGTTGCAGTATTGCAGCTCAGTTCACATGAGGCTGAATTCACTTTGTGTTTGCAGTCAGTCTCATCAGGCTGCTCTCCTGTCCTTCATACGTCCTCATAATTCACATGATCCGATTCACTCTCCTGTATTTACATTATAATACTGGAGTGTACTTTTGTCTTTTGAGGGGACGGGCCCCTCCCAGCATGCAGTGCGGCGAGGCCCCCGGCAGCAGGCGTCCCCTCAGTGAAAGAGCAGCCAGGTGGAGAAGCCCATTCACTGCAAACTGACCTTGACAGAGTTTGATTGAATCCCGTTTCCTCTCACTGTTTCCCTCCGTGCTCCTCCCCCCTTCACCCTCCTCCTCCTCCTCCTCCCCCGTTCACCCTCCTCCCTCCATCTTTCATTCACCTCCTCTGACTGACATGTCCAGTCAATGTGCTTTTTGTTTCCAGCTTGAGAAGTTTCCGTCCCTCCGTTTCACTCGCTCCTCCGTCCATCTTGTTTATGTCCTGTCTCGGCGCTGCTCTCCGTCTCGTTACGTCATGTCCCTGCGTCCCCGCGTCCCCCACACAGGATGAAGACATTTGTCATGCTCCGCTGATTCCCGCCTGTGTCGTCTTTCTCTCCGTCCCTCCGTGTGTCCCTCTGTTTCCTGTCTGTCTCTCTGTCCTCCTCGTCTGCGTCCTCATTAGTCTCATGTTGCACGTGCTCAGCTCTGATTTTACAACCAAACATTTAAAAACAAAGAATAACAAAGTAAAAGTACACCAAACGTCTCCGGTGGCACCGCAGAACTTAAAGGACTGTGCTGAGTTCAGCATCCCTGATGGTTTTTACGTTCTGGACTTTGGATTCAGAGATTATTTGAAACGTTCAGGCTGAAAGTCATGATTTCTAAAACTGTGAAATATTCACCGTGTGCGTCATTTCACGCGTGTTTCCCAGGCCTTTGCCTGACTTGGTTGCCGTGTTTGGAAACTGCTGGAATTCGAAGTTGCTGTGCGTTAAGTCTGCGATCGGCAACCCGGAAAGCGAAACCAATAACACGATTTTGCTTTTGTATTTCAGACAACGCGAAGCCGACGCTCAGCAGCTCGCCGCCTCCCTCTCACTCCGCCTCCTCACTCTACAGGTGGCTAATGGAGCGTGGAGCCTCAGAGGTGAACTCACCTGGAACAGGGTTTCCATCCTGTCAGCAAGTCAGCGAACTGCACAGCCAAAACAATCCACTTTGAGGCTGAGTCTGATGATGCTCTGTATATTTTCAAACTAACAATGAATTTATGTTTCTGTAGCTTATTTCTCACTTCCGCAGCGTGTATTAATCCGCCCCGGAAAATAGTCCCCGACGAGGGCACCATTTAACCCCCTGAGTTTAGCTGAAAGGGTGGAACAAAGATGGAAACTGAAGTCTGAACGGATGGAGAGGCGAGCTGTAAATTAAATCTTTCATTCATTAACATTTAACATGTCCAGTTTCAGCTTGCAGAGCTCGTCAGCCAATCAGAGCTCAGTGTCATGTGTCAGTGAAAATACCTGAATTATTCAAGAGAAGAAGAAAAGATACCAGGATCACTTGATGCTGTGCCTCTAATTTCATCGTGTTGACTAACCACACGTCTTCCGGTATGACGGCGGTCATCTGAGATGTTTGCGGACGCGTCTGCGTGCGTTCGTGCTGCGTTTCGGGTGAACTTTGCGTCCAGCGGCAGCTGCTGTCAGCCCTGCTTGTGCTCGCTGATGCTGTGCAGCTGCTGGAACAGGACTGCTTATCAAGAAGGCCTCGTGCTCCCTGTGATGTGGTCCTTCAGGCCGCTATCGGGTGAGGAGAGAGGCCGACCCCCCCCACCCCAAACCGCCGCCGACGCCTTCCAGGGCTCCCTGCAGGTGGGCGGCTTTATCACAGGAGGGTGGAGGCTGTGGAGACGTGAATGAGGAGGACGGAGATGAAGCAGACGATCGGACGTACGCAGAACTTCTTTCCTCTGATTAAATAATCTCATTTTGTCTGCTTCCTGCGGTTTGGTGTGTTTTTCGTCTCATTGTCGCGTGGCACAAACGTTGGTTGACTTTGCGCTGAAGTAAACTGAGTGGTCGCCTCCACAGACCACAGAGGAAACTTTTCATCAGCATGCAGACACGCTGGTGTTAAACTGATGTCAGGACCCAACAGGAAGTGAGCTCGCTGAAGCCGCACAGTGGACGGTTTGTCACGCTCACTTTGTGTTCAGTAACTTGTTGCTGCTTCGTGTGCTGCTGCGTTTCCCGCCACACCAAAACAAAACATCTGCACACGAAACCTCGTGAAGCAGCGCAGAGGAATAAGAGAAGCACAGCCTGCATGTGCTGTCAGCACGAGACAAAGCAGGAGGACGTCTGCTGCTCACAGCACTGATAAGCTGAGGTATGTCCAGCACACACACACACTCACGCTGACACACACACTGACACACACACGCTGATAACACTTGGCTCTTTGATGTGGCTCCTCGGGGGAAGTGACTGAGTGGAGGGAAACTGGGAGAATCGGCTTCAGGGATGTTGTTCTGTGCTGTGTTACACACCCCTCAGCCTCTCTGACACTCACACACACTCACTCACACTCACACACACTCACACACACACACACATGATTTAAATCTTATCAGGTCACCTTCATCTGCTTTCCTTTCAGGTGGAAATGCAGTTTGCACACGTCGACGTCTCAGCCCTGCGTGAGTGACGACAGTTCAAAAGTGAGAGCGTCCTCCATGTTTTCTGCATTATATCTGACTTATATTTGACTGAACCTTTAATGTTTTTTGTTTACCCTTTTCTTGTTGTTGTTGTTGTTGAATCGATCTCCATATTCCACATGAGCGAGGTGACAAATAGAACACGATGCTCCTCCATCACCCCAAACGCAAACATCACACGCTGACGTGAACCGTTTCCCCTCTCAAATAAACCCTCATTTTTTACGTGTTTCGCAGGCTGATGTTGTCCTGCCGTTTCCATAGTAACGCCTCACATCTGACACGCAGGTGAGCAGGTGGTCACATGACCTGCGGGTCGTCAGTTGAGTCCTGTCTGTAGGCCACATCGCAGCACATTTTCACTAATGACCTCAAAACCTGTGAGAAGCTCCATTCACACTCACACACACACACACACACACACACACACACACACACACACACACTCACACAAAAGCTCTCACTCCCTCCTACAGGATGTTATGCTGTGAAATTTGAGTATGACATGAAAAAGAAGAGGAGGAAGAAAGAGGGAAAGGTGTGTGTGTGTGTGTGTGTGTGTGTGTGTGTGTGTGTGTCTGTGAGTGTGTGATGTGAGTGTGTGTGAGTGTGTGTGTGTGGGTCTGTGAGTGTGAGTGTGTGTGGGTGTGTGTGTGTAGGTTTATACTTTAATTCATGTAATCCTGATGGGAAAACAGCAGCTCGTGGTGAAATGTGTGTCATCTGAATTTCCTGACATTTTTGGAAGTCAGTGTAGTGATTAGAAGGTGGTGAAAAATGAGTGAATTATAAAAACGTAAATAAAAAAGTCTTAAAAAGTTTTTTCCGGTTTTCTCGTTCACTTGATTCTGTTTCTTCTTCACCTCCACTCGTCTTCTCATCCCACATCAGCGTCTGCCCTGACAGGAAAAATACACTTGACCTCCACATCCTGGTGAGAGGTGACCTCCCCACCTCACACACACATACACACACACACAGACACACACACACACACACACACACACACACACACACGCCACACTGACACACACTCGTCTCTGCCTGATTCCAAACTGAAATACCTGAACAGCCACTCAGTTTACTGCTGTGAAATTTGTTGCAAACAGGGAGGGAAAGAGGAGGAGGGGGAGGGGGAGGAGGGAGGAGGAGGGAGGAGGGAGGGGGAGGAGGAAGAGGAGGAGGAGGAGGGGGGGTAGCAGGAGCAACACATGCTACCAATTTGATGGTAGTGGACGGAGGAGTGGCGGCGGATGCGGGGGCAGGAACAGGCCTACAATCTGGAGACATTAATACCTCAGTAATAGTCACATTCACTTCCACAACCAGGAAACTACAGCTGTGTGTGTGTGTGTGTGTGTGTGTGTGTGTGTGTGTGTGTGTGTGTGTGTGTGAGAGAGAGTGTGTGAGTGAGTGTGTGTAAGTGTGTTTGCTGGGAGGAGAGAGTGGAGAATTGTATACACACACACACACTCACACACACTCACACACACTCACACACACTCTCACACACTCTCACACACACACTCTCTCTCTCTCTCTCTCTTGCTGAGACAGAGCAGACCATAACAGAGCAGTAAAAGGCAGCAGGGCAGAGCAGGACACTGAGAGCCTGACTTCCTGTGCCTCCTGTTCTTCCTGAGCTCTTAATGAGTCCTCTTACAGTAAACCACCACGTCGTCCTGGTCCGTCTCTCCTCTCCTCTCCTCCCTCCTCCGTCTCTCCTCTCCTCCTCCGTCTCTCCTCTCCTCTCCTCCCTCCTCCGTCTCTCCTCTCCTCCTCCGTCTCTCCTCTCCTCCCTCCTCCGTCTCTCCTCTCCTCCTCCGTCTCTCCTCCTCCGTCTCTCCTCTCCTCTCTCCTCCGTCTCTCCTCTCCTCCCTCCTCCGTCTCTCCTCTCCTCTCTCCTCCGTCTCTCCTCTCCTCCTCCGTCTCTCCTCCCTCCTCCGTCTCTCCTCTCCTCCGTCTCTCCTCTCCTCTCCTCTCTCCTCCTTCTCTCCTCTCCTCCCTCCTCCGTCTCTCCTCTCCTCTCTCCTCCGTCTCTCCTCTCCTCCTCCGTCTCTCCTCTCCTCCTCCGTCTCTCCTCTCCTCCCTCCTCCGTCTCTCCTCTCCTCCTCCGTCTCTCCTCTCCTCCGTCTCTCCTCTCCTCTCCTCTCTCCTCCGTCTCTCCTCTCCTCTCCTCCCTCCTCCGTCTCTCCTCTCCTGGACGTCCATTCTTCTCAGGACTTTCTGACGTAAACCACGTTGTGCAGTTGCTGTGATCACCTGATTCTGCCACAGAGGTACATTAAAGCCTTTCTGCTCCTGGATGAGACTGGACCAGGATGTCAGGTCCACGTAGTGAATGTCCAGGCCAAAGAACTTCCTTCCTCTCTGCAGTTTAAAAAAGCTGCTGCTTCTGCTTCAAGAAGCTGATATGAAAATGTGAGCGGGTCTTCTCTCAGAGTGTGAGACATCAAATGGGTCTCTGTTCATCGCCTGACTTTTAGAGAAACACTTCGACGTGAAACACACACACACACACACACACACACACACACACACACGTGGACTCGTGCTTTCAGTCAACACTCTCACCACTGTGTGTTTCAGGGCAGCTCCTGGACGGCACCGGAGGTGTTTCATCACTGTCAGGGCCGGTTTGAAAACGTCCTCTGTCGGGCCCACACTGGCTGGAGACACAGGCTGCTTAAAAAGAGACCTGAGGACATGCTGAAAGAAACCCTTGGTTTGTCAATGGGCCCTTCAGCGGGAGGGAGAGGAAAAGATGGAGGGAAGGTCCGTCGTGTGTGTAAACAGAGAGAGAAGTCAGCAAATCACGCTGATGGCACCTCTCAGGCCGAAGCCTGCAGAATCCAAAGTCTTCGTTGTCTTTGTCTCGTGTGTACAGCGAAACTGGTCACATTCACTCGCCATAAAAACACTCACACGGGATGTTCAAGAAGAGAAGATAAAAAGGTCACACACACACACACACACACACACAGAGAGAGAGTCGAGAGTCACCGCCGCCATCTTAATTCACCCCCGGGAACAAGCAGCATCTTTATGTTCTGCTGCTCCAGTGTGCGTGTGTGTGGTTCTGTGCAGGTCTGTCCTCCGTCTCAGGCCGTCCTGAGTGTGTCTCTGAGCCAGCAGACGCTCGAGCAGCAGACAGAGCACCGAAAATGCGAACGTGCTGCAGTCTCTGACAATAGAAGCGTCCATGTTGGGGAATGTTGGCTTGACTCTGACTTTAACGTGGATGCTAACCGTGTTGAGCTCTTCACGGTGAGGATTTGCTTTTGCCAGTCCTCAGGTCTTCAGCTGAGATAAGAATTACGATCAGGGTGCGTCTCTGCATTATAACCTGATGTTTTAGTGACCCCCGCCGACCCCTCGTCCAGCCACCAACCCGCAACCGCACACGCTCAGATCTGTGTGTGGTGCTGCTGCGTCAGCACGGCCCGTATGGCGTCCTGCATACCGTTGGTTCAGACCACAAAACACACACTCTTCAATGGCTGCCCTTTAATCGGACTACCATCACACACACCCACAGTCCTCCGGGCCCGAGCCTTTCATGATCAAAACAGCCTCTGAACGCCGCGAGCAGAAGAGGCTGCTGGGGGAAGAGCAGCTCTGAAGTCGTGTTTTCACTGTCCTGTTTGGTCCAGCAGTCTAACCAGCACAAACATTTGCCTCTCTGTGCTTCTCTGGGTTTGAGTTTGGCGTTAAACCCGATCGGCAGCCTGCACAGATCGCAGCTGTTTGGTGTTACTGAGCCCCAAAGCTCCTAAAGGTCAGCACATTTCAGATGGTGTCAGCCACAGATCTGACATTCTCACTCAGCTCATTTGTGCCAAAAACTTCGCAGACTTAAAGGTACGAGTTGGTGGAAAAAAGCCAAGACAAGCAGAAGCGAGGAGGAAGACCGGCTTGTTAACAACGCAGGTTTCAAACTGAGGAAAACGTGTTCAGCGCGTCCATCAGGCCTCAAGGCTACGAGCAAATGGCCAGAAAACAAAGCTAAATCTGATTTGTCTAGGTGGAAATGTTCCAGTGAATCTGTGATGGTTTGTGATGCCACCACCAGACGACTTCAGGAACTTAACTCTCACTTTGTTTTATTCAGGCAGGAAAGCTGCAACGAGAACGCAGAGAGGAAAGAAGAGTTAAAAGCATTTCTGTGCCTCCTGTTAGCCTCGTGTGCCACAAACCTGCTAACCTGCTAACACACACAAACAGACTGAGTCAAAGCAGAAGTGACACTCAGCACATGAACCAGCAGCTGGGACTTTGACCCTCAGCTGAAAGAGGATCGATCGATCGGTCAGCTTGTCTGTCTGTCTGTCTGTCTGTCTGTCTGTCTGTCTAAACGGTGGGGGTGGTGGTAAGAAGGAGGGACTGGAAACCCTGGAGGTGCAGCAGAGGGAGCGATGAGGGGGAGGATGTCTGGGTCTAATTTATGGTCCTAATAAATCCCCTCTCTTTACCCTCTAACCCCTGAACCAGCCAGGCAGCTCCCTAAAATCTTAATCACTCCCCTGCCGGCCCCCGTCTGCATCCTCACGGGGCGAGAGAGAAAGGAAAGAGGGCGAACAGTGGCCATATTATTCTGCTGTAAAACCAAACGGCGTCCCTGTAATCACCTGACTGCCCCATCAGCCAGTCAGCCAGTGAAACAGTCGGGCATTCAGTGGGCTGAATGGCTCACAGGCTGGCTGGATGACTTATAGAGGCCCTTCTAGCTTCAACACACACACACACACACACACACACACACACACACACGTCCATTCCTGCCAATCCTGATAGCATAAATGCTTTTTTTTTTTTTTTTTAAGTTTTACCAACAGTAAAAAGAGTTGCCACACTTGGAGGACGTCTGCCCAACTGGGCAACTTTGTCCCCTCAGTCAAAAAAGGATGTCCTCCAGTCAGTCTTCCCCTCGTCTTCTCCACTTACTGCAGACCTGCCTGTCAGACTCCACCTGGTGAACACACCGGACGACTGCGACTCGTCGAGAGGACGAAGTGATGCGTCGTGCAGACTTCCTCAGTCATTTCTGCTGTCGGGGAGCTCCAGTCAAACAGCAGCACTGAATCTGAATGGAGGGAAGCTTCAAATGCATGAAGGTGTGAATCACACAGCAGATGTGGGGAAAGTTAACAGCAGCTTTTTAATAATATGTTGCCCACACTTTAAAATGGAAGATTTATGTCATCTAAACTCTGCAGGGCAGTGGGACAATGTCCACGTGAGCGTCCCTTCAGATGTTCTGTTAGTCATTTGCAGCCTTTAGTGTGACAAGCTTTTACATTTAGACGAGAGCTCAAGACGTGTATCGCTCTGCCTTTTGATTGGTGTGTGTTTGTCCCGGGTTGTTTTTAATCACCAAAATAAGTTCAGGGCTTGTTTCATCAGGAGAGTCTGAGCTGAACGAGAGCACAAGGACACGAGTCTCCGTCTGCTGTCTCTGGACTTACCTGCCACCTTCAGCACGACGTGATTCAAACCATAATGCAGGCCTTGTGTTTCTGTTGCTGCTGCCATCTGCTTAACGTCACATTTTGCTGACTTTTTATCGGACTGACTGCAGCACTGAGTGACCAGCCGGCGTCCTGGATCCTGCTCGTCTGGCGGCCGAGCTGGCCAACCCGTCTGGTTTGCTGTCACTTTGGCGGACGAGCTGGACTCTGTGACTGACCGGGTTGTTTCCTGGCTGGCAGAGGGACCGTGTCAGGGTAGATTTATGTTGCCTGGCCCTGGTGATAACTCATGTCAGACGCACTCGGCTCCCCACAGCGGAGCAGTAAAACCGCTCGCTGTGCTCGCCTGTTTTCTCCCTGACTCAGTGAAAACCTTCAGTCGACTGCGGAGGCTTTGTTGATGTTTGCCTTTTCATTTTTGGCCTCCTGTAGATGCTCTTAGCCACAGCGAGCGAACACAGCGTTACAGTAAGCTCCACATTCCTCAAGGCTGGCATCGCGACAGAGTTGAACCAGTCAGCACGTGGCGATCGTCCTCGTTGTTGATGACGCGGTTTTAAAGATACGATTCATCCAGCAGGTCGTGCGAGTCGCAGGGTGAGTTCGGCCAAACGGCGTCATGGTTTCTCGTGACAGCTTCAAATATCTTGTGACATCACTCAGACGAAGATGTTTAAATGATCTAAACTCGAGGCCACGTTGCCAGTTAATAACTGCCCGTTTCACCCCCCCCAGGACAACCCAAAACCACCAAATGTGGCAACACTGACCCGAGATAGAATCATTTTAGTTAGAGCAGTCGATCGGCTAACGCAATCATCTTTAAGTGCAGGACTTGGACACTTGAGGACGAGGTTAAAGTTTAGGTAACAAGCACTCTGGTTAGTGTGAAGATATGATGGTGATTTTGGTTAAATGTTTAAAAAAAGAAACGCTCTGCTTCAAGTTGCTTTTGGTCGTTTTCAGTGTGAAACCAAACCTGAGTGTCCAAACTCAACCACAGAACTTTGATGCTTTAGCCGCCACAGCTGATTTAGAAAGAGAAATTAAACACATTTTCGGTCCATTTCAGTATGATAAGCTCGGGATCAACCCTTGATTCCACTCAAATTATTTCCTTCAGACAAAAATGAATCGTGCAAAATGTCCAGTAGGCTGAGTCGTGTTATCCTGGAAATCACCAAAACAATCTTATTTCTCTACTTTTGTGTGTTATTAAAAGTCCCGCTTCAGCAGGTTTCAGCCCTCGACGTTCAAGGACAAAAACACAAAGGATGCCTTTTAAGAGTGTGGTGTCTTAGAGACACTCGGTGGAGAGGAAACTGCAGCTGTAAAGACAGAAGAGGAACCCAGAGGTCTCATAAATCACTTTTTAAAAATGCAGCACTCACACCCGCTTTCAACAACAATGACAACCGCTTCCTTCAAGGAAACCACATGCGCCAAATAACAAGCCAGAAGAAGAATTCCTTTAAAAAGAAAACAGTCGGATGTTTGTCTCATCTGCCAGATCGTCCACAGAGGACGGAGCAACCACCACAGTCAGGGTTGGAGGTTTGATACCTCGACGTGTCAGGCGTCTTTCAACAGGCGTAAATTATTCTGGGTTTAAAAAAAGCAGTGCGTTCATGTTTACAGGAAGGTTTGATTCTCTCTGGCTGTCTCTTCCTGTCATCTTTAATTGCTGTAATGTGCTTACAGAGCTCATCAGCGGTTTGGTTTGGTGTGGTCTCGCCAAATGTTTTAAAACTGCACATATTTTACATTACAGCATGAAACAGACGCTTTCATCACGGGAGAAACAGCTTGCAGGATCAGCCAGTCACATCATCACGGCTCAGAGACAGTTTCAAAACACGCTAAATTCTTGTATGTATGCACTAATTATTGTCTGACTTAATCATGGACTCTCCTCTTAATAAGCTGCGTTCAGTAACGTTACGTCTCTGCCAGCAAAG
The DNA here is from genome assembly GCF_020382885.2 of Scatophagus argus. Classification (NCBI taxonomy): domain Eukaryota; kingdom Metazoa; phylum Chordata; class Actinopteri; family Scatophagidae; genus Scatophagus; species Scatophagus argus. The sequence continues at coordinate 22,219,731 of NC_058506.1, read as the reverse complement.
TTAAAGAAATCAGTTTAAACCAATTTATGAACCAAATTTGTCTACAATCCAATTAACGTCAGACAACAACCAGCAAACGCATCAAATTTAATTGGATTCTCACCATAAAAAAGTTTTTGCTAAAAAACATTTTTCCTAAATGTGATGAAACACTAAATTCAGGATTAGTTTTATGCTTGAACAGGCGTCCGTGTGAATGCGCTGTTGCTACAGCAAGCTGGAAAAACTCTCCAAATGAAGTGCATTTCTGCACCGAGGCTGCAGGAAGCATAAGGTTGTGGATCCGGCTAAAAAACCACCACGGCTTCCTTTAATAATGTACAAAAGTGTGATTTGAAAACAACAGGTTGTCGGGCTTTTACAGAGTCATTACTCAGCTGATGTGAACGATTACTCGTCCGCTGCAGCCGAGCAGGCCTGTAATTGTTCGTGCATGGAGCCCTGAGGATGTGACTGATTGGATGTCATTAAGTTCAACGTGCGTCAACAGACGTGAAGGCTTTTACAGTCAAACTCCGTCACCCTCCACCCTCCACCCTCCACTTTCTCCTCAGATGGCAGCTAATGAACCAGAAGGTCCGGGTGGCAATTTAGGCCTCTGAAGTTTTTGAACGCTTCCCACTGCAGGACACAACACGCACATCCAGTACACGTTTAAATGAAGACTTTCTTTTACCTGTAAGCCTTTGTGGTTTTTGTGACAACTTCCTGAAGCAAATTCGCCTTTTTTTTTTTTTTTAAACATTTTTTTAGACTGTTTGGCTCCACATGAAGGCTGGAGAAACAAAGAATATGATGGGATGTACAGTACTGGTACTTGTACTTACATGTAATGAGTTACATTCCACCACTGTGCTTTAATTAGTTCTCTCCTTCAAAGTCAGAGCATCTTTGATTCCTCACGAGAGGAATTTGTTGATAATGTTTGGAGGACCCAGTGAAATTAACTCCAGACAGGAGGTGTCGAGTTCATGGAAACTTGTGTGAGCGTTTCAGAGCTGGGAATTAAAATAAATGTTCAAAGACAACTGACTTCTGCAGGATTTTATAACGCTGTGATTTCATGAGATTGTTTTTATGGGTGAACTTTACAGCCAGAACAGAACACAACAAAGAGTGAAGGGTGTTGCTGAACCAACAAAACAGAGCAAATCTTTTGTGTCTGTAAGCTGCATTGCCGTCTGGAAGCTCCTTTTGAATAACAGGATTCGCCAGCTCTTAAATTTGTTACAAGATGAAGAGTCTGCAGCCACACGAGCAGCTCAGTGAGGCTGCATGTCAGCACAGCAGTGCTTTGAGCGCACAGTGACAGTGCTGACATGCTGATGTGCAGGTCCAAACATGTGCGTCATGTCAACTTTAACTCTTAAAAGTTTACAACCTGACAAAAGTGTCTACATTACCATTTTAAATGCACACATTTTGAACAACAACAAAAAGCACGTCCTTCGAGCCGGAGTTGAACCAGCGACCTAAGGATAGCCGTTACTGCTCACCTACAGTCCTCCGCTCTACCAACTGAGCTATCGAAGGGTGCAGCCTTACTGTCACTGCAGAGACTCACGTGGACGTGAACACGAGAAGCCATGAAAAAGATTGCTTTGAAATCTTCACAGTCTAAACAGACACCAAAAGGCAGCAGCCCTCACATGGGAGACACCTGAATGACAAACACAGCAGCAAGTATTTGCTTCAAATCAGATGGCAAGTGTAGCATGAATTTTGGCAAAAGCATCATAGCTCTTTGGTATGCATATGTGGCTTGGGAGAGATAACTCTGTCACGACGAGGATGGGATTCGAACCCACGCGTGCAGAGCACAATGGATTAGCAGTCCATCGCCTTAACCACTCGGCCACCTCGTCTTGGTGGTGAGAATTGCAGGTGATCAACCAGGGTGGCTTCATATCAGTCAGACAAACTTACACTTCACTCAGCGGTTGCACTTAACTCAGCCGTTCTCACAATCCAAATGTGCAAGTAATGCAAGGGGAATTAGCTCAAATGGTAGAGCGCTCGCTTAGCATGCGAGAGGTAGCGGGATCGATGCCCGCATTCTCCAGTGGAGTTTGTTTTCTTCAGTTCTGCTGAGCAGGTAAAAATTTGAAAACTGAGACATAAAATGTCTTTGGAGAATCTCAGCTACCAGCTCCCTGTGGAGTTGAGTAAGGGCGATTAGACTTGGTTGTCGACTCTTGAAGATGATTCAGCTCTCATCCAAGAGGTCTGTGTAGATTCTCAGTCAAGCAGGTCATCTTGTGTCGAAGAGCTTAAGAGCTTGTGGGGATCAAATCAATAGATTTGCCTTTGTGAAGTCTAACAATAACGTCAACAAAAAGCACATCCTTCGAGCCGGAGTTGAACCAGCGACCTAAGGATAGCCGTCACTGCTCACCTACAGTCCTCCGCTCTACCAACTGAGCTATCGAAGGGTGCGGTTTCGTGAGCATTGCAGAGACTCACATGGACGTGGACACGGACGTATGCAGAGCATAATGGATTGGCAGTCCATCACCACCTCGTCTTGGTGGTGATGGACTGCAGGTGATCAACCAGGGTGGTTTCATATCAGTCAGACAAACTTACACTTCACTCAGCAGTTGCACTTAACTCAGCCGTTCTTAGAATCCAAATGGGCAAGTAACACAAGGGGAATTAGCTCAAATGGTAGAGCGCTCGCTTAGCATGCGAGAGGTAGCGGGATCGATGCCCGCATTCTCCAGTGGGGTTTGTTTTCTTCAGTTCTCCTGAGCAGGTAAAAATTTGAAAACTGAAATATAAAATGTCTTTGGAGAATCTCAGCTACCAGAGACTCACATGGACGTGAACACGAGAAGCCATGAAAAAGATTGCTTTGAAATCTTCACAGTCTGAACAGACACCAAAAGGCAGCAGCCCTCACATGGGAGACACCTGAATGACAAACACAGCAGCAAGTATTTGCTTCAAACCAAACGGCAAGTGCAGCGTGAATTTTGACAGAAACATCAGCCATACACATGGCTGAGGAAAGATAACTCTGTTGCGACGAGGATGGGATTCGAACCCACGCGTGCAGAGCACAATGGATTAGCAGTCCATCGCCTTAACCACTCGGCCACCTCGTCTTGGTGGTGAGGATGGCAGGTGATCAACCAGGGTGGCTTCATATCAGTCAGACAAACTTACACTTCACTCAGCGGTTGCACTTAACTCAGCCGTTCTCACAATCCAAATGGACAAGTAATGTAAGGGGAATTAGCTCAAATGGTAGAGCGCTAGCTTAGTATGCGAGAGGTAGCGGGATCGATGCCCGCATTCTCCAAAGGTGTTTGCTTTTGAGCTAAGTGTGGAAGATCCTTCAGTCTCCTGAGAAGGGACGCAGGACAGCGTTGCAGATTGGGGACAAGTGGTGTCAACCTTATTCCTGCTGCTGTTAGACTGCATGATTCTATGGTCTAGTCCTCTTTCTTCCCTGAGGACTTGTATATAGCTTTATAGTGTACTGTTTTTACTTTCCTTGTAAATTGCTAGTTTATTTTACCTCTACATTCTTTTGTAACTGTTTTTGCACACTCTTTGCTTTTTGCACTCCTCTTCTGTCCTTGTGAGCTGCCACAACAAGTGAAATTCTCCACTGCGGGATCAATAAAGTTCATCTTATCTTATCTTATCTTATAATACACTATGTAAGTAAAACTATCTACTTCAAGTCATTTCAGAACACCTACGCACGACGGTCACAAGCGCCTCATGCTTAAGTGGTATATGTGCCAATGTTGACAGCGGTCACACAGTGTAGCACCGGATGTGGACACGCTTTTGGTGTCAAAATAAATAAAGTAATGAAATCAGCTGCTTTTGCCTTTGTCCAGTCTAACAATAACAACAACAAAAAGCACATCCTTCGAGCCGGAGTTGAACCAGCGACCTAAGGATAGCCGTTACTGCTCACCTACAGTCCTCCGCTCTACCAACTGAGCTATCGAAGGGTGCAGCCTTACTGTCATTGCAGAGACTCACATGGACGTGAACACGAGAAGCCGTGAAAAAGATTGCTTTGAAATCTTCACAGTCTGAACAGACACCAAAAGGCAGCAGCCCTCACATGGGAGACACCTGAATGACAAACACAGCAGCAAGTATTTGCTTCAAATCAGATGGCAAGTGCAGCGTGAATTTTGGAAAGAGCATCATAGCTCTTTGGTATGCAGGTGTGGCTTGGGAGAGATAACTCTGTGGCGACAAGGATGGGATTCGAACCCATGCGTGCAAAACACAATGGATTAGCAGTCCATCACCACCTCGTCTTGGCAGTGAGGATTGCAGGTGATCAACCAGGGTGGTTTCATATCAGTCAGACAAACTTACACTTCACTCAGCAGTTGCACTTAACTCAGCCGTTCTCACAATCCAAATGTGCAAGTAATGCAAGGGGAATTAGCTCAAATGGTAGAGCGCTCGCTTAGCATGCGAGAGGTAGCGGGATCGATGCCCGCATTCTCCAGTGGAGTTTGTTTTCTTCAGTTCTACTGAGCAGGTGAAGGTTTCAAAAATACTTTGCATGTGAAATACAGTATGTGATTATAGTATCAGGTAATTGAACACTCAGTACAGACAAGAGTTCTTGTTAAGCCTGGAAGTTAAATCAAAGTGTCAAATGAGGTGAATGCTGTGGCAAATGTTATTGGAGTTATGAGTGAAATGCCCATTTTAGCCCCTGGGAGTCTCTGTGGGCATGTGAAGCACATGGAAAAATAAGAAAGAATGTACAGTAAAAACAAAGAAGAAGAGTAAGGCTGTCATCGCTCGCTATTCATCCTTCATCAGTGAAATATGTAATTATCAGTCCGGAAGAGCAGCCCTCCTCCTCCTGTTTATATTCCTTTCTTTCCTCTGTGAATGTGTGTGTGTTTGTTTTCTCAGCCGCCTCAAAATCTCACACACACACACACACTTCATGAACAGAAACTTCTAATCCTCTGCTAAGCTTCAGTGTGTTGTCAAAGGGACTTTTTTGTTAAAAGCATTTAGAAATCGTACAGTCGCAGCCTTTTTATTTTCCCTCCCACATTTGACAACAATCTCTCGTAATTATGGAAACAGACTAAGTGAGATTTTAAGATCTTGAACTGTGGGAGGCCTCACGACGTAACGTATTTCACTTTCCTGATGTTCTCAGTGACACGTCTTTTAAACCTGCATTAATGTGTTGTTCCTCTTCCTCATGCATTTAAGATGTCCAGATCACATTTAATGTAATGTAGACCAAATCCTGTTCGCACACTGAAACAAAAGCCCATGTCTTCCACGTCTGACAAAAAGTAGTTTTCCTTCCTTTAACGGGTACATGAAGCCAGTAATGTTAAATGTTGCACATCTGAGAAGGCGATAAACTTGTCAACCAGCTGATCCAAATCCATCAACCTGATGGGAAACTATTCAGAAGCTTGTTTGTCTGCCTCTTTGACGGACAAACAGGTCTAACAGTCCTCCATTGTTGAATGTAAAGGCTTCAAATCAATGAATCAACGTTCTGTTTACATGCCCTCAGTAAGTCAAACATGCTGTGGCAGAGTCTCATGTGGTCCAGGTGATAAGGATGTCCCCGGGGGTCCCATCTCCTGCCGGGAACCAGCAGGACCACTGGGGAAACTGACCCATGAAGAAGAAAAGCTTCTGTGTTGCTCCACGTTCTCTCAACTCTCTCAGACGCATCAAATCATGTTTGAATGTGTGATTCAGTGTGTGGACTCCTGCAGGTCCTGCATGTCTGTATTTCAGGGCACACAGAGACAAGAAGTCCCCCACCCCGTCCCCTCCGTCCCCTCCGTCCTGCAGCTGAGCAGAAGTGGGCAGCTTCTACATTGGAGACCCGAGAGGATCCCAGCAGGAGGTTAATTAAAACAAACTGGCTGTCGTACGCTTTGATGTCGGTGGAACAACTGCAGCCTCCAAGTCTGATGAAGGAAAACAAACGAACACGTCCAGACTGACGCGAACTCTTCCTCACACGCCTTTCAGTTCTGTTCTCCGCTGATGACGCACATGAGAGCCGACAGAGCGAACCAACGCAGCAGAGTTGCACCCTGGGAAAACAAAACGACACTAAAACGTTCCATAAACCCGAAGCAAACTGTGACTCCATCGGCCTTATTATCCTCCTTCAACACTAAACTCTTCATCACAGCAGCATTGAGCTTTCATCCACCCAAACGTGCAGGTTTGTTGCAGAAAGTCAACATGGAAACACTTAAAAGCTGTTATCATTTTCAGCCAGTTTCACAGCAGTTTCACAGCTTTGTTTATAGAGAGACTGAAGACGCAAGGGAATCAAGGACAAGGACAAGACAAGACAATCAGGACAATCAGCTACCTGAGATCACATGACAATACAAAGCTTTCACCAAAAACATGCAGGTATTTTCAAACAGATCTACTTTGACAGGTGTGGCTGATAAAGGCAAGAAGAACCAAACCGGCAGCTTTCAGTTAATTAACATTAGACGTGGACTCATTTTGACAGCATCAGACGCTTGTGACTCTGATCTCTCTGGTATGTCAGCAGTCGTCATGTTTGTATCGGTGATGACAAATCCGAGCTCCTCCCTCAGTTTGTTTGGCTTTGTTCTGCTGTCAACAACAAACCTCCAAGACGAGAAGAGGACCAGCTGCTCTGATCCAAGGACGAGGAGGAGGAGAGGGAGGACTACGAAGAGGAGGAGGACGATGAAGAAAACGACAAGGACAAGGAGGAGGAGGAGGATGATGACTTAACCGACACCTGAACACAAAGTTCGCAGTTCAGATTCTGTTGGTTCAGTCAGTTCAGCCTGCCAATCCAGCAACAGCAGACAGCAGACTCTCCACTGCTGTTCAGCCGCCAGCGCCATAAACGTGGAATATCTTAGCAGTCTGAATTATTTACACCACAAATGCTCTTTGATCACACTTTGATCAAAAGTGTACACTAAATAATCAATAACTACAATAAATGATGGAGCCGCAGCATTGTGAAAAGGCTTTGAGAAGAAACTCTTGTAGGAACCCTCAGCAACATTTGGAGGATTGACGGATGTGAAATACTTTCAGACATTCTGACCTCCAACTCCTCATCCATCCTGTCACGAGCCCAAAGCAAATCCTGATGACGGAGGAACGTGAGCAACAATGTCCCACGTCTTTGTCTCAGGTACCAGCAGCATGTGATCAACGTGCGAACTGTTTCGGTTGGTTTTTGTGAGGCACCTGTCTGTCTCCAGCGCCGTGGGGGTGAGACAGTCTGGCGAGAGGCCCGGCGACCGAGAGGCTCAAACTGTCACCAGCGTCAGGCCACACGGCCGCAGGTCAATCTGCACAGAGACGGACAGGGGGACAAAGACCAGGGTCTCCTCCGGGAGACGTTAATGACCCGGAGACAAAGAGACTCGCCAGTGCTGTCCCACTATTGGACACAGTGATGTGTTTAAATGCTCCTCAGTCAGAGAGAAAAATCAGCTCTAAAACACAGTCAGGCGTTAACTTCCTGTTGTGTTTCTGCACAACATGACAAAATCTAATTCAGTGTATAAGGAAGAGAGTTTCTAACTGAGAGTTTCTAATTTCTGTCCCTTGATGGGCTATTAAATGGTTTGATCAAGTATTCTTCAAAATCAGCCAGTTGCAGGATGAAGAGGAGGTATTTTTACGTTGAATCTCCACCACTTTTGTCAGCCGTAATCCGCCAGCTGTTTGAACAGCTTCCACTTCCTCTTCTGCCGTCAAACTGAAGAAGCTGCACAGTCTTAGTGCGGTGACGGCCTGATGAACGCTGAGGCGACCAAAGAACGAACCTGTCGTGACTCATTCATGTGACATCTGACCCTCACAGCTGAACTGAACACACAGGAAAGTCCCAGCAAAGGCAGAAAGTAGCAGAAAATAACATGAAGCTTGTTTTTTCTTTCTGCTTTATTGCCCACTGCAGCTAAAATTAGAATCTTTCTGGCCAGCGCAGACGTTCATAAAGTCATAACTCACAATAGAAAGGAACATAACAGGTAAGTTCCTTCTCGCTGTGGAAACTCGGGCAGACAGACGCTCTTCTGTCTCAGCCGTGAGGGAGGGAGCTCAGGCGTCACGGAGCACCGAGACGTCCTGACAGGCCGGCTGCCGCGCCGACCAATTAAAAGGTGAGAGGAGAGGAAGAGCAGGAAGTCAGGAGCCGAGCGGCGAGCTGCCTGGCTCCACAAAACACTGGGCCCACTGTGAGGCTCAAACTCACCGCCTCACTCCTGCCTGGTCCTGCTGGAGGACCTTCAAGTCAGGAGAAGATGGAGTGTGGGATTGATTTGCTTAAAATTTCAAAAACAGATTTTTTAGAGTTTGAGCTTGTGAAATGAAAAGGAAAGCTTTCCACTACACAACCCACACTTCGCCAGCACTCAGAGCCCAGCACATAATCGCTGTGTTACATGTGTAAGAAGGCACATTTAACGTGTTCAGAAACACTTTTGTCGGTGGTCACGAACGCACATCCACGAACGAGTGTCCAGACAAACTGACTAATGTTCAGCTGAGGTGTTCAGTATTTATTGTAAATGTGAAGTTTTGTAGTTTGTGAGCTTTATTCAGGAGAAAAGAGGGATGAGAGATTCCTCTCGTTAGCAACATGATAGATAGATAGATAGACAGTCAGACAGACAGACAGTCAGACGGATAGATAGACAGACAGACAGTCAGACAGATAGACAGTCAGACAGATAGATAGACAGACAGACAGACAGACAGACAGTCAGACAGATAGATAGACAGACAGACAGACAGACAGACAGACAGACAGACAGTCAGACAGACAGATAGACAGTCAGACAGACAGACAGTCAGACAGACAGATAGACAGACAGACAGACAGTCAGACAGATAGATAGACAGACAGTGTCAGGTCTTGTGTTTAAGTTATGTTTTGCCTTTTGATTTTTGATCCATGTGTCATGTTTCCTGTGTGTCTTGTGTTTCCATGTGTTATATTCCAGGTTTTTGTCATGTCCTGTTTTATTTTGAAAGTGTCACTTCCCCTGTGTGTCTTTGTTTCATGTAGCTTTGCTTTTGTTTATCCTGATGGCTTTCTCCCTCCCAATGTGTTTCACCTGTGTCTCGTTGTCTTGTCTGTTCAGTCCTCGTCTTCCCACTCACTCTTTGTTGAATCGGTATTTCATGTCTTGCTTTGCCACAGTTTTTTGTTGATCCCCTTCCACAGAAAGTGTGAGCCTTTTTGAGTTAAGATTAAATTAAAGAATACTGTTTTGGACCTCTGCGTCGTCTCCCTCCCTTTTGACAGATAGATAGATGACTTTATTCATCATCAGTAGGGTATGTTTGATACAATAAAAAACAATAAAAAACACAATAACATGAAATTGTATTGTCAGAGTGGAGTGATTCCACATGTCAGACTCTGAAAAGTGAAACAGCTTTTCATTCAGACTGGAGCTGAGAGCTCGTTAAGCAGCTGATGATGGAGTCACAGTCTCTCACTTTTGGGGTAACGTCTTCATCCTGTGACGACCTGTTGTGTCGTCGGTCTCGTCCGTGATCCCCTCTTGTTGGGGTCATGGCGCAGCACTAGTTGTGGTTTGGGGGACTCAGATGGTCTGCTGTTTGGCCAAATGCTAACAGGGATACTTCACTACTCCAAACGGAGAGGATGACATTTTTTGATAATATCAGTTATAAATCTGGATTTTTATCACCCCAGTACATTTAGCATCAATTTCTGTTTCAGTCTGCAGGTCAACCACACCTCTAAACTGCTGTGTTTGCTTGAAAAGATTATTTTTCATTCTGAGGCTGAAGGGAGTCTGTCTAAATGCTGAGCAGACCTTCCTGCCACAGCAAAGCCACTCTGACATATAGACATATAGTGATAAAATATTATAAGAAACAATCTGAATGCATAGCTGTCAGCTGTCAGCTGTCAGATACATCTAAACTGCTGTGCTAATTTTATATTCTATATAGAAGATTTTTATCAGCATAAGTACATTGCTGTGCATGTAAAGATAAAATGAACAAACTACCTGTTGTCAACACAGATCATAAGTTGAGTGCAGCTGGATTATACTGTAGGAATTTATTATAGCAATAAAGGGATTTATTCTATTCTCGAGTACTTGAGAAGGTGCTGTGAGGTCTGGCAGGTCCAGCTGTCCTCTCAGTGTTGACAGTTTTGGTTCTTCAGAGAGGGGAGACAGCAGAGAGGCTCATGGCCATCGTTTGATGAGGCCAGATGAGACCTTCAGCCACATTCCTGGTTAGTCTCCTGGGCTGCAGCTCGCCACATTACTGCCTGCTGTCCAAACAAACAAGGCCAGTCCCAGAGGACCTCCTGAGCCGAGTCGTGCCAAGGCAGGCCGGGACAAACCGCCCGCCTCTGACAGGCCTAAAATATAGAGTCTCCATTTTTATCTCCAGGAACAAGAATTTTTTCAGTTAGTCACAAACAAAGCTGTTGTGTTACAAGCTGTTGTTGTCACTTTGGACGTCCAGATGTCACCAGCCTATTGAAATGTGTGTGTGCTGCTGGAAAATGTGCATTTTAAATGTCACCAGTCTGTCCTGGAGTCTTGTGTTTGTATTGAAGGATTTACACTGCGGAGGTGTAGGCTAACTAAGCTAGACTTTCCTAAAAATCTCCCACAAACAGCTATTGGATTAACGACTGTAACCAAAGCTGCAATGTCTGCGATTTGTCCACATTGGTGGCTGAGTTAGATGGAGATGTAACAAGAGCAGCGACGTTTAAAGAGTTTAAGAGGTTGTTTTTTGAGTGTACTTCCCTGAACCAAAATGCAACCAAAAAAAGGACAAGAGAAAAATGTAAACGGTGGACTAAACAGTGTCTTACACAGGCGTTTGTTAGCATGTCTGGCTAACTAGCTTAGAGACGTAACTCCAAGGCCAAGGAGGACATCATTCGCTAGCTGCTGTTTGTGGACTTACAGGTTTACAACTAGTAAACAACTAACTAGTGCTTAAACTGTTCAGATAGATAGATACTTTATTGATCCTCAGGGAAATTCAATGAAGAAGGCCTCACTAGCCTAACTAGCTAGGTTAGGTAGGAACGATTTCCTGTATGGTTCCTCAGAGCAGCGGGGTTGAATGAGTCTGTTGCCGAAGCTGCTCGTCCAGTGATTGGTGGTGGCTGAGAGGGACTGTCCATGGTGGCCGGCAGGTTTTCCCAGCATCCTCTCCTCCAGCACCTCCTCCAGGGCGACAAGTTTACAGCCAACAACAGCCTCTGCCTTCCATACAGCAGATAACTTGTATGTGGTATCAGCCTGTTTGTATGTGTGCAGTTCAGACCGGCCTGGCTCATGCACATCCTGCCTCCCTCAGTCTCTGCTCCATTTGAATCTCAAATGTAAACAATGAATTTTACATGTCAAACAAATTATGGTTTTTACATGAAACCAGACACAAAACAGATGCTTCAGTGAACAGACATGCAAAAACATAAAACAAGGACGAAAACGGCATGTGTGTGTGTGTGTGTGTGTGTGTGTGTGTGTGTTGCACTGTCCTGGTTCCAGTCCAAGTGGGGACTTTCATTGCGTGTCCTGTGTCCCCTCCTTCTCAGCCAACATTTAAAGTCTGTTTTCATTGTCAACAGTTTAACAAGTCAAGACCAAAAAATGCAAAAGAGTCTTAATTTATATTTTATTGCTTTTTTATGCTGATTTAAAGGCTATTCTTTTCACTGGTTGGATAATTCCAAAAGATGTGAGTTGTGTTCGTAGAGTGTGGGAGAAACCGTTAAAGATTCCCCTGCAGACCAGTTTAATGAAAACACTGTGAGTTATAATTCTGTCCGTGTCACAAACTCACGTTAATGTGTGAACATCTTTGACCCTGAGATTCTAATGTCACACGTTATGCACATCATTCTGCAGGTAACAACAAGCTAAACGTGGTTTTGAGCGTCAGGAGGACGTCCAGCTCCCTGCACAGATCTGAGACACTTCCAGGACGTTACAAAGACTTCCCTTTAGGCCCGTCAGGCTTTTCCTGTAAATCATGAGTGAAAATCGACCACAAATCAGGGATGGATCATCAATCAGTCTGAGGGTTTAACGGATTGTCTTGTATCATATTTGTATCAGATTCTACATTTTATGGAACGGAAAAATCTCTCGGAAAAGACTTTGAATGCAACAATTAATGTGATTGATGATATGATTTATTTTGCCCGTTCAACTCCTTTCCACACCAATGAAGTGGACAAATGCGATCCTCCATTGCTGTGCTTTGGTCTGTAACGTTTTGTGTTCTGTAAGTCCCCATGTTGACTTGGCACCAAATGAACATTAAAACAAACCCAAGTCTTCATGAACCTTTTCCCGAATCACCCTGACACCTGGCAGGCATTTGAAAGCACCAGTTTTGCCTGACAGGACGCCGATTCACAGGATTCCTGTGGTGATGAAGTCCTGTTCGTATTGTGCTTTGTGGCGTTTGAAGCTAAAAGTCTTTATCGTGGTTGTCAAATCTGATTGACATGTAAGCTTTGAAAGAGAATCAGTCAGGATGCCAGACTGTGACTGTGGCGTGTCGGCATGTGTGTGCGTGTCTTTGTGTCGGCGTCTCGGTGACAGACAGAGACGTCAAGTCGTCAAAGAGGACAATGAGTCTGGTCCAGAGCTGAACTCTGGGGGACGGAGACAGACAAAGAGATGGTGTGATAGGTGGAAGGAGGTGACAGAGAGCTAAAGGCCAGTGGGTGAAGCTGTTGGTGTCTCCACCTGCCCCCTCGCTGTCTGAAAAGACAACCAGCTCTGTGAGTAAAGCATTTCTGAGGATGTGATCGGTGAATTTTCTTTCTGGAAACCTTCGGTGGGTTGTTGATAAAGTGTACCTGAATGCACCATGACGGCCCTGCTCCTGTGTCTGTCAGACTCAGGGACGCAGACGGACGGCAGAGGACAGAAACAGTACGGACTGTGTTGGGTACAAACCGCCCACATTTGGCGCCTGACGAATGTTAATGTTGGACTGTTGGCTTTAAGGTGAGTTGATTCAGGAAATGAAGGGAAATAACTGATTCGTTCGTTTGTGTGAAAGTGCTGAGTCGTTGCTGTTTAAGTCAGTGATGCTGCAAGTGTTTTTTGATTTTGTCTGAAGTCTAAAGTCATCAAATTTCTGATGGAAATCTGATGGAAATCCAAGTCAGGTGACTCGAGTCCACATCTCGAGTCATTTGTCTTACGGTGTGAGTGTTCTTCACAATCGCTTGGATTTAAAACTCGTTCATTTCGATCTTGGACTGGATCTTGGACTGGATGCACTTTAGGATTTGGGAGTTAAACATACATACATGTGGCACCAGTATGAGTGATATTTCAGAAAGGTGTTCATACTATCTTCTGTAGCATCTCTTGATTTCTCTCCCACTGACCGGCGATCCTGGGTCCAGTGTCGTGATTGGTCCGGTCCGTGTGCAGCCACGGCGCCACGGGGCGTCTTATTGTTTGTCTGTGGGGGTGTCACTCAAACCCCTCAAAGACGAAAAGGGAGGGAGGAGCCTTAACGTCAGGTCACCCCCCCTCCCCCTCCTGGTCTCTCTGTGTGTCTCTGGCAGGTCTTATCACACGGGGGACCTGCCGGGCAGATTGACAACTCAATGAGCCGACCAGCGGCGGACTTTTGCCAGCAGCATTTCACGGCGTCAGTCTTTGTATGACACCAGCCGGTATCGTCCTGCTGAAACTCCTTTCTTTTCGTTCCCTCCCTGTCTTACTTATGTCCTGTTTCTGTTGTGCCGGTTTGAGATGGTGAAACAGCCTCTAATAGGGACAGGAAGCAGTGGGAGTTTTATAAAGCTGCATCTCCCTCCTTTGCCAGAAGGATTTATTGCCTCTGCTGTACCCCACTGGGATTTGTGGATAAACACTTCCCTGGTAATCATGTACAGTTTCATCTTCATCACAGTTTAATGTGAACCACCCTGTCACGTGTCTGAACGTTCTGTAAGTAAGTAAGTAAACATCACGCAGGCTGTCAAAGTCACAGCTATGGTTAAGAAAAGCCAAATGCAGGCCTGTGAAGGGACTCAAACTTCCACATCCACCACCGGGGCCTCCCCACCTTCACTCTTCATCCAGGGCTGCAGAATCACGCGGTGCCAAACCAGTTCTGCTGGGCTGAAACGAAGGAATGGGCAGAAGGATGGAGGGAAACATGGAGGCAAGGAGAGAGGGAAGGTGGAGGAGAATGAGAGAAGGGAGCAAGTGGGGCGAGGGAAGGAGGAGAGGAGGGAAAGTGGGAGGCACGGGAGGGGAGGGGTACCGTCACGCTTTGGTGCCTTTCAATTGGAGTCTGAACACCGACCACAAAACCCGGCTCGCTCCATATACCTCATCTTTGCATGTGAAAGGACGGCTCCATTGTCCAGGCCTAACTGCATATTTAACCTGTCTGGACTGAAAGAAAGGGGAAATTTCTCCTCCCGTCCCTCCCGTCCCTCCCGTCCCTCCCGTCCCCTCACACCCTCCCTCGTCTTAACAAACCAATTAGCTGGACGTTTCTCCTGCTAAGACGACTTCTTTACACTCGTGCTAAATAGTGAACAAGCAGCTCTCGGATGTTTAATTTTTAGCCGGAGGGAGACGGCCGTCCTCCTCCAGCTTTTTTCTCTTGTGTGTTCTGGATCTGGTCCTCGAGGATCTCCGAGTGCTGTGAAGGAGGATTTAAAGCCCGTGTGTCACTGGGTCCACAGTGCCGAAATAAAACCGGGTGGTTGCCGATCAGCTTCGTATTCAGACACCCAAACTGAGTCCGTTTCATGTGTTGTTCCATGAAACTACTCTTTGTAGAAACGACTCTGGATAGAAACAACGCCATGTTATAATTCTGTTGGAAGGTGGGGCTGCATTCCCAAAACTCTCAGGGGGTTTTATCCGGTGGTGACATGAAGGTGAAGTTCAGCCATTTCTGTACTTCACAGAGAAGTGAAAGCCTGGCGTTGTTTCATCAGAAGAGGTGCATAATGATCCCGAGCGACTGTGCGGTCGTGTCCACGGAGAGTCCGCCGCTCACGCTGAGAGCCCGGCTGGAGATCATCTCTTCTGCCAAAGCCTCCGGCTGTGCTTTGGGTTTAAAAAGGGGGTTTGTTTGGCTCTGAAGTGGCACTGACCAGCACAGTCCAGCTCAAAGCCAAGCAGGCCCTATGTGTGCATGTGTGTGTGTGTGCATGTGTGCGTGTGTGTGTGTGTGTGTGTGTGTGTGTGCATCGTCACACATAAAGCTGCGTCAATACTTAAATAAATGTTTATTGTTTGTCATTGTTGCTTTGTAGCTCAGTCGATCAGATGACCTTCAGGTTGCCAGTTTGTGAAAACATCAGCCTTGACGGTGTGTGTGGGACGTGACTGTCAGTGAAACACCAGCGATGTGAATGTGAACTCCCCTGGTGCTCCGTCATGAATACTGGCTTCCCGAGGAGTCAAGTCGCGGAGCGAGGACGCCGTCTCTGTCCGTGAAGCCGTCAAACATCCAGTCGGCAGCCGAGTCCATCCTCAGCAAGAGCTCCCTCAGCACAATGTCCGACGCCCCGGCGCTCCAGCTCCGAGGCCAGCTGTAGGAGGGTCTCAGCCAGGGGACCGGGGCCCAGGGTGGGTCCACAGGCCTGGTGCTGGGAGGCTGTGACAGGGGCAGCTGAATCCCAGCAGCCCCCATGATGCCTCACTCGTTCTCCTAATTAGATGGTCCAGTTTCATTTGAGTATCGCTGGTCACGTTGGTCTAATATTGGGTTCATATCAGTGTGATGAACACGGTGTGAATGAAAACTGGGTCTACGTGGCCTCCTGGGTCCACTGAGCCACGTGGAGTATCGTAGCGGACGCTTCAGGTGCACCCCAGCAGTGAGGCCGGGGGACACGGGTGGTACTGTGGTCCTCATCATCTTCACTTGACAAATGACATTAAATTACCTTTTGTTGCTGTGGTTAAAAAATGCTGCTTTGTCTTCATTTTGTGTTCATTTGCTTGAGCAGATTCCAACATACCTGGAAAAGTTCTGGTCCTGTTCTGATTCTGATGCTAAGCTGTTTGTGTGTTCTAATGATTTTGGTCCAGAGAATGTGAAAGCTGTGCACATGAATGGTGTCTTTCTCTGCACTTCCTGTGTGAGGACATTTTCTCGCTGATGATCCTGTCAGTGTGAATGGACGGCATCTTAATTAGCGTGGACGCTCGCCCCTCCCTGCTGAAGGCCCCCAGTGTGCAGGCAGATGCAGCTTTAAATGACTTGACATTTTTTGCAGTGTGCAGAAGGTGGCAGGTTGTGATCCTACAACCCTCATCTCATATACATAATCCAGCAGGCAGGCGGGCCCCTGCTCTTGTTGAATGGGTGTGGGTGTGTGTGTGTGTGTGTGTGAGGGGGGGGCTCTCCCTTCCTCTGGGGACGTTTCAGGGCTCTGAAAGAGAACCCTCACCAGCGGGCTCCCGGGGGCCCGTGGGCGCAGTGAGAAAATGAAGACCTCTGCGCCCCTCTAAATCCCCAGGAATTTCTCATTAAGCGAGGGTCCTGGGCTGCCGAGGGCCCTCTGGGCCCTCACCCACCCCCCGTGAGGGGTCTCCCTCTCTGGCAGGGAGAATGGAGACTCTCCACTCCACTTTGTGCCGGCTGCTGGCTACCAGGGCCTGTTATTCACCTTCTCTTTCTCAGCAGCACAAGAGCTTTCTCCCAATCAAGCTTTCAAAGCCCTCGCGACTTCCTCTTCCTTTCATTCTGTTTTTACATAAGTGTGTGTGTGTGGGTGTGTGTGTGTGAGAGAGAGAGAGATGTCTAATAAGACCAAAAGAGAGAAAGGCATAATTGAATTTGACATTTTTTAATGGTATCCTGAGATGTTTTTGTCTGGAGGCGCCTAAGCTGGAATGAAGCGGACTCTCGTTTCAAAGAGTGTTTTTTTCTTCTTTTTCTCACACGTTGTTCATGAGTACAAGTAGGATTAATGAGGATTATGTATATGAGGAGAGGTAATGAGTTTTGATGAGCATAGAGAGGATATTTAGTGGAAGATTTCAAAACATCTCAGCGAGCCATCAGCTGCTCCTGACTTCTGCTGGTTTTGTCCTGAAGTCACTTTATCCTCATATTCTTCAGAGAAAACTTAAACAAGACGCCAAGAAAAGTAGAAAACATCATGACAGTGATGTTTTAGATTTAAAAAATGCACAAAGTGTTTGTGAGGTTGATTTGGTCAGAAAGGGAATCTGCTGCCTCCCCTGTGTGGAGAAGAGCTGCTGCTGCAAGCCAGCGAAACGGTTTCACCTGCTGACGACTCTTAAACAGGTAAGTGGGTCTGTCATGGCAGCAGCCTGCCACTAAAATCAAGTTTTATGTGCATATTTAAATGTCTTTTCTAAAGCATTTGTCTGAATTCTCATATCATACAGTTTTCACTGGTCTTCTGCCATTTTACGTCATCGGTAATATTTCACCTCTTAAAACATTTCATCAGCAGTTTTACCTTCAGTCGTGTCCACATGTGGACCCACGCAGCCTCTCTCACTGCTGAGCTACGTTTTTCATGCATTTTGCTGTGTTTATTGTCATTTATTATATCTATCATTTCCTTGTTGGAGTCCTTCTGGTTTGCTATCAAAAAGAATTAAACTCGATTACATTATTTCATTTTCATAGCAGCTCAAGCCAAAGTAAGTCTGGTGCGTTTGCAGCCTGCTGGACGCTGAAGCTTTTTGTTCGTTGACATCCACAGCAGATGGGAGATGATTCAGCCTGTGTGGGACTTTGACAGGCTCACGCGTCCTCAGCCGAGCGTGGTGTTCAGGTTTGCTCGTATTTCTGTGCTCTGCACCAGCTCCACCGGCCTCCGAGTCCAGCAGCAGAGCGGCTCCAGGTGTGGACGCTGTGGACGGTCGGATGACGGACGTGCAGGGCGACGACCGTGAAGGCCTCAGATCCGACTCCATGAGATGATTCAGCGTGCGGGTTGCTGGTCAGCAGTGACTCAGCTCCAGGTGCTGGTGTTTCCTCTGGTGGCGTGTCCTCGTTCTGTCCTCGCTGTGTGCTGCTGCTTCGGTTCAGGGAAACCACAATTCGTGTAAAATAATAACAGGCTGCAGGACGTATTTATGTCCTGAGTCTCTGGTAGAATTTCTTGACCTGCTGATTTTGGCTGCCTAAATGTTGGTGAGTTCTGCACTAACCAGATGACAGTGTGAGTGTTAACCAGCCCCGACTGCTGCTTTGGCTGAATTCAGCAAGTTATGAGTTTTAGAGGAGAGAGATTTGTCATAATCCCCACTGAGTGTAGTGCTGACAGACACAGCTGAAGCTCGGGAAAACTGGGTTCAAAAACCCCCAAATTCTGTGAGCCAAACAGGAAGTGTGTTGCCACGAATTTCACGGTCATGACGTTCGAGCACAACAGCAGAAACACAGGAAGACCAGCGAACGAGCTTTGGGAGAAGCTCAGAGGGAAGCGAACATGTTGCACATTAAACTCAAACTTTATTTGTTGGGATATTTTTTACATACAAATTCTTCTCTGCGTTTAACCATCACTGACTGAACACACACATGCAGCATGCAGTGAAACACACAGGAGCGGCGGGCTGCCATGTCAGACACCCGAGGAGCAAAGTGGGTGGGTTAAGTGCCTTGCTCAAGGGCACATCGGCCAGCTAACAGAGACGAGGGTGGAGCATTGATTAATCACTCCACCACACCCAGCCCAGTCCGATCACAAGCCCCTTCTCCAACCTCCAGACCACGGCTGCCCCCAAAAGTTCTGCCCCGTGTGAGGCTCGAACTCACGACCTTCAGATTATGAGACTGACGCGCTGCCTACTGCGCCAACGAGGCCCTGACTGCTGGGGGAGGAAAACACTGCTGTTAGCAGCAGTGTGAGAAGGCCTCAGCTCTTTTATGTGAGTAAAACATCAATAAAATAATGGAAAACACACACTGACAAGGTGTTGTTGTTGTTGTTGTTGTCCCCGTACTCTTAAACCAGGGACATTATTTACATATTCTGGTGTGTGAATGAGTCACACTCTGTGGATGTGGTCGAGCCGCCACACGGCAGCATCACATCCACTCGGAGTGTTTGTCTGTGGCTGCTCGCAGGCTGAGGTTGTCACTCTGACATTACAGACTGAAACCACGTGAAAACCACCGACAAACACACGAAACACCATTCAGGAGCTCCAGACGGGCTCGCCATAGCCGTCACGTTGACCTGACGGGGCAACACGCCGAACATTTCGATCGGGTTCGAAGTTACACAGAAAGGGACTTAAGTGCAGCGCTTGAGTGAATGAGCTGAAAGCTTTGGGAAGGCTCCCTGAAGGGTAACAGAAGACGAGGAGAGACGAGGAATGAAACCGAGACACAGAGAAAGAAGTCGATAAAGAGCCAAAGAGCGAGAGTCGTCCCATGTGGGCCGGGACAGCTGACAGCTGGGTTCAGCAGGGGTCAGAGGCCGTGGACTGGCAGCAGTGGGGGAGTGAAGAGGAATCTAAAACAACAGGAAGACACACACACACACACTGACACACACATTTCCGGGAGAGGAGACGAGCGTGGGCCTCCAGGACTGCGTCTCCTGTGACAGACAGTTTACTAAAACTTCAGTTTGCGGCGTGAATGTTTCCGCCCACATATCTGATCCAGGAGCTTTCATTGTGTGTGTGTGTGTGTGTGTGTGTGTCAGTGCCACTACAGGACTAACAGGGTTAAAAGGTTAAAAGCCCTGAAGGATTAATGTAATTCAATAGCATGTGGTCAGTGTGTGTGTGTGTGTGTGTGTGAGGGTCCACACAAGCTCGAAAACTAACGTGGACACGTCTAACTCTCGCGCGTCTCTAACGTGTGCGAGAGCAAAGACTGACGAGTTGCAAAGCGATGGTTCCACTGGGGCTCGAACCCAGGACCTTCTGCGTGTAAAGCAGACGTGATAACCGCTACACTATGGAACCTCACGTGGAGCACCCACACTCACTTTACAAGGGAATAAGAGTGAGTTTGATCGCGTGTAAGAAGAGGGTCACGACACGACATGGACTTGAGTCGTGTTGTGGACACACTGTTACATGCTCGTGCCTCTCAAGTCTGATAGCAGGTGCTGTGCTGCCCTCTAGTGGACATGACTGGCCTCTACAAGGGTCTACACGAGTCATATCAGCATATTGTTATTGAACAGATTGGTCAGTCAACGGTCTTAGAGCAGACAGTTTTAATTAGTGGCCATTGGAGGTGTCGTTGCCGGGCCGGCTGCTCCCTCATATTTCCGGTCTTTATGCTAAGCTAATTTAGCTGACTGCTGGCTGTTCCTTCATGTTTATTTAGTGTGGGACAAACCGTCTAAAATGTCAAACTTTTCCGTCAATGAAACATCAGTCATCAGCTCTCGCACAAAGTGTGTGTAATCATAATGCTCTAATACAGATCATTTTTAAATACATAAATTAAAAATATGTAGAAAGCATCAGAATGGTGAAAAATCTGGTTCAAAAACCGAGATTTTTTTTATGGTCTTAAATGTAGGATGAAACTTTATTGTTCCCCAGGAAGAAACGATCCGCAAAGACAAACATCGAGCATGACGGGGGCGGACCTGTGGGTTTTATATGGAGGGACGATTCCATTACGTGCCTTAAAAATATATTTTCATTCAATATGAACTAAAACGTGTTTGAGATGTCTCGTCTCAACCTTCCTGAAAAGCTTTAAGGGGCAAAAGAGAGCCTCGCTGCATCACAGACCGGAGCCAATGAGCTGTCACGATCCTGAGTAATGTCGGTCAGGAGCGGAGGGAGGCCGCACAGGCCCGGAACAGCCAACACCGCTCAGTCCCTGCCTCCCTCCCTCCTCTCATCCCTCTGCTCTCTATTCCTGTCTGGCCTCTAGAGGAAGAATGAAGCTCTTCCTGCTCTTCCTGTCGGAGAGAGAAGAAGAAGAAGCAGCAGCAAAGGAGGGAATCTTTGCTCTGCATCCAAACGCCAGCACAAGCTGCTGACGAGCTGAACGCTGGGACGTTTCAGCACGAGGCACCTCATCCTGAGACTCTGATTGGACGTCTCAGTTCAGAGCGGGAAAGCAGCTGTCGTCTCTCCAAACGGGGCGTTAAAAAGTGCGAAACAGCAGTTTGTTCGGTGAAGTATGGCGTTTTTCTCCTCGTTCAGTCAGCTTTAGTGATCTCCCCAGCTTCCAGCCGTGAGTCAGCAGTCCAGTGTCCAGTACTGAAGTTTATTTACATTACACAGGTTCAGAGTTTGTTGAGGTAAAAGCAGGTCTACAAATCATCTGATTTAAAGCCAGTCCTGGTGTGTGTGTGTGTGAGTGTGTGAGCTAACGGCAACAGAAACCCCTGCTCCTCTCAGCTCAGTGTGTGTGTGTCATCATAAACGCTGAGTCGTCAGTGTGGGTTAAGTGGAGCTAATTTTAACTGCTGTTAAGTGACGTTTCCTGGGCTGAAGATCACTCAGGAGAGACTTTGTATTTTATTAAAATGTGCCATATATAGCACCTTATACAATCAAAACTGTCTCCAGGTGCTTTACAGAGACCCAGAGCCTGAACCCCCGAGCAAGCAGACAGTGGCAAGGAAAAACTCCCTTTAACAGCAAGAAACCCTGAGCAGGACCCGACTCACGAGGGAGAACCATCCTGCTGATGGTCGGCTGGGTGAAGGAGGAGAAGAAGAGGTAGGCAGGACAGAGAGGATAAAAGAGAGAGAGAGACACATACATACAATAAACATGGTGGTGTTGTGGAGGTGGGGGAGTAGAGATGGTGGTGTTGTGGAGGTGGGGGAGTAGAGATGGTGGTGGTGTTGTGGAGGTGGAGGAGCTGCTCAGTGGATCAGGTTTGTGTCTCCCAGCAGCATAGGCCTATAGCAGCATAGCTATGATAGAGATTAAAGATTAACAGTTAGTCACACCTGTTCTACCTGTGGCTGTAACTATGGCTACCAGCCCTACACACTTTGTTTGGGGCTAACTATAGGCTTTACTAAACAGAAAGGTTTTAAGTCTGGTCTTAAAAGTGGAGGTGGTGTCTGCCTGTCAAACCCAGATTGGCAGCTGGTTCCACAGCAGGGCTGCCTGATAGCTAAAGGCTCGTCCTCCCAGTCTACTTTATGAATTCTGGGAACTGAACGTAAACCTGCAAAAGTGGAGGGTCTTTGGAGATGAGACGCCAGCGTGACCTCGTAGTATTTTAAGATGGATGGAGTGTAGACGCCGACCAGTCACTGCTAACACACCTGATTCTCCATGTGAGCTGTCAGGTGTTTTCACAGGGACAGACCACAGTGTCAGCATGTGGCTGCATCCATCAGCACAGGGTGCAGCGAAGGCAACCCAGAACAACAGGAGGGTCAGTGGGGACTTCAGTCAGTCAGCTATGCTTCCCACTCTGTGGCAACAGTTTGTTGAAGGCCCTTTTCTATTCCAGCATGACTGTGCCCCAGTGCACAAAGCAAAGCTCCATAAAGACATGGTTGGATGAGTTTGGTGTGGAAGAACTTGACTGGCCCACACAGAGCCCTGACCTCAACCCCATCCAACACCTTTGGGATGAACTGGAACGGAGATTGTGAGCCAGGCCTTTTGGTCCAACATCAGTGTGTGACCTCACAAATGCTCTACTGCATGAATGGAAACACTCCAACATGTTGCGGAAAGCCTCCACAGAAGAGTGGAAGCTGTTAGAGCTTAAAGCACACGCTACAGGACTGAAGGACAGTTTCTGTCCCAAAGCCATCATCACTCTGAACTCTGCCCTGAAATCACACACACTATGAACGCTAATATGTGAAATCAGTCAACATCTTTGTGCAATAATGACTATTTATTTATTTATGTATCGCAGCTCATCGGAGCTCATTTTCAACCTTCCTTTAAGCACATGTTGGATTGTGTGGATGTTTGAACTGTGTGTGTGAAGATGAAGTTTGTTTTTAAAAGGGTGACTGATAAATCTTTCTTTTATGTTTATATGTGAGTTCTGAAATGTCACTGTGTATCTTTAAACAATGACAATAAAGTGATCCTGACTTGACTCTTGACTTGTACCTGCAACACTCAGGTGGTAACAACAGATTCATATAAATGGGACGGACAACAGAAACATGTTTCTGTATAATGTGATATAACTCATCAAAATGCAGCCTTTAGACTGTGGACAAAGTCGAGCCAACAGCACCGCTAAGAGGTCCAGAGGACTGGGTTTAGACTGCATCACTCTCAGTTAGTTAGGCGGTTATGAGTGTGTATCTGCAGGGTTTCACTTGTCTGACATCAGCTCACTGACGTCATCTCTGCGTAAACTCACGTCTCCTGCGTTACTTTTCCTGTGCTGTCACATTTTCACATCTCTGACGCTGTGTTTTTGAGGCTTCACACTCATCCTGCAGCCTCGAAGCTTCGTCACATCAAAACTGGGTCTGATGCCGCTCTGGAAAGTCCGAGAAGTGGAAACTTTGGCTGACTAACCGGTGCACCGCTCAGTCGAAACGACACTGAAACCACGTTAATGGGAGTAATGAGGGCAGCCGAGCGGGAGCTGCGCCGCGCTGCCGGCGGGCGGCGCTGTTCTGCGCTGCACACACCCGCAGCAGGCCCAGTCCTGTCCGCCCGTCTCTCTGCCTCTCCTTCCCTCTCCTGTCTGTCTCCACAAGTGTCTCTCTCGCTTTCCCACAAAGCGCCTTGTGCTAAAATCGAGTCAGAAAAGCCCAACGCACGCCAAATGCTGCGTGTTTCCGTCCTCAGCTCTGTGTGTGTGTGTGTGTGTGAGAGAGAGAGAGAGAGAGAGAGAGAGGAAACACCCGCACAAAGTGAGCAGCTTCATATGCACCGAGAAGACGCGTGTGTGTGGCTGCACAAAACGTAAAAATGTTGACTTTAACAAAAGCTGCAGAGGCTCGTCTCTCTGCGGGAGCTCCTCAGTGGCCCTCGCACGGCGATTGGCTGCTTTCAGCTCACTTCGCCGTCAGATCCTGCAGTGTTTCCCACAGGAGAGGCGATCATGAACGTCGTTTCCCACACGCCAACAGTGGACTGTGTGTGTGTGTGTCCGGGGTGTTTCCACACCTGAAGCAGCCCCCTGCTCGTCCCCCTTGTCCCCACTGACATATCGTCTCCACAATCCAGGCTATGTGCACGTTTCCTGAGCCACCAAAGCAAACCCACCAAAGGCTCGCATGTGTGTGAGCTGAGCTGAGCTGAGCTGAGCTGAGCGGCCGGGACTGCGGCTCTCAGCCCTTCGTCTCTGCAAGACAAAAAGAAAGAGAAGCTTGTCGTGTGCTGTTGCCTTCATGTGCACAAAGACAGCAACCAGTCGAGCGCCGTGCCATTAAATGTTGTGGTTCTTGCTTTGGAACACACACACACACACATACACACACACACACACAGCAGAGCATAACTGAGCCTCGGTCCCCCCTTGTCGTGGCAGAAACGCTCATAAGACAGTGACTTTGGGAGCCATAGCATGTACAGAAAAATGTTCCTGTCGTGGCATGGCTGATTCAGGACTCCCACAGCCTGCAGGGGCACCTCCAGAGCTCAGCAGAGGTGCGCTTTGTGCCTCAGCTTCTCCGTGGCTGGGTGAACTTTATATCGAGCATGTATTAACACTTTGTGGCCTGTTTTTTTTCCTCCTCTAAGGCTGGAGGACTCCATTTTGAACGGACCGGGTGTACAGCCAGAGACTACACAGCAACTCGTCTCAGGGACGGAAACCCATCTGTTTTTCCGGGTAGCCCGCTGCAGCATTTCACTGCCTTCTCAGCCGTGGTTGTTGGTGGACATTTCTGAATTACTTTCATTTATGTGTTTTTTTCGTCACATCTCCAGGCGCATGTGTGCTGCCTGCCCGAGTGCGTGTCGGGGTGTTGGTGGACGAGATGTCAGTTGTTGGCACAAGTTTGGCATGTGACATGTCATGCGTGATGGCAGCCCGCTTTAGGTTGATAATTGATTCTTATAATTAAGGCGAGGGGCGGGGCGATTTTTGGAGGTGTCGTGTAGTCGCCCGGTGCGTTTTTTGGTGGTTGTCAGCTCAGATTTTTTTCCTCTTTTTTTCCCTTTTTTCTTGTTGAGGATAAATTTACGGCCCCCTCTGAGCTCCAAGCTGTGGACCGGCTGGGGAGGGAGGCTGTGGTGACGACTGGCAGTGCGCACAGCACAGACAGACTGACTTTCAAGGGGCAGGCAGAGTCTGCGGGCAGGAAACAGCCATTCAACAGAGCAGAAATCAAAAGACGGCGAAATATAAAGTTTTAGTTACCACAAAGCAAAAGAGGGGGGTGTCGCTGGAGGAGCACAACACGCCTGAATCTGTTTCGAGGGCCGCTGGACCAGGCTTTAGCGCATGTAGGGAGGAGGAGGGAGGCGGGAGGAGGGAGGGAGGGAGAGAGGTTGGGGGGGGGGTGAGTACATTTCACAGGATCCAGGCCTAGTAGTATTGCCGCTGGGACTCTCCTCATCCGCTTTCAAAAAATTGGAAATTGGCACATTTAAACGCCAAAATGAACGGGTTGAGGGTCATGTGTGCGGTGGCCGACACCGGAATGGTAAGATTCTCGCGACAGATCCCGTGTCATCTGGCGTTTTCTCCGTGATTTTGTTGTTTGATGCACATAGCCTGCATCTGTCGGGGGGTGTGCGTGTGTGTGTGTGGGGGGGGGTTGTGTGTCTGTGTGTGTGTGTCTCTGTGTGTGTGTCAGCGCGTGGAGGTGAACTTGTTTTGTGCCGTCGACTCGTGTTATGTAGCGTTTGTGTTTCTGTATCGTACAGTCATGGAGCCACTAAAAGCCACGAGCGACACACACACACTCACCTCTATGCGCACACGCGCGCGCACGAGCGGGTCCATTTTAATTCCACTTCGTGGTTACGGCGCCGGCGCGTTAACATCGGCTTGATTTTAACATGACGCGCCATAATAATCGTCCTGGCTTCGTTGTGTGTTCATACTGCATGCATGTGTGTGAGTTTACAGGCTGCTGACCTTAGCGTACTTGGTGTCATTTTCATCATATCGTGATAATTTGTTTCCTGGGGGTTGCGGTGGTTTGCGCGGAATTTGTCCCTCCCCAAAAACATGTCACATTAGGTCGATCTGCTCGTCGTCAGTGAGTCTGTTTGCGTTTTATTTTGAAATCACATGAAGGCGGATTGTGTTGTTTCTACGGATTTGATGTATGAGCTTTTGCCTCCCCTGTAGTCACTTTTAAAAATATCTCTTTACCAGCTGCCCGGGATAACTTTAGATAAGCTGCAGCCATGTCATGACAGTTTACTGAATGGAAGATCAATTGTAGAAACAGGCTGGACAGAAATAAGGCTAAACGTCATTTCTTATAAGATTATTATTATAGAATTATTGAAAACATCATAAAATATCACAGCTGACCTCTATAGGCAGTTGGCGGTTGTTTATAATGAGCTTCAATGCAAGCAGTTGATGTTTTAAAGTCATCCAAACTTAAATCTGTACTGTTTTCTGTGCCAAGAATGTTGGTTCCACACTGACAGTTTTCTGTTCGTGTTTCAGGGCGGAGCGATGCCAGTATGAGTGGGCCTCACTCAGGCCCTGGCAGCGAGACTCATCAGTCCAGCTGCCCTTTGACCCCCAGCCGTGGCCTCTCCACCCTCTGCGGCTCCTCCAGACACCATGACCACAGAATCGGCCTGACCATGTCTGCCGCGGCCTCCTCTCTCAAGCATGCATCCGTCTGTGGGTTCACACAAAGGGACCACTCCTCCTCTTCCTCCTCCACCTCCTCCTCCTCCTCCTCTTCCTCCTCTTCCTCCTCCTCTTCCTCCTACAGTCCTCTCAGGAGGCTGCAACATCTCACCACCATGGTGAGCCAGCCTGACCTGGTCCTGCCGGTGAGGGAGCCCAAGAGGAGCTGGGAGTGGGGGATGAATAAGAAGGAGAGGGGGAAGGAGATGGAGATGGACTCCTGGGCTGATTGCACGAGCAGTGATTATTCTGGCACCCAGAGTACAAACAGGAAGGAGGTCTTTGCTAAATCTTCTGCTGGACAAAAACAGCCTGTGGTCCACACTAGAAGTAGAGACGCAGCGGCGGCCAATCGGGGGAATCCGGTCGTCTCGGAGAAAAAGACAGAAGGTTGTTTCTCAGGCCCGCCCAGCCCGGCCTTCTCTCTCGATAGCAACAGCCCCTTTGCTAACGGATTCCTCCACTTTGAATCCTCTTTGTTTGAGGATGACGACAACGATGAGGAGCGGGAGACCGTGTCACCTGTGGGAGGCTTGCAGAACAAACATGGGAGTGCAGGAAATGTCCCTCAGTCCACTACTGGAGACTTAAATTCAGACTCCAAGGCTACCCTGTCGTCAGCCAAAGTCGTCACCCGGTCCCAGTCCTCTGGTCAGCGCAGGAGATACTGGGACGGCTCGGATGACGAGTGGGACAGTGACACCGAGCTGTTCCTGTTTGGGGATAGTCCCTCAAGGCATTCAATGGCAAGTTTTACTCTTATTACCTGAAATAAACAAAAGGCCTTTCAGGGTTTTTTTTTAAGCAATAACAACAGCTTTCTTTCTGGTGTAGACAGTCACCACATGCCTGAATTTCAAAATGAGCCCCTAAAGGAGGTCTGACATCTCCTTGACTAGAATATATTTGTTGCGTTGCAGGATTACTTAACTTTTTCTCGCACAGCCCTGTGTAAGACCCGCAAGGCTGAACACCTCACTGCCCTTCACCTGTCACAACTCAATAGTGGTCATTGTAAATAATGACTGGGCTCATACGGGACACGACTCCACAAGCGTAGCTCTGGCACTGATAAAACGTGGTTATTTCCTTTTCACAAAGAAATAAAAGAAGGCATTCGCCTACACTGCAGAGGACTGTCAGACTGAGCTGGAAATGAGTGGCGGTGTTCTAAACACAACAGGATGTTAATTATGGTGGATGGGCCACTGATTTGGCCTGCTCATCCACACGGAGGCCAGTTGCAGCAGGGGCTACTCATGGCAGCTGTTAGCACCTGTCTCAGCCCTGTCACAGGCCATAACTCAGTCAGATCAGAACACAAGGGCATGATGCACACATTTGTACATTCAGCATGAGTTAATCTTCCTGAGGACAGTATATCATTTCAAATGTTTAACCACTAGGTTAATGTATCTGTTTGGAAATTAAAGGAGACAAGATGCTACTTTAACTCCAGAACTTGCCTGAGAATCATCACATTTTTAATTTTTTTCTAGTATCACAGTAATTCAGTGAAAGTTGTGTGTACATCTATAGGTGCATTACAAATAGGAACTACTAGTAAGTAATTCGGCTTACTTTTCTTGTTGCCAGTTTGCCAAAATGTAAACAAATGTAGGCTAAAGAAAGGGAGCTCAAGTTGTAGCCTGCTGCTAATAGCCTCCTTGCTAGCATTGTACTTCCTGTTTACATCCCCTCATAATTCTTGGTAACTGTAGTTCCACACTTAGTGCCTGATTAGCCTACAAATAGAAGTAAGTCAAAGAATAGTGGTAGGAGTGACAAAATCCATGGACTTTTTTGTGTTACACTGTCATCATTTTATTTTTTTTGTTCATTTATTTTTGACAGTGCTAAAGCTCAACTTGTGCCATTGAAACGGTTCTCATATTCCTGGAAGACTCACACTCTCCTCCATCTTGTCATATACACATTTTGACTGGATGTTGAAAACATGTGGACATGCAGACAAACAAAATATTTAATCAGAGTCACCCAGTTTTGTCCACAGTGTCAATTTGAAGCTGACTCACAAGTAGACTTTTGTGCTACAGGAACAAAATGGGACCTCGGGGTCACGTTCTTCACTCTGAATGTTGGGGAGGGAGGTGAAATACAAAGATGGAGAAGAAAGCAGCACAGCCATAACTCTGATGAAGCCCCTTATTATTATCCGAATGACAGAAGAGAATACTGACAGGTGATTAAATCACAGGTGTAATAACGTTAATGAAGGCTCCTTTGTTTTCAAGGGTCCCAGTAATAGCAGGACCCCGAAACTGATGCAGCTAAATGGAACTTAGCCATCATAAACTTAATTATTTACTAATAAGCAGTTAGTGTGTTTTGATGCTGTTAATCTGCATGTCTGTTGAGGTCAAAGAAGACTTATGTAGCTAATGTTTTTGGCAGATTTTTACCTCATTCAGTCCGTTGCTCTTTTTTATACTTCATAGTTGATAAATAACAGAAAATTAAAAAAAAAACAAAACAGTTGGGAGGTTGGTAGGCTGCTAACTTGTTGTCAGTTTAACCAAATCAGCTGGGATCTGACTGGGCCCTGCATGCTGTGGTTGATGTGTGACCTTCCTGAAGCAGCTTCCCCAAATAAAAACACAGCTTGTTGTTTTTGCATACCTGTTTTTGTAATAAGATATAACATGTTAGTTAGTGAGTGTTAAATGTGCTGGTAGGCTGGAGGCATAAATAAAAATTACTTAGTCATGTACTGTAGTTCGTTACTGTTTTTAAGCGGTACAGTCACTTTGTAGGTGGTTTAAGTTGTTATGATCAGCACAGTACAAAACACAAGGCTCAGCTCTCTGTTGGTAGGTTAATGTTTCGGCAGCCTGCTGTGTGACGAGTTGTCGTGTCATGATTTTATATGTGGCTTTCACCTTTTTAAAAAGATTATATTGAGAGGGTGACGTACTTTAAAGATTTGTTGTCTAAGATGCATAGATGACACCTCTAGAAACTAGCTGTGCCCCGCCACTTCCTGTTTTAATATAAAGCTGAGCTGATCATCTCCTAGCTGTAGCTTCATGCTAAGCTGACACATACAAGAGTGGTATTGAGTTCCTCAACTGACACTCTGACAGCAAAGTTTGATGTTGAACTATTCCTTTAAAGTGGTCCAGCCATGGGTTACATCATAGCGGCCAGTATCAGCCCTTTGGCCGGTCCTGCCACATGCCGGTCATAACTCAGGCCTGCTCATGTACCCCACCAGTCCACTCAACCTGCTGCTGTGAGCACTTACTCCCATTTACACAAAGCACATAGCGGCCAGTAGTGCTACCAGCTTGTGGTATATTTTTGCTGCGGTTTGTGTTGTGGTTTGAAAGTTGTTATGAAACAAGCTAAAATTAGACCTTAGAAAAGCGTGTAGAGAGCATTGCTGGTCAGAAACTGAAAGCTTTGTCCTGTTATGGTTGACAAACCTTCTTTTCATGCAGTTTTATATGCGTGAAATACCTGCACACCCACAAATGTGACAAAACATTTGTGACTACGCACAGCAGATGATTTTAAGGAAAAAACAGTTTTGTCTTTGCTTGTCTTTTGTCTTCTTCTGTGTTTTCTGTACTGTTCAAGCAAGTGAAAATTACTGATGAGAAGCCAGCCATTAATGGAGCATGTGTGTACGTTTTGACCTTTAGGAGCAGCGTATGGTGACGTGAATCTGAATGTCTTTGAACCACATGTCATTTCATTCAGCACTAAACGATCTTTGTGGTCAGATTCTCCTTTCTAAATAAGTAATTATTCCTACCTCCAACACCTTCGATGTTTTCATGTGTACGCATACATTTCCTGCCACAGCAGTTCAGACAAGACCCAGAGAAGTCTACACAGGTCATCCAAGGTAAAAACCAGTTAAGACACAAACCCTGTTTCATTTTCATACCTCTCACTGCTTTTTTCCCCCACCTCCATTGTTATGTTGTCGACAGCAGAACAGCCTCAAGAAAAAGACTTTGCCGCCTGTGAAGTTTTTAGAAGGTGAAGTTATTTGGGCAAAGTTCAACAGAAGACCATGGTGGCCCTGTGAGCTGATCGTTGACCCCATACAGGGCATCTATCACAGAGTGAAAGGTAGGACATCGCCGACTTACCCTGATTACCTGTACTAATAGATTGTGTATGGGTTGTTTTCAGCATAATGTGATACCTCTTTTGGTTTATGTTGGTCACCAATTAATTGTTTGAGAAAATAATTTCGGACATAACGTAGGATGCATGTTATAAAAGCACGTTCCTAAATGTATAGTTATTGTGTTGTGTACTGTGAACAACATGTTGTGTTTACTTTAAGATCCCTTTGCTTAGTGCCCTTTGCTTCCCTGTTCAGGGTGATGTCGTTTTGATTTGCCTCTCATGAGACTGAGGCTTATGTTTGTTGTTGTCTTAGAGCCCAGTGACCGGCCTTGTCGGCTCTATCACGTCAGGACCTTTGGGGATCCCGTGGAGCTAACCTGGGTGGAGGAAAAAGCAATTCGCACTTTCCATGGAGGCTTTGAATTTGAACAGCTCCCCCTACTGAGCCGGAGGGGGAAGCAAAGGGAGCAGAACAACAAATACACTGTAACTACTATTCAATGAGTGACAGGTTGCTACTTGCACAGCCTTATACAAAGTTGGTGTAAATCATCATCATTGCATGCAGATCACAAAAGAAATTTTACACACAATAACAAAATATATATTCTTATATATATAATAAATATATATATTCTCTTTTAAGCAGACTTGTTCAGAAATAACCTCAGCTACAGTGGTCACCATGAACAAAGTTAATGTGGATGCAAAGTCTGAGCAGTGTTTGTCTTTATGTTTCTGCAGGTTGCAAAGCGTTTTCAGAACTCTTGGAAATCCAGCGTGGAAGAAGCAGAATCTGTTCTCCCAGAGAGACCCAAAATGGCTCCCTCCATTCCTTTGTCCTCCAGTGATGCCTTCCACAACACATCCACACCAGAAAGAGTCAACAAGGTCCAATCAACTGTTGCTCCTGCGTGTTCACCCACCCTTCCTGAGACATCACACATGACCAACGGATCTATTTCATCCCCGGTAATTTCATCCCCAGTAAGAACTCCAGCAAAACCAAGCACTTTAAGGAAATCTTCTGGCAAGAAGAAACCAAGTAAATCATCAAAGGACATGAATAGTAAACACTCTAAAAAGACGTTGCACGGCAGTCCCAACCAATCAGAAAGAGACAATGGAGAATGCCCATACTCTGACCTCGACTCGGTCCCTAAAATTTTGTGTCCTAAAGCACTTGAACGTCAACCTAAGCTAGCTCCAACCCAGCCATCTGTCGCAGCTGCGAAAGAGGTGAAGAAGCAGCCGGAGATTCAGACTGGTCTTTGGTTCAGTAAATCAGGCAAAGAGAGACGCCCTAAAACAACCAATCCTTTGCCAGACCGCAGTCTCTTTAGTAAGGTGCCCTCTAAGAAAAAGAGCTCATTTGTTGTGAGTAAAAAGACACTGGTTCCTGGTAACACCTCCTCCAGTGATCATTCAGGGTTGGCAGACAAGCACAAGACTCTGTTACCTGCTGAAACTATTCTGCCATCCGAACAGTCTGGACATTTGAAGTGTAAAAACACCCTGGTTGCTGATAGACCTTCAAGTACAACTGGCAGTCCTGGTGACCAATCAGGATTGCCAGACAAGCAGAAGTCCCTGGTTTCTGTTGAGACTGGTGTGCCCTCTGACAAGTGTAGATATTCAAAAGGCAGACAGACAGTCAGTAACACAACTGACATAGTGACTGGCACAGGGTCTGACCAGTTAGATAACTCGGATGTTAAAAAATCCGTTGAGCCCAGCATCAGTTTCAGTGACCAGTCCAGATTTTCAGAGAGTGTAAAGACTGTCAGTCAAACTGAACATCCTGACTTGATGACTAATAAAAAGGCCTGTGTAAGTGAAGGTATTCCCAACCAAGCAGCAGAAACACAAAGTACCAAGACTCGAGTACTCGGTTTAAATGTTGACACTACTGAGCCATTAGCAAGGCTAGAAAAGCAAACAAGTCTTGTCTCTAAATGTAGGATGCCCTTTGTCAAATTAATACGCAAGGACATGAAGGGTAAGAAGTTAAACTCCAGTGTAACCATTAGTGACCAACCTGAATGTACAAAGACTGAAATAACACAAGATGCTAATGTGTCTAAAATGTCCTCTAAACAGTCAGATTGTGTGGACTGCAGGGCCTCCATAGATCAGGCAGTCAGTTCAGAATCCATAAAGCCCTCAGCTAAGAAGTTGAAAGCAAGTGCTGGGACTGGCATTCATCGTCTCTCGTTAGAGTCATCGCGAGCCAAAACTGTTGCAGCTTCCAGTGTGGCAAGTGTGTCTGATGAGTCCAGGAGCCCAGAAGCAGAAAGGATACCAACCTTAAACTCAATCAATGTGACATATTCATCCTCCAACCAGTCAGACGGTAAGAAGACGCCTTCCAGTGTAACAGCCATTTCTTCTGATCACTCAAGTAGCTCAGAGCAAAAAATTGCATCTCCCACCAGTACAGATTTAAATACAGAACCTCTGCCTTCTCACCGGCCTGCTCAAGTACCCGAAGGCCTGTCTTCTGAGAAATCCAAGAAGGTTGTCCACAAACTAAAACAGGTTCCAGACAAAGTGAACAAAGTGTTATTACCTGAGCAGCCAGCACACCTCCCAGCCAGCAGTCGACTGATGACCAGAGCCCTGAGGGCCATGCAGGAGGCGGAACAGAAAAAGCGTGAAAAGGCACGAAAGGAGACTGAGCACAAAGAACTCATAAATCAGTATGGAAAAGACGAAGACCTTGAGTTCCAACCTGCGCGTAATTCCACTTGTAATCCTGAGTCCAAACGGGACTGTTGCACAAAAATAAAATCTCTTAAATCACATTGCAGTGACAATGGTGAGTATGATCAGGACACATTTTCTACCTGTAGCACACCCGCTTTGATGTTTTCGGATTCAGCTGGTTTTGAAGCTGAGGTCAAGAGTGAAGATGAAGACCTCTCAGTGTCCTCAACTCCGCCAATGGACTTCATACCTCTTACTTCTAGAGTAAAAGCAAAGAAGGAAGATAATTTCTCTGACATATGCTCTTCATCATCCCCTTCCTCACCATTTTCTTTTATGAATGCCTTTAAAAATGTGGAGGAGGTATCCTTCCAATCCCTGACAAATGAGCGTGATGGTAAACCCATCTCTTTTAAAGCAGACGCAAACTTCAAGTTCAGCACTTTTCTCATGATGCTAAAGGACTTGCATGACACTAGAGAACGGGAGGGGACTCCCTTAGAACTGGAAATTGGACCACCAAGTGCACATGTTAAGGAGGAACCCTTAGTGATGCCTGGGGAGGCTATGCCTGCAAGCCAAGAGCAACAAATTGAACATGTTAATTCAAATGCAAGTCCAGACAAAATCAAATTCACACACAGTGAGGACAGCACAAGGCAGACGTCCAAGAGGCCCTATAACAAAAGGGGTTGCTCCACTGGGGTGAAAAAGAAAGCCAACCGCAAAGTGCCTTGTCGTTCTGTGAGGTCTGGACCTGGTTTCCCAGGACTGGAGTCCTTGCCACCAATGAATCCTTCTTCAGGAGTGGAGTCCAGAGTCCAGTCCTTGTTGGGCACACAGACCAGTAGCTGGGATAGGCAGAGAGGAGCTGGTCAAGGAGTGGCTGGGGAGGAAGAGGGAGGGTGGAGCGGAGTGAAGGAGAATCGACAGCGCATGGTGCCTTTGGAGCAGAGGAGGTGCAACACAAGGCTGTGTCTGGAACAGCCGAATGGCCTTGTTGCAGACTGCTCTGATACTAACAAAAGCTTGATGCGAAACTCTGGAGAAGCTGACAAGGCTCTAACAGGTAAGGACGGTCCAGTTTAGAGATTGCCCTGAATAGTGAAGCACAATCTGACCCGAAGCACTTACAAATTCCTACAAACATGTTTGAACACCAGCAGAAAACGCCAGACTTCAAAGGTGATCATATTGCAGCATACATCCAGCATACCAGCCAGTTTGATAATATAAAGAGGGAGTTCAGAGGGGTACAAAGGGAGAGACATGAGGCAACCTGCATTGAGGTGAGGTTAGTTTGGTCCACTAATCTGACCTGCAAGTCATAACTCAAGTCTTAACACACCAACACAGTATTTTTAAATTCAATGCAACTTGCACTAAGACGTTAAATCAAAGTAAAAGTACAAAATACTAGCGTCAAAATATACCTAAAGTACCAAAAGTAAAAGTGAAAATGACATTTTCAGAATAGTAAAAGTTCATATATATTATTGGATTATAATTATTGGTGCATTAATGTGTTTATCACTTTAATTTTGTAGCTGGTAAAGGTAGTTTAACTACTTTGTACAGTTTATCTTCTGTTGTTGCTTGAGAAATTTCCTTGAGGAGTATCAGTCAATAAAGTTTTGTCTTAATCTATAATATGACATCATCAGAATCAGAATCAGAATCAGCTTTATTTGCCAAATACATGTGACCATACAAGGAATTTGACTCTGGATTTTTCTCTCTCCTGTGCACCATACAAAATACAAAATAACAAATAATAATAATAAAAAATGAAGAATATTTAGAATATAAGTATTTACAAGAAGAAAAAAACAAGAAAAAAACAAGATATAAATATATATGTACATGTAGTGCATAATCATAATCATTAAACTAAATCTGTAAAGCAGCCAGTGACTGAGGTTTTCAAATCAATGTAGCAAGTAAAAAGGACAATATTTGCTTTTGAATTATAGTGGAGAAGGAGTACAAAGTAGTAGAAAATGGAAATACAGAACCACCCCAGCATTGTACCTAAGTACAGTACTTGAGAAAATGTACTCAGTTACTTTCCACCATTGGCCATGGAAAATATGTTCCTGAATGACAGGCCTTCCACTTGCAGTAGTCTAACTGGACACTTCAGAAAGTTTAATTCATCAGTTTAACTTAAAGTGTATAATTTGTGTGCACTCCCACACGGAAAGAAAATATATGAACATATATGTTTTTTATCTTTGCCACATACATTTTCCAACATATATGCACATATTCGAAATTGGCCCCCTACATATATGTCTTTCAACTATATGTACATATATATCCATATGCACACATATATATGTACATATATGCTATACATATATACGTGCATATATGTATAGCATATATACACGTTTATACAGTATGTGCATATAGTTGAAAGTTGTTTTTTTCTGAAGTGACCATGTGAACGATTGTGGTAGTTAACGACAGCACGTTAGCATCATGTTTTAACTTATTTAAACAAACAACAGAACACAAGAGCAGCATCTCGCATGCAGCCGGCGGAAACACAGTTGCCCGCAAAGCCCACAATGCATTGCGGTGCTACGTCACACTTTCGAGCCCTATAGCCTTCTAAGCCGGGTGAGTTGATGATAGATGATAGAGTGTGAGGCCACTTTAAAAACTGCTGCATGCAATAAAACAATCAAAAGCTGTTGTCTTATACACTGAATTTTCTTCTGCAAACCTCAATCTGCATTGAATTAAAATAAGTACAATCATAAATACATTTTGTTTGAACATATATGCACATTACATCATTTGAAAATAAAGTGAGATATAGACGTTGAGTATGACATAGATGTACCTGACTGTGGCATATATGTGGATATATACTGTATATAAGTCATATATGGCACATATATTTCCTATATATTCACATACATGCACATATATGACCCTAAATATGGCATACATGCAGCATATATTCTGCATATATTTGGATATATGTTCATATATTTCTTTTCGGTGTGATCTGGCATTAGGAATTCACTAATGATGAAACAAGTCATGGGTTAAACTCTTATATATTTATATTTTTCAGCACATAAGCGAATAAGAAGACCAAGCAAGAGGCTGATTGAGTGGACTGAAGAGTATGATCAGATTTTCTCCACGAGGAAGAAAACCAAAAAGCCTCTCCAGTTGATTGGAAAGGTAAAATTCATACCAAGTAAGATCTGTTGTAACTTTTTTGATTATAAGTTACATACGCATGATCATATGGCATTAAGCATTCGGTGTCACGCTACGCACATCAAGCTTGTTTCACTGACTGACACTGACATCACGTCATGTGTTTTCTCAGGCCACTCAGCCTGTAACCCTCGTGTCCGAAGCCGCGGTATCGGACAAGGATGCACATGACCACCCATCTTTGAACTTACTTCCTGAAATACAGACGCCACCTCCTGAGGAAACTGCTGCAGCAGTGCCCTCTGAACTCCAAATTCCCAGCACCGAGAACACATCTCCCCCAGACGCACCTGTGCTTTCCATCGACACACTAACCCCTCCCCCAGAAGCTGATCCATCGCTGTCAGAGGCCCTCGTCAAAGACTCCGGTAAGGCCGCGTTTGAGTATTGTTCTTTCCAACTGAACTGCTTTGAAAGTTTCTAAAGACTGTAACAAAGCCAAAATCATCTTATCAAGCTAAATGCCAACAGGCTGCACAGCCAGAAGCACGTGGACAAAGGGAAACTCGGGCCGTCCGTGATACCCATCCTTTGTGTGTGTGTTAGTACCCGGATAAGGCGTCACAGCACAGCTAGCTAAAGCCAGCACTTCTTTGGTTGTCCCATTTGTGCAAAGCTAGCTGAAGATTTTGGTAAAGAAAAAGACTGTAACTCAGGGTCTGTTTAGTACTCATGCAGTCAGCAATTCAAATGGACCTGGTCCAATATTCATTACACTTTCTGGTGGGGAAACAATCATCCAATCAGAGATCAGTGGGAGGAGTTAAGAATGAATACCTCATCTTCCCACATAGCTCGCTAGCTGCATAGCTACATCCATGAAAACTATCAGGAAAAAGCACCTACAGAAAAACTGTCTGTGCTTTTGGCTTTTCTTTGCATGAATTCAAAGCCGCAGTAAACTTTTGATAACCTAGATGAGCCTTTTTATGTGATGTTTGATTCACAGGAAACGCTCCTGTGCTGGGGAGGAAGCGCAAGAGGAAACCCACTCTGAAGATCCTGGAATACTGTCTGGAGGCTGAGGCCTCCACAGCCCCCAAGAAGAAGGTAAAGTACTGACGTGTTTATTCATCTGTGGTGTATGCAGTACACCTGTGTGAGTTTAATGTGCGTGTATTTATACTCCCAGGTACCAGTTTAGGAATAGATAACTATTTAATGTCAGTGAAGGTGAGAAAAAGAAGAAAAAGAGCAGATTTCACGTTTATTCAGCACACTGTTGTCTATTGGGAAGTTTGTTTTTGTGCTGTCAGTTTGACAGGAAGAGTTTAATGTTAATGTTTCTGTTGTCACAGGTCAAAACACTGAAGAACAATTCAAATCCTGCTCCTCAGTCAGGTTTGTGAATAAAATAATAAAGCAGTGTTTGTCGTACTACAGTGTTTACGGTCTTTCATGAAAAGTAATTTTCCTTGTTTCCAGTATTTTAAAAAAATAAAGAAAAGGCAATTTTCACACAAGAAAAATTATTGCACTTCTCAGAAGAAAAATATGTTTTAAAATCTAAATTAGAATTAAACAGTTTCAGATTTTATTTTTTATTTTTTTTCTTTTGAGACTTAACTATCCAAACTCTGTAACTGATTCTACAGATTCTACTCCAACATCTTTAAAAGCAAAGAGTAAGCAGCTCGCGGCGTCCAGCTCTACACCGACTACCACAGAGATTTCCAACTGCACGCCCACGCCGCCCGCTCAGACGGATCCCCCGCCCAGCTCTCCTGCGCCCTCCAGTCCAGCGCCGGCCCCGCCCGAGCCCGCCCGGGTGGAGGCAGCGTCAGCAGACGTTGATGCTACTCAAGCAGAGGACAAGAAAGCTCCAGAGGTTAAGGACCCAGCAGAGTCAGAGGTCAGCTGTCTTCTGTCACAGAATCTATCATCTCCTTCTCCCTTTATTAAATAGTCTTTAATTGGTTAAAATTTGCATATTTGGTCTCACCTTTAGCCCTCGACCTACAAGCTTTTAGACAGCTGTCTTCATCCCTGTCAGCCAACATTTCAGAGTTCCAGTGATGTCCTAACCTGTTCGGAGTCACCAGGAGGTGGCATTCAAACTAAGATGGAGTGCAGAGTCTGTGATCACTGTGATTTTCTGTTGTCTCTTAAGGGGGACCCTTCCAGCTTGAATCACAGCCTGTCGGACGACTTGTCGCTGTGCGACGACCCACTTTTACCTTCAAGGAAGATCATAGGGGACAGAGGAGGCCCAGCCTCCATGAAGGAGAACATATGTCAGGTGAGCTTCCCCCAGGGATCCAAGGATTTAGAGCCACATCCTGTTCAGAGAAAAGCTCTCACTTTGCCTTCATGATTCATTTTAGCAGTGATACGGCAGCGAGTTTATCTTCCTTTATCCAGCCACTCCACCAATCAGATCAAACATTTTATTATCTCAGTAGGTTGTGTTTTCTGTTGCAGGTGTGTGAGAAGACGGGGGAGCTGCTGCTCTGTGAGGGTCAGTGCTGTGGAGCTTTCCACCTGGCCTGCATCTCTCTGGCTGAGGCCCCGAAAGGGAAGTTTGTCTGTCCTGAGTGCAAATCAGGTACGTCTGTGTTTACACAAATGAATTAAATTAATAAGGCCTTTTTAAACAGAGAGCAGTAAAGAAGAGCCTTTAGTTATTCTTACAGTGGAAAATGAGGTGATAAGCAGGCCTGCGTCATCGTTTGTTGCTGGGAACATGGATTCTGGTCCTGTACCTTTTTTATGGATGTGCTGTTTTTGATTGTTTGCTTATTTATTATAATAATGATATTGTTTAAATTATGCAGATATGGGAGTTAGTATGTCAGGTTGGTGGTTGTACAGATGTTAGAAATGTTGTATTTCTGTTGTAATGGAATATATAAAATATGTTGCCGAAGGTACAAACGGTGTGACTTGCACTTTTTGTCTGTCAGGCATCCACACCTGCTTTGTGTGTAAAAAACGCAGCGAGGATGTGCGCCGCTGTATGATTCCCGTGTGTGGGAAGTTTTACCACGGAGAGTGCATCGCCAGCTTCGCCCCAACTGCACCTGTGAACCGAGGCTTCCGCTGCTCCATCCACGTCTGTCTCACCTGCTTCATCGCCAACCCCAACAGCTCCACCATCTCTAAGGGTAAACCAGAGGTCACTCAGATAATCCCCTGTGATTACTTATGCCGTTCTGTGCGCCTGCCATGCTCCGCCTGTCCTGTGTTTGTCCGCAGGTCGTCTGGTTCGTTGCGTGCGCTGCCCGGTAGCCTACCATGCTACAGATCTCTGCATGGCAGCAGGCTGCGTTGTCCTCTCCAACAACAGCATCGTCTGTCCCAACCACTTCACTCCTCGCCGCGGCGTCAAGAACCACGAGCACGTCAACGTCAGCTGGTGCTTCGTCTGCACTGAAGGTACAGTGTTTGGTACATGCGGAGTAACTTAAGCCTGAACCGAGACTGTAAAGCCACGGTCCAGGTCTAACAGCTAGCAAAATATCATCCTGAATCTGTCCAGGCTTATTTTGGATATTTTGGGAAATATGCTGATTTGATTTTTGTTGTTGAGACTTGGATGAGAGGATTGCTTGCGGTCTCATGTCTGTATGGTGAATATGAAGCTTGCACCTGCTGACTTGGCCTAACAGTTGCCGAGAGATTTCTGGTGTCGACCAACAGGTAGAAGGAAAACGATGATTTGTCATTTTACAGTTCAGTTTTTTTATAATTAAACCAACAAGAGGACCACTGGAGCACCACAGAGCCAGGAGGACTGCTCCCAGTTTCCTGTCTCAGGTTAAGCTAACCGGCTGGGGCCTGTGGCTTCATATTTAGCATACAGTCATTACAGTGGTATCAGTCTGCTCCTGTAACTCCATCGAACCGAAGCAGTGAGCTAAAAGAGGCTAAAATGCTTCATACAAACATTACAGCCTAATGTTAATGTAGCTCTCGCCAGCCTTCTGACGCACAGCTGGTAAAGCAATGCTGTTCCTCTTCCTGTGCTCCAGGGGGCAGTCTGCTGTGCTGTGAGTCCTGTCCTGCTGCGTTCCACCGAGAGTGTCTGAACATGGAAATGCCAAAAGGCAGCTGGTACTGCAACGACTGCAAGGCTGGGAAGAAACCTCGCTACAAGGACATCCTCTGGGTGAAGGTTGGGCGGTACAGGTCAGTGGTGGGCTGGGGGTGGCGCTCACAGTTGTGCTTCTGAGTGAAATCCCCAACGACTGTTCAATAGATTGGCATGAAAATCACTTAATTTACTTTGTTTTTTTATTAATGAATGGGATAGAGAGATGATTAGATCTATGAAACAGTTTTGTCACCTTCAGGAAATTTAAACGTCTTTAAATCGTCGTTGTGAAGTCCTTTCCTTGGCTTTTTCCCTCCATTGCTCTGTAAAGGTGGTGGCCAGCGGAGGTCAGCCATCCCAAAACAATCCCAGAGAACATCCAGCGGATGAGGCACGATGTCGGCGAGTTTCCCGTTCACTTCTTTGGCTCCAACGACTACCTGTGGACATACCAGGCCAGAGTCTTCCCTTACATGGATGTGGACGCCAACAGCAAAGAAAAGATGGGGAAAGGTGTTGATGCCACCTACAAGAAAGGTAACCAGAGAGGTTCTGAGAAATGTGTTACTGGGGCTGACACTTTTTATTTGAGGTTTTTGAAGGAATTTAATATTTGAACTGTAACAACCTTTTCAAACTCAGAATTAGTCTGTTGCCTTGTGGTCCAGCAGAGGGCCAGTAATGTTATGCTCTTTGTCATGAAAATGAAAAGATAAAGACAGCCTGTCGAGTGTACAGCCTCACCTGACAGCCAAATGTTCAGCACACTCAGCTTCAGTGGGCCCCTTGCCAGATGCCATCACAGATGAGACATGCGGTTCATACGTGTTAAGAGTGATGTGATTTGAACAAATTGCTTGTTTTGTTTTTGTTTTTTTTTAACTAATTACGTTTTGATTCTTTGAGAAAGCGACAGCCCCGTCTTCACAGATTCTGAACGTCAGTTGTGTCCTCGGTTTGTACCTGCTGCGATGACTCTGATGCATTGATGAGTTTTGTGACTCTTGATGTGCCGCTTCAGCTTTGGAGGAGGCAGCTGTGCGATTTCGCGAGCTGCAGGCAGAGAAGGAGCTTCGGCAGCTTCAGGAGGACCGAAAGAACGACAGGAAGCCTCCACCATACAAACACATAAAGGTCAGGGAGAAGACGTGAGGTGTTTGTTTCTGCCAAAATGCTTTATCCTCTACAGTTAGCCTGTAATCTGAACACTGGTGTTTTGTGCTATCGAGGTAAAGAAATTTGAGAATTGACAGATTTATTATTGTGTCTCTGAGCAGCAGTAAACTTGCATTAAACATGATGAAAAGCTTTGTTGAAGAATACTAAGCTGTGATGTACAAGAAAGATTCCTTGAAAATGACTTGATTGGACTTAATAATAATAATTCACTCGGTTGAGTTCACGTTTCCTTCCACCCGCCTGACTCATTCAGGTGAACCGACCAATAGGAAAGGTTCAGATCTTTACAGCTGACCTATCAGAGATCCCGCGCTGCAACTGCAAGGCGACAGACGAGAGTCCGTGTGGGATGGACTCGGAGTGCATCAACCGCATGCTGCTGTACGAATGTCACCCGCAGGTGAAGAAATCCCTCCATCACACACTGCAGTTTAGGCACATTTTAGAGATTTCTGGAAGGGTTGTGGACCACATTACCTTTTAAATGGATCGTAAAGAAAGTGCAGTGTGTTATCATACATCTGAACTTGCAGGTTTGCCCAGCGGGCGAGCGGTGCCTGAACCAGGCCTTCACCAAGCGTCAGTACAGCCAGGTGGAGATCTTCAGGACGCTGTCTCGAGGCTGGGGTCTCCGCTGCGTCCACGACATCAAGAAGGTGACTGCACAGCTGTCTTCAGTCGTACTGTCCCTGCACTTCACCCTGCTGGTGTCTGCTGTTCACTGGGACCCCTTCAGGCTTACCAATGGATGTTTGTCTCTCAGGGTCAGTTTGTGAGCGAGTACGTTGGGGAGGTGATTGATGAGGAGGAGTGCAGGTCCAGGATCAGACACGCCCAGGAGAACGACATCTGCAACTTCTACATGCTGACTCTGGACAAGGTACAGCTCACAGTGTGGCGGTTTAGGCTTTCGAAGGTGACTGCAGCCGTGGGGGCTTTCAGGCGCATTGGGGGCGTGCCTTTACTGGCTTTGGATTTTAGATCATTTGCTTTTGAGAGTTGCTGCAAAAACCTTTTGCGATTGTGAAGTAACAATCAGGGAAACTGAGATTTACTGAGGCTCACAAACAGCTGCTAAGTAGTGCAATCAGGTGTTGCAGAGGAGGCTTCAAAATGCAACATTTTCATTTTTGCTTGTGTTTTAGGATCGAATCATCGATGCTGGGCCGAAGGGGAATGAGGCCCGCTTCATGAACCACAGCTGCCAGCCCAACTGTGAGACCCAGAAGTGGACTGTGAGCGGAGACACCCGGGTGGGACTGTTCGCCCTTGTTGACGTCCCTGCAGGTCTGCTGTTCTGCTAAAGAGCTGAAGATTTAAACAAACAACAAAAAAAACGCTTTGTTAAATGATCAGCTGCTTTTGAGTTTCTGATTATCAGACATGAGATACAATTGAAAACCCTGAAGCCTCACGTTAAATCGAGCAAAAAGTTAGCAGTTTGATTGCTTTCTTTGGTTGGTCATCATACATATTGAGTGTAATGCAGTGTAATGTGTGATGGGGAACAGAATCTAAAGTTATCCAAAAGCAGGTTTTCCAGCTGTGGGATCAGTCATCCTGTCCAAACGGTGGACTTGAACCCTCCCTGAGGCTCGAATGGGGCGTCAGCAGTTCGTGAAATCACTTGTGTGTGTGTGTGTGTGTGTGTGTTCAGGCACCGAGCTGACCTTCAACTACAACCTGGAGTGTTTGGGGAACGGGAAGACGGTCTGTAAATGTGGAGCCCCAAACTGCAGCGGCTTCCTGGGCGTCAGGCCAAAGGTGAGGGGAGAACGCCGTTTGGTTTGATGTATCGTTAAAACTCTTATTTTGAAATGCTGATTCTTTTGGTTGCTGATTGTCGGAAGATTGTGTACCATTGAAGTACCATTAAACCTTCTCTCCAAAGCAGAACAACCCTCCATCTGACGACAAAGGCCGCAAGCTGAAGAGGAGGGGCCACGGCAAGAGGAAGAACAAGGTGGTGGTGACCAAAGAGCGAGAGGACGAGTGCTTCAGCTGCGGAGACGGAGGACAGATGGTCTCCTGTAAGAAACCCGGCTGTCCCAAAGTTTACCATGCCGACTGTCTCAACCTCACCAAGAGGCCTGCAGGTCGGTGGCTCTGCTGTGCTTTCACCGTCACTGCGTCCTAATACAGAAATCAGATTCAGTCACGTTCTCAGTGAGGACCGTCAGGTCGGCCGCTCAACAAACATTTTGAAGTGTTTTGGCGTTTTACACTCAGTTATTCACTTTATATTTACTTTGACAGACTCAAACGTGAAAGCAAAGTCTTTGTTAAGTCACAGTTTCTTTTGCCCCCTCCTTGTTGTCTGTACATCCATCGTAGGACGTTGGGAATGTCCCTGGCACCAGTGTGATATATGTGGGAAGGAGGCGGCGTCCTTCTGCGAGATGTGTCCCAGCTCCTACTGCGGCCAGCACCGTGACGGCTTGC
Organism: Scatophagus argus; assembly: GCF_020382885.2. Classification (NCBI taxonomy): domain Eukaryota; kingdom Metazoa; phylum Chordata; class Actinopteri; family Scatophagidae; genus Scatophagus; species Scatophagus argus. The sequence goes on along the minus strand of NC_058506.1, from coordinate 22,175,282 downwards.
TCTTCATCTCCAAGCTGGACGGCAAGCTGTGCTGCAGTGAGCATGACCCCTGTGGGCCTGAGCCGCTGGAACCAGGGGAGATCCGGGAGTACACGCCGGACCCCAGAGCCCTGACCTCGGGTCTGGGCATGGCCGTCATCCCCTCTGCTGCCTCTACCGCCTCCGCCCGCGTGAACCCGACCGCCAGGAGGGCCCGGGATCAGATCAGCGCCGGCGCTGGTATGTGTGCTTCCGAGTCGCTTCCCGCTTTTTCCATCCCGGTGCCCATCACTATTCCTGTCACCACACCTGCCGCCTCACCTCCCCCCAGCAGCTCTGACGCCCCCAGCAGCCCGCACGTGTTCGACCTCCCACACTACTCGCCCATCTCCTCGTACGAGGAGGAGAGGGACGAGGAGGAAGACGGGGAGCTGCTGGCAGAAGAGGAGGAGGAGGAGGAGTTAGTGGAAGAGGGTGAGGTGGGGAGGCAGAAATCAGATCCTCACAGCGAGGACGGCGAGCCAGTGATGGTGGGGGTGGAATACCTGGAGGAGGACGAGGACGAGGAGGAGCAGGACGAAGAAGAGGAGGAGGAGGAGGAGGAAGAGGAGGACGATGAAGACGAGTGACACACGGTGTGTTCTGATTATTCGCAGTAGCACAGGACCTGGAGACAGAACCACTGCTACACAAAAGACAACAAGCCCTCACAGTCACTACAAAGAGAAAATGAACCAATCACATCACACGGTTTGTATCCAATGAGCTGCGGGAGGTATGGAGGAAATTTTAGGACAAAACTAAATCAACACGTGAATAAATTAAGTTCATACATCAGTACATAAACAGCTTAAATACTATATATATATATAAATGTACACATAGAGAGATATTTATTTAGTATTTATTTAGTTTTGTCCTAGTGATGGCGCCGTTTCCACTGACCTCAGTGCATCCTCACACTGACTTTGCACACGCCGGCACTGACTGCACCTTCATATGAGAGATCTCAGCTGCGGCATCTAACTTTGGATTTGTACTCACACTTCACTCCGTTGCTGGTTTGTTTTGGTGTGTCTGTCGGTGGTATATGAGGTGTCATATGTGTCAGTACCTGGAGACAGTTTTTGACCCTGCAGCATCACGGTGTCAGCAGGTTGTGTAAGCGTTTCCGAGTAAAAACTCTTCGCTCTTTAGTCCACGTAAATGTCTCTGACTTGGCCACGCTTCAGTCAAACGGTGGCCACGTCTTCTTCAGTGTTCAGGAGAGGCTTCGGTTACAAAAAGCCTTGAACTTATCTGTAAATACACCCGTTTTCTGTCTCCCGCCCGAATCGCATCCAGTTTGGTTGTGCTGACAAGCACTGACACAAGTGAACCACAACAAACCACTTCTGGACTGGAACCTGTCCTGATTTTGTCAGTGGAATTTGGTTTTTGGGAATCGGTTCAGTGAATTCATCAGACGCTGCTTCAACAGCTGAGTGCTCCAGGATCAGATCACGTAGGAAGGTGTGAAAGTGCCAGATGATTGGCTGCCTGGGCCTGCTGGTGTCCACTGCTGAAGTACGCAGTCCGCCAGCAGCCTGATCAGGATGACACTTGTGCCAGAGTTAACCATCTCATGCCAAAAAAGATCTCAGACCGAGGAGGATTCTGGGTCGGACGGAGGAAAGCCACTAAGAAAGATTTTATCCCATCACGGGACACTAACGCTGTCTCACAGGTGGGTGAGCAGCACCATGAGAGGACATCGTCTGACACTCGGCAACACCAAGTGACACGTCAGTGTTGCCGGGTGTTTGCAGGTCGTCAGCACTAAGTTTGCTCCGGTGTGTGCGCTGTGCTCTGTAGTCATTATTTATATACCGTTCAGTGACGCACAAACGACGGCGAGGGAGAATCGGGGCGTCGGCTCCTCGATCCCTCATCATCTTGACTCTCCTTCCAGGGGACGCAAAAGGTCTTCGACGGACTCCCGCCATGATGCTTGCACTTGCAGTATGTGTTCCGCTCTGTCTTCAAGCTTAATATCGTCTGTGTGTTATCTGCCAATGCCTTAGAGTGCATTTCTTTGGAAATATTTTTAACGGATGGTTTGGCACCTGTGAGAGACGAGTGTCCCCACTGAAGCGTTTATACAGCCGCCCGACAAGCCAAGTTTCATTCCAGTGTAGTGACGAGCTGTTAGATCTCAACCATTGACCTGTTCAAAAAACTGCTATATAAATATATAAGAAAAAGAAGTTATGACGTCAGATTTGTACTGTTCTCATTCCTTTTTTATTTATTGGTCCAACCTTAGCTCAGTAGAAAACGTAGATGGGTGAGTTGCTGAAAATTAAAGCGAGGCCTGTGATGTCATTGTCTTTTGTTTCGTTTTAAAAAGCATCTTTACATTTGAGACATTTTCACGAGTGGATTTTAATTCACCAATTGAAATCACATAATTCTATACATGTAGATGTGTAGTGAGCACAAAAGCGATTATTTACCCACCAAAGTGCTTTAAACCTTTTTGGCTCCCCGTTTTGTTTCGTCAGAGTTAGGTAAGCTCTCACCTGTCCGACAGCAGCAGCACTGAGACCAGGTCCCCTCAAAAACTAAACGTCTTAAAGTCATGAAGAGATTTTATTTCAGCAGTCGTAAAGCAGACAAGTGCTGAAATCAAGTCAGCTTGTTGGCTTGTAGATGTGCAGAATCACGCTGACGTTTTTAACATGCATACGTTGACGTGTTCTTCTTAAACGTGAACAGCCGCAGTGTCGTCCACACAACAGGAAGTGGATGCTGGACCAAAAAGATTTTCTGGCTGTCTTGCTTTGACGTTGTGCCCAATAGGCTTATAAGATGTGTGTGTCAAACTACTTTGATCATCCAAACAGTTCATTGATTGGCAAGCTGTAGCTTCCTGTGGGGTAGTTTATGAAGAGATGTCGTCATTTATAACATTTCATATGTTTTGTAGGCTAACTAAAGCTGACAAAAAGCTGCAGTGAAGTAAAAGGTACAACATGTAGAAGTAGCACGAAGTAAGACAAGTACCTCAAATCTGTACTTCAGTGTAGTACTTGAGTAAAACCTGCTAGTCTGTGATTGGTCAGTTGCTTGTGTAAGCAGAGGAAGCGGATGTCGGTAAGCACAATATCGGACCTGTTTGATTTGCTGAGCAGATCTGAGGTGTGTGTGCAACCAGGCTAACGCTCTGCTAGCTGCTAACCAAACAGCAACAGGAAGTGGAGGCGCCAAACTTTTATTTTTCACGTTTCACAGCTTTTAACTGTTTTGGATTATTAGGTGTAGTGAGACGTCCCGTCCTAAGGTTGGCACGGCACGACCAGGAGGACAGAGAGGCGAACACACACTCACACACACTCACCAGCCACACTGTGGAAATGAGTGTAAACAGGAAGCAGGACCTTCACAGAGGGTTTGTGCGCAGGCGTACAGAGCACTGTGTGATCGCGCCATTTGTACCATAACACGAGCACGTTGGAAAAGAAGCTCGTGTCTTAGCACAACAAACACTCAAGTCATGTTTGACTTATTCTCTTCACTTTTCATTTTCCCGCCTTTGGCTGGCAGCCTGAGATGCAGACGGTGAGAGGAAGTCCTTCTGAGAAAGTCACAGGTGAGGAGGAGGAGGAGGAGCACACCTTCGTCCAGCAGCCTGTCAGAAGGACCCGCTGGAGACTGAAGAAGGTTTAGTGTGTCGGCTGGATTTACGTGTATTAAAAACTACAACATTTTTATTACAGGCTTTCTGCTGTGTTCAACCAGCAACGTTTAATGGGACGGCCATGTCATTACAGAAAGCCAGAGGGACAAAAAGGTCTGCGAGTATTTATTGTTTACTGCGAAGTTCATGAATTAATTGATATTTATCTCACATTTTTGCCAGTACTTCCAGGCTGTCTATAATAGTCATTAATCAATCAATGAATCAATTAAAGTGTCCTTCAACCTGACAAACATCAGAACGATGAGTGGATTTATTAAAAAAATAAATTAAAAAAATTAATTCTCAATTAAACAATCACGTTTGTTTGGTTTGTAGGAGTTAAAATATAACTAATGTTACAGACTGGAGAAAAAATTAGATGTGAATTCTGTGCTTTTTAAGACGTCCCAAGTTGTGCAGATTACATCCTGCATCATGGCTGCATTTCTTTATTTTATATTGTAAGAAATGATTTTCCAGTGGCACATCAGTGGTTTTGGCTGATGATGATAATCAGTTCTAACACATCTGAGCGTCCCTGAATGCAGCACCAGACGGCCGTTAAACCTGCAGGGAAGCCAGAAAATGAAGCACAGGTGATCAAACCACAGTCTGTCCAAGAGTCAGACTGGCTGAATCCAAGTGATTTTTCTTGAATTGGGCTGATTGAAAAGCTCTTAATTTTGTTTTTACGGCAGCTAAATTAATCCACAAGTATGATAAGATTTTAAATACTAAACTGGATGCATAAAGAGCTTTTCATTGTGCCATAAATTGAATTCTGTAGATGCAATAGTGTTAAGATTTGCATTGATTTACAATACGCTTTACAGTTTCATTTACATATTGTCATTATATTGACTTTTTTCATTCAAACACACAAAAAGCTCAGATATGTTACACAAAGGCAAAGAAAATCACTAAAATTCAACGTCTGTCAGAGCTTTGAGACATTCATTTAACAAGCTTTTAATTTTACAGAACATATGAGTACTTCTGTCCGCCTTCAGCAGCCGTCAATAAAAAACATTGTGCATCAAAATATGAACACACTGAACATGAACACGTCAAAGCAGCAACATGGAGGAAACTCAGACCGTGTCCGTTTATTCCCCGTGTCCTCCTGCCAGCACAGCTTCAAAGGCAATAAATTAGTGAGTGGAGTCTTGAAGTTAAATATGGATGCACACATTACTCTGAGAAATCTGAGAACATTTTAAATGACAGTTGGCGACACATTACAACATTCACAACATTTTGCTTGTGTTTTCCTGTGTTGCTGAACTCTGCTGTTTCTCAACACGGTGGAACTTGGCTCTTCAATCATCATCAGTCATGAAGACCCGCATTTCCATACTGTGCATTTGAAATTTTTAGAAAATAGAAAATGTAGAGTTTAAATGTAGTAAGTGTCCTTTAAATTTTCTTTCAGCCGGCCGAGGCCAGGCAGACATCTTGGTGTGTTTGTAATGGCCACCTTAAAACGAGCTTATCTGAAGTTCTTTCTGACACAATCGAAGCTTATCCAGCAAGTGAGACATACGCTGCTCCTGTCGCTGTGGATGTGTCGCACAGACGGGATACTGAACTCCCACATGGCCCACCTTCACTTCAACGTAAACTGCTTATTGAGCGCTTAAACCAAAAAAAGTTAAAACAGCTTTCGGGTTTACTTCCACTGCACATGCTCATTAGTGTTTCTCCAACAGGCCCCGCCCATTTGTGTCCCCTCTCAGCCAACACGCTTTACATGAGGACACTGTGTGCAGAAAGCTGTCAACAGTTTTTAGATGCCTCTATGCTTTTGGGGTGATTGCAGTACCACAGGTGGCCACTGGGACGTAAGTGGTGACTCCGTATCCGAGCCTGTTAATACTTCACAAGGCAAAGGTTGGGCTAAACACATAAGAAACAAAGTGTGGAAAGCTGATCTGGGATGCGCGCGCGCACACACACACACACACACACACACACCTGTCAGAGCATTGGTACCATTTCATTCATTTGCAAAAGTATAAGAAAGAAGAATTCCAGGTGTGCCTGCTGTAAACAAACCACCCAACCTCCTCAAGCCCTGCAGGTACTACAGCAATCAGCAGTCCCAGTCAGCTCTTCTCTGCCGGTTCTCTGCTGGTTCCCTCAGCCTCAGACCGTTTCACACTGCAGCTTTGGGGATGTGATAACTTCCAGGGTCCAGCTGAGAGGACGCTGCAGAGGAAAGGGGGACCGGCTGACGAGACCATAAAACAGGGGACATCCCCAACAGCAGGAGCAGATCCTCTTCTACAAAGTCCTGCAGCCCTCAGTTCTTATGGCACAGAAAGAAATGAACATATCTAACAAGTTATAAACATTACAGTGTTTACTTAATTCTTTTTCTTGCATCCCAGTTCGCAGAGCTGAGTTATCTGTCCAGCATATCCAGGTTTCACTCCAGTCGAGGGAAGGCGACGGACTCCCCTTCCTGTTGCTCAGCATCAGTTGTTATGGCAACAGGAGTAGAAATATGAGTCTTTCTTCTGGCCCAAGTCGACACCCGTTTCCTCTGCTGAAACAGCGAGGGGGGGAGGGGGGGTTAGTTGAAGAAAACCTGCAGCCTCAGATATTTTCATTCACGTGTTACTTGTTTTTTTGTGTGTGGACTGAGGAGCTAACAGTGCTGGGAGGTGGATTCAGAACCAGGCTGACCATTAAGCTGGAGCTTTACGTTCAGTTTGTGATGGTGGGGTCCATCTCATCTAAGTGAATAACCATGTTTACCTAAATTAATGGAAAATATTCCGTTAAGAACCAAACTTTGAAGGATTTCTTCATTATTTTATCGTTCGCACCTGGAGGGGCTTCTTCTCTGTCTGCTCACCTGTGCAATTTTCAGACCACATTATTCTGTGAGTCTGCGCCTCATAAAACTTCGGGACTCAGTTAACACATCAAATCCTGTCATGTCTTTTATGCTCACAACTTAATCGGAATCAGAAATCCTTTAATCCGGTGGCGTCCTCCCGCTCTGTCGGTGGCAGGCCTGGTTTCACTGGAGTTAAAGGGGAAGTCTGGTTGGCTTATACCTGACAAAGTGGCACCGCATTCCTGTGATGTAGGATCTGATCTCTAATGACGGAAAGCAGTTCCTGTGGTGAGCAGGTGGTTTGCAGCATCCGCGGGTTTCAAACTGGATTATCAAAAAGCTTCGACAATCTGGCAACTACGCCCAGATTGAGCCGAGACTCAGGAAGAGGCGGTGCGGTGAACTTTTCACTGAAACTTGTCTTCACAGAAAGGCTGGAGGATCACATGACCTCTTTCACTCCGCCTCTGAGCGGCTATGAACTTTAGCTTTGACATGTTGTCAAGCATACTTTGGTCTTTGGTGAAAAGCGGCAGATTCCTGCTCCTTTCAGAATCATTCAGAAGAGAAAACTCAAGCTGCTCTCTGTGCGGTTACATGCAGCGTATGTGGAGAAAACACTCACCTGTCATATACTCGAAGGCGCTGCTGTTGTAGTCCTCAGCCACTTTGTGGAACAGCTCATCTGTCCAACAGAGGAAGAACGAGGCCGTCAGTTTCCATCAGCTCAGTCGCACATCACGACCTGACAAAAACACCTGAACCGGTACGTTTCAATATCTCGTCCGTAAAACAACAGCTCCAAAACCATTAAAAACCTGATCTCAAATCAGATTTTCAACCCAAGACTGCACAGATATTCACATTTTGGTCGCTAATATAACAACAATTAAATGAAATCAATTTTAGCCTCTTTTGTGGGCATTTTATTTTTCTTGGTGGTCTCAGCGAACTCTTTCATGCTCAATTCCTCCATTTTTAAGTGCGTTAAACTCCAGAGGACAAAAGACCTGAGGACTGGACCAGGAGTTGGCTGAGGACCTGAGGACTTTGTCTGTAAGTCACCGCAGTGTGGGAGCTTGAAATGCACTCATGGAGGTCATGACGGGACCTCAGGCCGCCGACTGGAGACGTGACCACGAGAGGAGGCTCTCTAAAGAGAACCACCGCCGTCACCAAGACCCTCTGACACTGTGCTTCTAGTTCCTGTCTTTTCACGAGGAGGACAATGTCTTCTGTGTCTCAACTCGTCTGACGCTTCCTTTTTCACAGTCATTCAAAGGTCCCGAGGTTACTGACCAACAGCAACAGAAGCCTAACGTGCTGCCAATCGTTTCACTGATCCTCAAAGCCTGAGTGGTCAACAGCAGCAGCTTTTCTGTCCTGCAGAAGACACAAATCTGTTCAAGAAAAGTCCAAACTCGTCAGCTGCTGCCATGAAAAGTGACGCCCTCACCCTCCACCTGCCGGCTTCCACCCCTCATGTGGTTAAATGTACCCTGTGAGGTGAACGCTCAGGCGTGTGGCAGCCAAAACGTGTTCTGCAGATGACTGAAGGTGTGACTCACCCACATTATTTCCTGTTTTACTGGAGGTCTCAAAGTGCTGCGCGCCGATTTCTGTCAAAGCAAACCAAAACAGTGAAGTTAGAGGTCAGTCAGACGTGTTGTGTCGGAACCAATCAAACACAGAGGCGGCGCATGACATCCTGGACACTGAAGAGCACTTTAGGAACCTAACTGCTCCCCATTTTAAGCATTAACATAATCTGGATGAACCTGAACGCAGACCGCACCTTCAAACGAACAGAACAGGAAGACAAAAGGACTCGGACAGTCAGCGACCTGAGCTGTTTGTTACACATTTCTTATAAAATATATATACTGTTACTGCTGCTTCTTCTTCTTATGAGCTGCAGTTCTGCCATCACTCACAGCTGACTCACACCAAGACACAACACTGGAAGGCCGGCTGACGTCGACCGACTCACCTCGCAGCACGTCCTGTGACACTGAACTCACCCGCCGTACCCACAGTGCAGCACACACACATGCTAATGAAGTGACAGTGACGCGCAGCAGTATGAGAGGCCGCCGTTACCTTCAGCAAAGTCCTGAGCGTCGTGGTAGTCGATTTGGCGCAGGCTGCGATCCCCTGCGACCAGGTCGTTCTTAGTGCCACACAGGTAGATCCTGCAGTGCTGCAGAAGGCGACAGACGGCAGAGCAGGATGTGTTTAATCACCAGGTCAACACAAGACGATGAAACAGCAGAGTCGCCCTGCTGGACTGAGCGCGGACTCAACACTTGTGGTATCGACTGAAACGTCTGCTGGCATCAAGCGTCTGATCAGATTCCTCACACGCTTCGCTTATTCTTTGATCACATACTTTCTAGTTTGAATCAAATTCTGTCAAATGTTTGGCTGCACTGAACATGTGAGATGTTTTCTTTCTTCTTTTCTGTTTTCAGGCGGGGGAGGGCAGCTGCTCTGTGACAAGACGACCCTGAACTCATTCAGCGCCGCCACACTTCACGTCACGTCACACCAGCCGACTTACCTCCTCGCAGCTCTGCAGCTCCTTCACCCAGAAGCGAGCTCGCTGGAAGCTGCTGCTGTCCGTCAGATCTGAAAGACACACAGACTGGTGTGACTGAACAAATACACAAAGAAAAGAAAGAAGGAGAAGAAGAAGAAGAAGAGGAAACAGCAGCAGTGTGAGTAATCCAAATACCACCAGTTATTTCCTCAGAGACAAAGTTCCTCTACGTGGAACAAAGAAACAGACACGTAAAAGAAAACGCTGTAAACCTGCCTCGGGATCTGGTCTCAGACCCGTTAATGTGTTAACGGTTAACCTGTTCACAGCCGAGCTTCTTCCTGTCGCCGCTCTGATCGCCACCGTCGTCCTCTCAGACCAAAATGCTCAGCTTCTCGCCGCTTCTTGATGCTGCACGCTGACCCGATCCGCATCCTGACTTGTTCGTTTTCACAGCGACTCTGCTTGCTTTAAAGCCAGACGCGAGCCTCAGCACTTTACCTGGTAATCAGGTCAATCGTCGTTAAGGACTTGTGGTCACAACATGATGCGGCGCGGAGCGCAGGACAACCTGCTGGGGTGTCGGCTCCATCACAGAGGAGGATGATGGGAACGCCTGCTGTGTTTGCATTTCTTCTACGTGGCAGCAGGGAGCAGAAGCTTTGCAGTGGAGACGCCTGAGTTAGATGAGCATGAGAGAAAAGGGGCGTCTCACTCCTGGTCCAGATCTACGAGGATCACTTAAAGGAGCAAACACAAGGAGCCCAAGCTGACCGGTCACAGTTCTTCTGGTCTCCATGTCGTATCTCCATAACGACAGTCGGCACACCGGCTACAGCGGCCTCGTTAGCATGAGAGACCGAAGCAGAAGTTTGATTCGCATCTAACTTAAAGCCAAAAGCAGATACTGCAGTTAGCTCGCTGACAGGCTGAAAGCACCCATTAAACAAATTCATCTGACAGGACGATCGGCGGCACAATGTTCACTGAAACCAGCCGAGAAAGTCACCTTCTGCTCCGTATGAACCTCTAAACTTCTATTTCTGTTTATCAGGGAGAAACGTCACCTGTCACAGCGCAGGACAGAACCGCACGATCGTCACGTACAGGTGAGACCGTTTGTCCCTTTGACACGCATACGGTGTCCACCGTGTCCACACGGAACAGAAGAAACGAAGCTGTTAGGAGTTACAGCACCTGAAGGCTCCCTACGAGATGAGCGGCGGCCGTGCAGATTTACCGTAGCAGACGATGGCTGCCCGGGCTCCTCGGTAGTAGATTCGGCTCATGGCCTCGTAGCGCTCTGATCCAGCTGTGTCCTGAGGGAGACGGAGAGGAGACGAGTGAGACAGAGGACGGGACACCCTGAGCCCCAGCTGCAGGACGACATGATGCACTTCTGACTGCTTTCTACAATAACTTCTATGGTTTCTATCTCAAAATGAATTTAGGCTTCTGTGTCCACAGATTTCCTTCATAGATTATTGCTGCATATAAAGTTGCGCAACACCTTCTGCCGGAGCTTCATAAAATCTGATAATCTGCCTCAAGTGATGTGGCGTCAGTGTGAGCCGGCGAGTTGGAAAATGGACAAAAATGTGCGGTTGTGTCACGCTGTCAGATCTCAGCCGCTACGCAGACTCGAACTCACCCATATTCCCAGGGTGATCACTTTGTCTCCCAGCTGGATTGGTTTGGCAACAAAAGCAGCACCGATAGTCTGTCAGGAGGCGAGAGAAAGCACAGAAAAACATGAGACACTCGTGGACAGAAAGGCTGCGAGTCCCTGTGCATTGTGGGTACTCGGTCTGAACACCGTTTGTTTGTTTGTTTGTTCGAGTCGAGTCGAGCCGAGTCCTCCTTCAGTGCAGCTGGCTGTGAAATATTAATGAATCGGCAGATGCAAACACACACAAATTTGGATTTTTCACGGTGGATTAAGCGGGTAAACTGCACAGTGACAACAAGAAGTCACAGGAAGTCAGTCCATCCAGCCGAGAAACTCTGACAACACGCAAGAAGCCGTAAAACCACAACTTCTCCTTTTTTTCAGTTTGGTTTTTGACTACTGAGTGCTTAAGTAAGTGAGAGATTTTAGAGTTTGATTTTGCATCAACTCTTCATTAGTGAAAAAGTGAAACTGACAGACAAAAAAAATGAAATAAACTGTGCAGTGAAGTGACGGGGCCTGAAAACTTTCCTCCGTGTGACTTTATGTCACTCTGACGTTATAAAGTTATCATGGACGCATTTCACATTAACACGCTCGCTTAATGCAGCGTCTCTTTCAAGACGAAAACCCAAATATGACTGCATCCCGAGTTTCTATCAGAGCTTTAATGCTTTAGATGATTACAGACTTGAGCCTTCATTATCACGACCTCCCGGGGGCTAAATATAAAAACAATGCCTCTCATCCAGGCAGCAGGCAATCAATCTGCAACGGGCCCTCGTGGAAACCAAAGGGAAACAGCTGACACTCACGTTCTGATAGGGGCCCACCAGGAAGCGGTGATGAACGTATCTCTCCACCAGGCTGGTCTTCCCCACACTCTCCTTTCCCAGCATCACCACTTTGGCATCCACGCGCATTGCACTCATAGTAACTGGGAATGGACAGCAGAGACGGCAGCACAGCGAACAGGAGGCGGGAGTTAATCTGCAGGGCCAGAGAGACGAGTCACAGCTCACATCGAGCCCTGAACACAACACAGCAAACTCAAACTGACCACTGATGCACTGCAAAGACAAACCCCTCGTAGTCTTCATAATAAACATTAACTTAAAGCCATGACTGTTAGAAACTGTTAACCTTTTTCTGGGATCATCTGTTTTGAGAGCAAAAGAGCAATTTAAATAATATGCTTTCGTTTATGACTGTTATGTTTATTTTTCTGCCTTTGTGAAGCACTTTGTAAAGTAGATTTTGAAATATAAAAATAACTGTTCTTCTTCTTATCGTTATCATCACACTTTAGAGATTTCATTCTTATAACGTGAACTTTGTGAAAGTGAAACATGAATCTTAATGCCACAACTAAATCATGCCGTGTTTTATTCCCGTTTGACTTGGCTTTAACTCAGCTTTTACAACATGTAACTACATGCTAATGCAGATTTTGGTACCGTAGCTCAAACAACATAAAAACAAAGGAGATGTTTCATTAAACCGCATAAAGGTGTGTGTGTGTCTGTCCGTCAGGGCAGCCTGCCTCGCTGGGACAAACGTCAGCCTAACATTAGCTTCTCGGCATCGGGCTCTGAGCTCCGCTAACAAGCTAACTTCACCACCACAGAAAAACACTCAAAACTCACCCGGCAGCTTCTTTCACTCAACAAATCTTTGTCAACATCTGATCTTCTCCAAACAAAGGCCAAACCGGGGTTGTCATCCGAGCCTACCAAACCTGTCTGGAAGTGAAGGAGGTAACAGCCAAATCGCTTGTCATCTCTGCCCAGCCTCGCTAAAGCACCGGCTGCTGTTCGGACGCGGAGACGGGCAGCTAGCGCCGGACGTCACCGCCACTGTTGCGCAATGGCTGAAATTACAGGCGAGTCGTCAGTTCGAAGACGTTACACGAAGACGCGGGGACAGGCAGACATCGTTTCCGGGGGACAGGAGCTCGGGTTTCTGAAAACAAGTCCAGCTAACTGACGGGGATGCACTGGAGGGGGACTCAACGTTTCCGAGCGGCCAAAAATCTCCACCTGAGCTTTGTTTATTTGTTTGGGTGGGAACCAAAGAGCCGTCAATCTGTTTCCAAGGAAAGGAAGTGCCCGAATTAGACGACACACCGGATGTATGGAAACAGTAGAGAATAAAAGTCACGATAGTTCCCGCTTCTTAAAGGGGAATATTTTGCTGTTTCCGTTTTCACGATTGTAAGAGCAGTGACTTTGGCTTTGAAATGTTGTGATGAGAGTTTTTCGACATTAATTTAAAAAAAAAAAAACAATTTAAAGTAAAACATGACTTATTAAATCACATTTTTACTTTAACTTTCACAACGGATGGGCAGTTGTAGCCTTGAAACCGCACGCACAATTAAAAATTTAAAGCAATAAGTAATTATATAATAATTATATCAACTGATTACTTGTGAATACCGATTAACTGATGCCTCTGGCTGCGATTGGCTCAGGCTTCCTGGGCTCCATGAGCTCTGCCAGTCCCACCCACTGACTATATGGTCCCACCCGACACGCACTTTCACACACACACACACACAGAATCCAACATGGCTGAAGTAGAGGGAAGCGAGTTAACTTCCAGTGGGATCTTTCAGGAGATCTTCACCTCCCCGCTGAATCTCACCCTCCTCAGTCTCTGTTTGTTCCTCCTGTACAAAATCTTCCGCGGGGACAAATCACCTGAGCTCGGAGAGGTAGAAAAACCGCTGCCCAAAATGAAGAAGAGAGATTTCACCCTCGCAGAGTTAAAGCCCTACGATGGAGTGCAGGACCCCCGGATCCTCATGGCTGTCAACGGAAAAGTGTTCGATGTGACCAGAGGGAAGAAGTTTTACGGGCCAGGTAACGTTACCTGAGCTGTACGCGCTAACGTGCTGACGACCTGCTGCGTTCGCCCTGTCGGCTCAAAAACGTAGCCGACAGCTGGCGTGCAGTGGCCGTCGATTTGCTGTGAAATCGAATTGAATGACAGCCATTCATTGCTATTATATGAACACAAATAAGTTTTTGTTTGTCATATTTTAAGTCGAGTTTTGTAAGTGAACGCTAACGCCACACCCCCTTCAGTTTGTGAGCTGAGATCCCATTTCACAACAGAGGGGCAGCTGTAGCCTTGAAACCAGAGATCGTCTATGTAGGAAGTTGAGTTACTCCTTCGTAAAGAAAACAAATGAGTACAAGTTGAATGGCTGTTTCCGGAAGCCTTTTATCATGTTGATATTTGCTTTTAATGAAGAGTTTGACATCCCCTGACACAGGAAGAGTGTTTTTGGCTACATTTCATGCAGCTGCAGTTAAGATGCTAACCAAAATGATCCAGTTGATCACTGAAGTTTTAAAGCCTGGAGTGAAACAACACAAGCATAAGTAAAAGTGGATTACAAACAGAAAACAGCCTCGTTGGTCCTTGCGGCAGTGAGGCTGACCCGGCCGTCCACAGAGGAGGAATGTGCGGCGTCATGCCTCAGTGTGTCACCTGGAAACACGTCCAGAGTTAAGCGTTTCTGTTTTATCTTATCTCGGGTTGTAACCTCTGTTGAGTGTAACCTCTGGCCATGCAAACTCCCTCAGCCGGAAGGCGACGAGTCCTGCTGAGTTCTGCTCGGAGTGTTCAGCTGATTTAAAACTGGCAGCGAGTTCGGTGTTTGCTCAGGGACACTTCGGTAGATGATTTAAACTTGTGATGTTTTACTCCTGTCTTAACCTTGACTAAAATACAGTCTAAAAACGGTGAAGCAAATTAAATCAAGAAGAATGAGCGAGGGAGAGTGGCTGTCAGTGGCCCATCTCTTATCTCTAACAGCTGATCCTCAGGACACGAGTCTGCACGTGACCTTTCCACGCCATTTTCACGTGGAGGGTTAGAGGAGCCTTTGAGGCTTTGGGAAAATAAACGCTGGTCATGTTCCACATGTCTGTCCTCAGCAGCAGGACGTTGGGCTCGGACGCTAACACGTCGAGTCCGTCTGTCTGTCTGTGCTGTCTTGCAGAGGGGCCGTATGGGGTGTTTGCAGGCAGAGATGCATCCAGAGGTCTGGCCACCTTCACCCTGGAGAAGGAAGCCCTGACGGACGAGCACGACGACCTGTCCGACCTGAACGCCATGCAGCAGGAGAGCCTCTCCGAGTGGGAGTCCCAGTTCACCTGTGAGTACACCTGTGGGAGGATTCCAGCTTTGTCTGACATTCTGCTATCGTCGAGGCTGTAAATCAGTTTGTCGTTCTTCTTCTGCTTTTTTGTCCTCCTCACGACAGTTAAGTACGACTACATCGGCAAACTCCTGAAGCCTGGAGAGGAGCCCACAGAGTACACGGACGACGAGGAGGGAAAAGACAAAAAGGCCGACTAGAAAATGACAAGCGGCCGAGAAAGAAAAGTGATGGATGCCTTAATGTTTGTAATTTTGATGCCTGTTGCCTGATCTCTGTTAGGCGTTCTACTACCTTTGGACCATCGCAATCCTGGACTTCACATGCCGACTGAATTCCGTCGATCGGTTCATCTCGTGTGACGATCGGTTAACCGTTAAATTTCGTGTAGCGTTGTTAGAGTTTAGAGGAATTAGTGCAAACACAACACTGGATCGGACCAATTGAGACATTTTTACGGAGCTGCTGGTGGTTGGATGGAGCTTCGTTCAGCTCGACTCGCAGGACGTCGCCTCATTTGGCTGCAGGATCTCCCACAGCTTGCACTGAGACAGATCATCTCAGGAAGCAGAGGGCAGATTAAAATTGTAATTGCAGTGATTTGTTTTTCTCATAACTGCATCTTGCTAACTTTTAAACAAATGAAACAAAACGATGTTGAATTTTACAGAAATAACCTCAAACGTTTGTCTTTGAATGATTCGTGATTTAAAATGAACGGAAGTTTCTCTGGAAAGCTTCAGTGAGCTCGTCTTCCTGCCCACTTCCTGTCTTTGGACACAGTTATGGGACCAAAGTGCAGCACGGCTTAATGAACCAAACGCTGATGGGAAGACGTTTAGACCACTAAATGGATCCGTTTTAAGCACTTTGACTTGATAACCTGCACCAGCCACGTCTCCCAGTCCTGTCTCTTCTGGCTCTGAGCCTTTATGTGAGGCAGCCGACCCAAAGCCTTTGATTTTGTCTTTAAACTAACAGAATGCAACAGTTTGTTTAATGTTTCAGCCCACCAGGTGAGCTCATTCGAGCTGTGTGCTCCATTGATACTTCTGACTGATTTTCAGTGTTGATTTCTGTTGAGGGCCGAGTCGGCGCTCTGATGTGGTGCAGCGACGTCACTCAGAGTCGAGTGACAGAACTTTGACAAACACTAATTGCATAATCGGTTACAGTCAGCCAACCAGTACCTTCTTTTTGAGTCCAGTCCAGCACCCCATCCTGTCAGTTACCCACAGACTCTTCTCTTTGATGCTTTCCTTTGCATGCTGCAGATCAGAAATTATAGAAAGTAAAAAGAAATAACTTTACTGCAGCACTAAAGAGGCCAAGATGCTGCCAGCAAACTTTTTGAATTAAAGGTGTGATTCTCAAAATAACACAAAAAAAGTCTCAAGTGCAACTAATTGTTTGTTTGCATCATTTTGGACACTAAACCCATAATGGTAAAAACATTCACTTTGGGAAATACTGTTAATTTTAAATTCTGAAGTTATTTTTTTTCTCATGTGCTGAATGATTTGCTGATATTGTGCTTTGCCACCACCTTCCCCAAAACACATTCAATGAGGGAACCTTTTCTGTATGCAAGTTATACACATAAACTAAATGTCATAATACTGCTATAATCCTGGAAATGATATTTTGATTTAATAAAGAAAACTACAAAAATAAAAGCTTGTCAGTCTGTGTATTTAAATGCTATTATAAATTTATATCAAAAACGTGAGCTGATGCAAATGAGGATTTATAGAATCAACCTGCAGTTTTCCAGCTCGACTTCAATGACTTGCTGTGCGTTTAGCACCAAAGAAACAAAATATTTTTTCTTTTCGTTGCTCGAGAGGCACCAATCCCTCCATTTACATAGACATACTTTTGATCACTTTGATTTAAAATTGATGTAAACGATTTGAAAAAAAGGTTTAAAGGTTCTTTGCCTATTCTCACAGCACTGGTCATATGATTCATTTGTATTTTCATATTTATGGATTTGTTTTTTACAAAATACTACGTTATTTAATCATCTTCCATGATGAATTTCAAAAGACAACTGGAATTACCAGTATTTAGGAGATGCTTTGTAATCATGACAATTCTATTCACAATTCCAAAAATGACCTTTGTGACCGTTTAAAACGGTGCATTTCGTACACACAGCCGGGAATTGTTGTTTAGGCGACTACAAATCACTACATACCGCGTCGTTATTGTCTTTGTCCCTAAACCGAAAACAAAAAGGATGTGTCAGAAGTGGGATTCGAACCCACGCCTCCATTCGGAGACCAGAAGTCCCGTCTCAGCGGAAGGAGCTTATCCTTGAGTCTGGCGCCTTAGACCACTCGGCCATCCTGACACGGTGGTGATAGTAGCGGCAGTAAGCGTTTTATACACGATATTCTGAACAAAAGGCGTTTCTGTTGTTGTTGAGTTGTCGAATCTAAAAAATGACAAGTGATTACTTTGCTCCTGTGTTTCACTTTACCAAAGCCTAAGTGTGTGTATTTCACTCTTTTCACACATTGAACGTTTTGTTCGTGTTGGCGCATGCTCACATTAGCAGTCGTAACTTCCGCTATGTGACTACGTGCGGCGGCCATATCACAATTCAAGGGTATCTGAAGGCGCAAGGCTAGGCAACATGTACCGGTTTGCTAAAACTGCGATCAACATCACCGGTAAGGAAACCGGTCATTCGTCACGACTGGTTTGTGCTGAGTTCTGCGTTAAGCCAGGCGTCAGTTTAATATCGATCAGCTACAAGTTTGACCGGCTTGTCTTTGCTCCGTGACCGCAGTCAGCGTGCTAACGTCAACAGCCCAACGCTAATAAGCTAACATTAGCAACTCGCGTTAGTCTCGCAGTACTGTTAATATTCTAATTAAATGCTCAGAATTAGCGTCAATAGGTTCAACAGATTTGTTTTTAGTTTTTAAATAAAACCACCAGTCGAAGTAACCGTTGCATTTTTAACATGTTTAACCTTAACTTTTCAGGTGTCGCTGTCCACACACACGTCGGTCTAACTTAGAATAATGAAATTTGTAATGTTATTTCCTTCCCTGGCAATTGTTGAGTTTTGCATTAGCCATTGAAGATATGATGCTATGCTAACCTATACAGATGATGACCACAAAATGGGTCTGTCTGTTAAAGGAAGGACAAATAAGGACAGTCTCTCAGCTTTCAGAAACCATTTTGAAAGCATGAGTTCACAGTCATTCCTTTTTTAGTGTTTAATGCACCAGTTAATAGCAAACTATAAATTATGATGATTTTGTAGATGATATTATAATCCCGTCCTGAGATGTCCCTACTGCATTTACAGTAGGTGGCTTTGTGTAAAGGGGCTCATACTAGGCCATCCTGTGTTCACATTATTAAATTCTGCATAACTGAGATATTTTTGATCAGAATGTCCAGCTTTACAACCGTATTGGTTTCTGTCACTGCTTTTACAACTGCGCCCTGCAATGTTCCTATTCTGTGTGTGTGTGTTCAGTTAGACTGTGTTTTGTTGTTGCTCAGGTAAGGCCGCAAGGCAGGTGAGGCATGGATCCACCGCTCCAGAGGACTTCCACGCCAAGTACGGCACCGGTGTGTTGGTTAGTGGAGCCGCCTTCTGCACGGCTGTGTGGGCGTATGTAAGTAGAGCTGCCATGTTTCTCAGTATGACCTGAACACACAGTTTGCCCACAAAGTGGTCTGTAGATTTTTTTCACGTCAGGAGAAGTGAATGCTGCACCTTCAGACTTAGTGATGGAGAACAAAGAAGTTGGAGTTTCTGTAGTTTCAGTGTTAGTACAGAAAACCTTAACCTGAAGGGAAGGAAATGAATATTAAAGCTTCTTATTGGATACAGATCAACCAAAGTGTGTATGCTTATCAACTCATTAATGGCCAACAGATAACTGATGACAAGACGACCACTGAGCTGCATTTGACTTTAATAATGTAGTGAGGTCAGTAGTTTGTGAGCAGAAAGACAGATGAGGAGTTCTGTGAACAAAGATCTTCAACCCAAAGTGGCCTTTGTCATACTTTGACAGAGATATTGAGGGAGCTGAGTGTGAGTTTATATATTTGTTATTCTTCATTCACACAACAGACGCTGGAGGGCAAACTGAGCAGACTTACTGAAATTTTTTATTACGTTAACAAAATTGAAGTCCTTAAATATTCTTAGATTTGTTTGAACCTTTGATATGGAGATTTTATTTGATTTTGCTTTGTCTCAATTGTAGACTTTGATACAATAATGTCACTTCTTTAGTCTTTGGCCTATCTTTGGTGTCACATTGGATTTTGAGTTGGATGCTGTGCAACGACGACAAGGTCTGAAAGTCTTCTGCTCGGAGTGTGCCATTGCTCTTGATAAAACTATTTTCCGCTCATCGTGCAGGTGCTGACTCAGACTGGCATCACCTGGAATCTGTCACCTGTTGGAAGGGTCATGCCCAAACCATGGAGAGAGGCTGACGAGTGAAGAGCTGCCATGTGTCCCACCTCATGAAACCTCTGGTTGTACAGATGAATAATGAAAATCTGCATGTTCAGACACTGAATGCTTGTGTTTATTCCAACATGTTACTTTGTCCAAATAAATTAAGCGTGATTCTGCTGAGCACGGTTTCTACTTCTAAGCTGTGTGATTTTTCTGCTTGCAGTCACAACCATTTATGTACTACAGGTGACCCCCAAGCTGTCAGCAGGCTTCTGAGGTGATACACATGTTTTTGAATTGGAGGTCAGGGCTGGGAGACGGAGACAAAACCAAACCCCACAATATTTTTGACCAAATGGGACATTTCTGATAAATATTCCTCAGTAACGTGGATATAGTGACTAAGTGGGTAAAGACAATTATCAGAACAGCCTGTTCAGAAAATCACATCACCTTGCCATAATGCAGCCTTTCAAACCTACAAAAAGCAGCAGTTACGGCACATAAAGATGTAACGATATCATTTCTAATCTCAATATTGTTGTGTTGCTTAGCCCCAATTAAAATGTAGTTAAAGGAAAGTAGTTCAGTGGTTCCCAGCCTGATTCTAGATGAATTTGAGGGGTGGAGTTGATTAATGAGGTGAGGAAAATAAATAAAAATAAATTTATTTTTGATTTTGTGCTTTCCCTAATTTTTGCTGTTTTGAGAGGTGTTGTGTACTTTCACCCCTTTAGGTGTCACGCTGTTATTTAAGTGAAACCATCTGAGAAGTCGGACGGGTGAACAGCTAACAGCCAGGGGCCCCTCACTGGACCCTCATATTTGGTCCTAAGCCAAAAAGGTTGAGAATCACTTGTTTGATCATCAGCCTTTATTGATTATGTTTGTTTTCTTAGCTGGTCATATGTTTCTTACTAATAATTTAGTAACTTCTCAACTCTAATAATGTTTAAAGCACCTAAAAATTGAAATAATACTACCGTAATACTTGAGTGGATGGGCACGGTTTATTTACCTAAGAATAAAGTCGAAGAGCGAGACGTTTACGTCAGAGAACAGACGGCAGCTGCATCCAATCGAGTGAAACGCTGCCCTCCCGCAACAGCCAATCAGCAGCAGGGGGTGTGCTTGGTCCCGCCCTGCTGCTGTTCCTCCGCGCTGCGCTAAGGTCATTGCTGTCATTCGGTAGCTAACCAGCCGAAGGAAGCGGAGGAGATCCGGCAAGGAAGGTGCAGGAACGAACCGACTAAACAAGCAACATGTCCCTGTCTAACAAACTCACCCTGGACAAGGTGGACGTCAAGGGGAAACGCGTCGTTATGAGGTGAGCGTGCATCGCTTAGTTGACGCGGCTAATGGGAAAGTAGATGATTTGACGTCAGTTACCTAGCTGACATTTTGGAGGTGTTCGGCTCCGCAGACGTGCCATACCTGTGATTACAAGCTGCTTCATGCTCTCACCGTGTTGGCGTGAGGACGCAGAAGTGAAGGCTGGCGCTGTGTGAGTCAGCTCGGGCCGCTGGACAGGACAGGAAGTGAACTTGTTGGTTGTCACGTTTTCCGTCCATGTTACGTGCCCGTGAGGGGATGCTGCATGGATGCGACCGTCCGCATCCGAGAAGTATTTACAGCCAGACCGCTACGTTAAAGCACATTAACGCCTCTGCAGCAATCCAACAAGTCATGTCGTCATAAATACGGAAAAATACGGAAGTTCAGTGGCTTTACGAAACCTTCAAATTAATGGCAGACTCCCTTTTCTGGCGCGCCTCTGAGTGATGTCGGGAAGAGAGAGCTGCAAACTTCACATGTTGCAATCAAACTGATAGTTTCTTTAGTTTAACTATTTAATCAGCTGATTGGTTGTTTTAGAGCTAATTAACTAACGCAACCCATTCAGTGTTAGTCGACTGAAGGCAACAAGCCGATTTAGTGCCTTGCTCGAAGGCCGTGTAGACCACATAGGTTTTAATCTCTTCCTATCCACTGTAATCTCTTTATTAGACAGGATGTCCTGTTAAATGCCTGTACGCAAACTAAACTATTATTTAAAAAAAGACTGCCTTTAAGACAGAGTGAGATGCAGCCCTGTTACTTTACTGCAGTCAGGAAATTCCAGACTTCCTGGATATTTCTCCATGGCCATGGACGATGAAGGTGCACCTGAACCCGACACCCTCTGTGGAAATGTCAAAGGGCCATCTTGGTTTGCTCAGCTCGGTGATGCAATGACAGGCGGCGTAGGACAAGGTTCACCGGCTGCAGCCCCCAGCGTGCGCTGCCATGTTCACTCAGTGTCCAGCTGGTTTCTGTGTAGAAACGATCACACCATAAGTTACCTCACATCACACCCAGGGCCTGTCATGGCTCGCACTGTGTGTGTGTGTGTGTGTGTGTGTGTGTGTGTGTGTGGCGGTGCAGCAGGTCCTCACACAGACCACAGGGAGCTGCTTATGTAACAGCCTGGAGCTTGTTCCCGTGAGCTGCGGCGTCGCGGCGTTTGTGCTGCCGGTGAAAAGGCGTTTTGGACAAAAGCATTCAGCCAGTGGAAACGTGTCTGTGTTGAAGGGGTGCTTATTGGTCCAACATGGCTCTGTGCAGTGGATGTACTCAGAAATAAACAGAAACCCAGGGACAAAAGCTCTTAAACATGAAAACCTGTCTTTTGAGTTAAGAGTAAGATCTTCTTTCCTGACTCGGTCCGCTCAGTGAAAAGGTTTCCGTCCCGTGTGAAGTAGTCAGAGTAATGGAGTTAACTTTAATCACTGCTGCCCTGCATGTTGCCAGGAGAAAAATGAATAAGAGATCTCACAGTTGGGCCTCTTTCTCCATCACAAACAGTGATGTTGTCTCAGGATGGGTGAGTGTGATTGGTCGAAAACAGACGTGTGGGAAATGTCATGAAGCTGTTGTGTAAGGGACTTGACATCTCGTTGGTAATCAAGTTTTTTCCTCTTTCAGGGTTGACTTCAACGTTCCGATGAAGGACAAGCAGATCACCAACAACCAGAGGCAAAGAAGCTTCTTGCTGTTCTTTAAGTTCAAATCGATAAGCAAACTCTTAACTTCTTAAAGATAAACTTGAACTGTTGAAGGTCACAGCCTAAAGTTCAGCTTCAGTAATCAGTCAGTCAAAAGGAGCGTGGATGGATTTGCTGACCTTTTGTGTTTGTGGATTGTCAGGATCAAGGCGGCTGTTCCCAGCATCCAACACTGCCTGGACCACGGGGCCAAATCCGTCGTGCTGATGAGCCACCTGGGTCGCCCCGACGGGAACTTCATGCCTGAGAAATACTCTCTGGAGGCCGTCGCCGCCGAGCTCAAGACCCTGCTGGGGAGGTCGGTTCACGGACCGCTTATTCCACTTTATTCCTTAAAGAGCAGACATCTGGTGATGAATTCATGAGTAGAGTGTTCATAGTTTTGTAGGAACAAAACTAAGATTCTAATCAGTAATAAAGGTTTCAGTCCTGCTTGATGTGCGAGTGCGTGTGATCAGCGCTGGCCACAGCAGCACGTCTCGTGTGGCGTCGGTTTGCGGCTTCTGCTCGCTCCTGTGGGCCCTGACAGAAATAAACATCAGCTGGTGATCACTGATATTCACCTGCTGGCAACAGGAAAACTTTGAGCTTTTTGAGCTTTTTCTGTCGATCCTCTGACTCCACTGCACGCACGTCCTCATTGGTCCTCTGTGACTCTGCAGGGACGTCACCTTCCTGAAGGACTGTGTGGGTGCCGAGGTGGAAGCCGCCTGCGCCAACCCCGCCGCCGGATCGGTCATCCTGCTGGAGAACCTCCGCTTCCACGTCGCCGAGGAGGGAAAAGGCAAAGACGCCTCCGGGAACAAGGTGAGCCTCCCAGCAGCCCGTGAGCCCTCGCTGAGGCCACGGCGGTTGATGTTTGGTGGGGTTAGGCTGATCATATCTTCATCTCAGTGGTCCAGAGAGGAAGAACGAGTTGTTTGCCTCCTAAAGGTTCACACCTTTCCACACAGGACTTGTTGGACTTGTTTTATTAGCTGTGATTTGGGAAGTCTTAAACAATACAATAATCCAACTGAAACTGAGGACCACAAGTGATCTTCTAAACATTTTATTTTCTTCTTGTGCTCTGAAGACCTAAATTAATGAAATTAAATTAATATAATTCCTTCAGGGGACAAACCCAATGATGTCCTCTGTCGATCAATATGTTGTTAAGATTCAGACAAAGCAGCACGTGTATTACATTGACAAAAATATCATTTATATTCTATTTCACACTTATTTCTTTCTTATACTGATGTTGGAGGGACAAAAATGTCCTCATCAATCTGAAGCATAGAGGTTGTGCTGCTTTGATGTCATCTGGATGCTTTAAAGCCTCTGATTGGACGGTTTGCTTGCGGTCTGGCTGTCGGGCAGACAGCAGCAGACTCTCGTCTTCCCTCCAGTCTTTGTCCAGCGGGATTTGCTCGGTCACCTGGAGGAGAACGCACAGTCACTCCGGCTGCAGCGCCACCCGCTGATGATGTCATGGTCAGGGTTGGTGCAGAGGCGGCGGCTCGGTCTGAAGCCACCTGCTGGAGTGCTGCTGCAGCGTCGTTTTACTTCAAATCATGTTAAGCTCTCAAATGGAACAGCAAAACAACATAATGACAAAGCAAATCTCTGCTCACCAGAGACAGAATGTGAGACATCCTGGCCTGTCAAAAGACACCAGAGTTTAAAATTATTACTGTTGTTATTACATAATTCAAACATATGATTCTGCCACCACATGAAGACATGACAAGTAAAACATTTTTTGTGATTTTCCTCTTAAGTCTGCTGGGATTCAGCTCGGCTCGTTTGCCACTTCGTGGTCTTTCTGACTCAGTGAATTTTACAGTAAAATCGCAGGCCGTGCGCTCAAGTCCTCCTCCTTAACGTGCTGTCTCCACGTCCCTGCTGTCCGGAGTGAACCGGGACGGGACTTTGACATCTGAGTGCTGACCGGACTGAGTCCTTCTCCCTGGTTACGCTGAGATCCAGATGGTCTGATATGACTGCAGGTCCTGGGTCAGGACGGTCCTCAGATGTCGTATGAAAGCTCAGCTTTGACCTGCTGACATTTATCCTGAAGGTCAACGGGTCGTCCTGGCTGGACGTGTTGCTTTTCCTGTCCTGAGAGGCCTGGCTGGTATGCGGTCTGTGCGGGTTCATTTCTACTGTACTGAATGGGACTGGGCTCAGAGACTGGTTTGAGTTTAACTGTATGATCTGTCACGGCGACTGAGAGGGGCAATCGAGGAGGCGGTAAAGAAGCAGCGCTTGTCTGACATTTGAGCGCTGCTGACGAGCTCTCTTGACCTTTTTCTGTCCTCCAGTCACACAGTCGTGACCTTTGGCCGTTAAAGTGCAGCAGGAACCCGATCCACAACGACCGGCTGATCATACAAACACACATGCTCGAATAAACGCACCCAGAGGAACCCGGTCAACAGTTTTTTCTTTTGTCCGACGTGAATGTCCACAAAGCAGATCAGCCAGTGTTTTGTCCTGAGTCTGACGGCCATTTTGTCTTGTGATCAGTTACAGGATGCTTAAAGTCAGTAGAAACAGTGTCATTTTGCTGTGTACTTCTGTTGGAGGGTGAGATGGACTTCATGCCGTCTCCGTCCCCCTTTCATCTTTTGCTTAACTCTTTTCTGTCTCATCTGTCCCGCAGACCAAGGCCTCGCAGGCAGACATCGACTCCTTCAGGGCGTCTCTTTCCAAACTGGGAGACATTTACGTGAACGACGCCTTCGGCACGGCCCACAGAGCCCACAGGTGAGCGACTCGTCTGGGCTGATCGTGGATGATCCGACATCCAAACAGACACAACATGTCAGTCATGTTTTGATCTGTCCCTCTCTGCTTCCTCCTCCTCCTCTCTCCCAGCTCCATGGTGGGAGTGAACCTTCCTCAGAAGGCAGCCGGTTTCCTGATGAAGAAGGAGCTTGACTACTTCGCCATGGCTCTGGAGAAACCGCAGAGGCCTTTCCTGGCCATCCTCGGAGGGTGAGAACACTTCCGCAGTGCGAGTTTCACCTGCAGGCTGCGTTCGGTCGGGATGTGTGGTTTCAGGAAGTGCAGTTTGAGCTGGATGTGCGTATCGTTATGAAGTACAAGTTGACTTCAGTGACCACGGAGTCCACAGTCTGTGCTTCGATTGGCTCCTTATGAACTTGGCCTTCACTATGCAGTTTCAGGTTCGACTGCTGATCAGTCAGGCCGGCAGTCTGGCACCATTTCTGTCTGCTTTCCTGCCGCCATTACAGACGAAATGAATCAATGAACTCACGCTTTTGTCCCGTGTTGTTGCAAGTTGCTACACAAAGCAAAACCAACAATAAAACCATTTGTAAATGCTGACACAGGACTTAATGCCTCTGGACTCGTGTTTGGTTTTGCCTGGTTTTCATTACGTCACATAGCAGCAGAAGTGGCGCCTGATTCAGCTGTTTTTGCTGGGGCTCAGCATCTATTTTTAAGCTCCTTCGCTGTGGTTTACATTGTGCACCTGGTTGATGTTGGACTGAATCTGTTTCCAGCACAGAACACGAGGAGTGTTGTTCCTCCAGACCAAACCAGGCTGAAACCGCTCCAACAATAGCCGTTTTTATTAGATCTTAAGTTGAATCTGTCAGCGTTGTCCTCTCTCTCTTCAGTGTGGTTCAGGTGTCGTCACACAGCAGCAGCTTTTTTAAAAGCCTGTGTGGCTTTCCAGGAATAGAGACTCTAAGCTCATTATGTAACGTGTGGTGTCACAGCTGCTTCCTTCAGGACGCTAACGCTGCTAACGCTGCTAATGCTGCTAATGCTGCTAACGCTGCTAACGCTCTCAGAGTGCAGATCGGCAGGCAGAGATGAGACGTCACGCTGTGTTCGTATAAGCAGAAAACTCCCTCACTCGTCTTTCTTCAGGGTTGTTTGGTTGAAGATCAGCCGAACTTTACGTCAGAGAGTTGTAGCTTTGTTTAGTGGACAGCAAAGGGCAGTTTTGTTTAATCTAAAAACACAAAGACGGTAAACACAGACATGAAACCACAGGCAACGTTCAGGTGGGCCTGCAGTAATCGCAGCGTATTCACCTGAACTGATGTAAATAACAACATCCTGTTTATCAGATACTATGCAGGTTCAGGTCTCAGCTTTTTCACTGCTGGTCCAAGCTGATGCACCACAGATGAACAGACGGGGAACCCGACCGAAGCTCAGGTTTTATCCGAGCCGCCGGTGGCCACATGTGGGATTTGTCCTCATGTCCTCAAGTGCGATTCAGCCGGAGTCCATTGTGCAACTGTCAGTCCCGCTCAGCGTCGAGCAGCACAGCCAATCGGCTTCCTCCAGCTCACAAACGGGACATTGAACTGTGAGCCTGTAAAGACCAGACGGCAGTGAAGCAGATAAATCCTGAAGGGTCTGAAGGGGGCAGCTCTGCCTGGATGTTTTCAGAAATGAGTCGCTGATGTCTTGAACGTACACTTTTTATTTTATTTGTGTAAATTGATTTGGATTTGTGTGCATCCAAACTGAGTTAATGGGAGTTTGGGTGGGAGGGTTTGTCATACCAGCCAGGACGTTCACTTTGACTCACACATTAAAGCATCTGAAGGCTTCTGACAGGCTGCTAACAGCATTTGACGGAAACTTTTCTGTTTAATCTTTCTTGAAGACGTTTGCGAGCTGAGCAGTGAAGAGTCGCAGCAGTGAAGCAGTGAATGGATTAATCCACAAATGAAGACCTTTTCATACGAGTTAATGCAAACACGTTTCATCTGTTTTACTGTATTGTTGTCCAGTATTTTATTCAACTTTAGTTTTGTATTCTTTTAATTGTCTGATTCCCTCTTTGGAGTCCAGAATTGTTTCGGTTCAACACACAAACAAAATGCTGCATAAATGAAGTCTGTTGCTCATTGATTAATCAACTGAATATTAATTTGCAGCTGATTTGACAATCTTTTAGTCATTTTTCAGGCAACATTCAGCTTCACATTGTCACTGCTTTTCCTGTCTGGTATGACAGTAAATGAAGTATGTGTTGGTCAGTCAGAACGAGCAGATTGAAACTGAAAAACGAGACAAACGGCTTTAAGTGGACATTTCACTGATGTTCTGAACCAGTTTGGCCTGAGTGTTATTCCCTGTGAACTTCTTATCTTTACTGATGTGCTCTGCTTCTCTGTGTGCTTCAGAGCGAAGGTGAAAGATAAGATCCAGCTGATCAACAACATGCTGGATAAAGTGGACGAGATGATCATCGGCGGAGGAATGGCCTTCACCTTCCTCAAAGTCCTCAACAACATGGAGGTGAGGAAGACGACGTTTAAAACCCAGCGCTAAATCGCTCCATCCATAAAATCCCCTCACTACGTACTTTGAAGTCATGTAACTTTGAGTGGTTTTCATCTTGAATTTGAAATGGAGCCCGTCAGCGCCGAGCCGGCGAGCCCGAGCTGCTGGACTCGCTGCTGAACGTCGGTGGTGTTTTAACAGACTTGGGGAAACTGCTTTGTTTTGTCGCAGAAGAGAATCACGTTCACGACCCGAGTCTGACCTCCGACTGAGGGAGTCAACAAGATAAGCTTTTGTCTGAAGGTTCAGGGCCTCGTATGAGCACAACTCGCCGTCAGAATCGGGTGATATTTGTCAGTGTATTCATGCTCACTTTGCTAACAGGAACTCAGCCAACAGATATTTCAGCACGTCCTGCGTTTGTGGTGTCGATTAGGTCAAATGTTGACAAGCAAAAGCAGACACCAACGTTGTACTAACGTTTACATCCCCAATGCGATAACCACCTGCCAGGAGTATGACGAAGAAGAATAACGGCTTTGACTAAATCCATAAACTCTTCAGATCGCACTATAAATATTTTGACTTTACTGAGGCTCAGAATGGGATCTGGATAATCCACTAATGCTGGAGTGGAAAGTGGTCCCAGTGAAAACTGTTTGCAGAGGGTCTGCAGAGGGGGAGCTGGAAAATGTTTCTAGACAGAAACGTGGCTGCATAACTTTTTAAATCTAATTTTCCTGTCCTGTGAGGACCACAAGCTAATTCCATTCAACTCTGTTGTGTTGGAGTGGAGGCAGAAATCTCACGGACTGATAGACAGAAACCAGGACAAACGAAACAAACCTATCTGCAGTGTGGAAATGGCTTCTTTTGTGATTTGGGTGACCTGAGCCTTTGTTTCAAATCTCTTTGTCTGAGGTCAGCTGTAGGTTTGAACGTGATTCTGCATCTCTGCTGCGACGCCAGCTGGACAAAGTGGTTTCCAAAGTCTGTTTGAACACCACCAACGTTCAACACTCAGATTTCCTAACACGTCTTTCATGGGACCTTTTGCTTCTCCCAGACGTGAACCAACTTTATTCTACTGATTAATAGAAGCCTCACTCTTAGAGGTGAAACGTGATTGGCTACATTTAACAGTACTTAAGAAAGCTTTGTTTATATAAATTAGCAAAGGCCTTTTAGAAAATACCACCAATCACGGAGCTCCTTACATGTTTCCCACCAAACCAGTCAGAGAAAGCTGATTGGGTGGAGCGGTTGTAGTTTCTGGTCCTGATCATGACATGGCTTCATCACGAATGGCAGCTCTCAGCTGGGCAGCTCAAGTTCTGACATAAACAAGATATAACAAACATGTGGACTCGTGTCCTTGATTCTGACTTTGAGAAGACATTTTCATACGAGCTGTCCGATCTCTCCTTTGCTACAACACAACGCGGACGACCTGCCACCTGCGTCAGGTGCGTGTAGGTAATGTTTGTCTGTCCTCCCTCCCCCGTCAGATCGGCACCTCTCTGTTCGATGAGGAGGGAGCCGGCATCGTCAAGGACCTGATGGCCAAAGCAGAGAAGAACGGCGTCAAGATCACGCTGCCCGTCGACTTCGTCACCGCTGACAAGTTTGATGAGAAAGCGGCCACCGGCACTGCAACCGTCGCCGGCGGCATCCCCGCGGGCTGGATGGTGAGAAGAGAAGACTTATGTTAACCACAGAGGGACTCGGGCCGACGAGTTCAGGCCGTGCGGTTTGCACTTCTTCTTGCTTATGTTTTGGTGATCTTTTCCTCCGCAGGGTTTGGACTGTGGACCAGAGAGCTCAAAGGCCTACGCCGAGGCCGTGGCCAGAGCCAAGCAGATCGTGTGGAACGGCCCAGTCGGCGTCTTTGAATGGGACAACTTTGCCAAAGGGACAAAGAACCTGATGGACAAAGTGGTCGAGGTGACCAAATCGGGCTGCGTCACAATCATCGGTAAGAAAGACAACTCGACTCGCGTTCTTCATGAGTCAGATCTGCAGCTCTTGTCCTGATTTTATTTCTATAGGCTTCATGTTTTCAGGTCGTCGGATGGGATTTCTTTGAATTTGGCACAAACGTCCACTTGGACTCAAACTGATGAAATTTTGGTGGTCAAATGTCGCTTGAACCTCGTAATCTTTTCTGTTCGTTACTCACCAGCATAACTCGACCCTGTAACCCTGCAGCATCAAATGAACCCACACCTGAGCACGCTGACACTGCAGAACTGGAGCTGGACACGCATTGGAGCCATCTTAGCCTTTAATGAACACAACCTGAGCTGCTCAGCCCTGCTGCCGTACAGAAGTCGTTGTAACGAACCCTTAACGCCCGTATGAACGTGTTTGTGTTTGTGTTTGTGTCCAGGTGGGGGCGACACTGCAACCTGCTGCGCCAAGTGGAACACAGAAGATAAGGTCAGCCATGTGAGCACAGGAGGCGGCGCCAGCCTGGAGCTGCTGGAGGGTGAGGAAAACAACATGATGGACACTGCATACACAAAAGTATTGGGACACCTGATGCTGACTGTGTGTCCCTCTTTCTGTCCTCAGGTAAAGTCCTGCCAGGTGTGGATGCACTGAGCAGCGCCTGAACTTCCCATCAGCCCGCCTGTGTGTGTGTGTGTGTGTGTGTGTGTGTGAGAGAGAGAGAGTGAGTGTGTATGAGAGGAGTGTTGCTACTCTGTCAGACTCCAGTTTACTCCTGAAACCTCCTCAATGTGCAAGAAAACCCCAAAACAACTCATGCGTCCTCTAGCTGCCATTTCCTGTTGAGTCCAGTCTTTGTTTTAACAAGTCGAGTCTGCTGCCTTACTGCAACACAACACGTCAAACTGCAGGAGGTCCGAGCCTCACTGACGGCCCACATGGCTGCTGAAGGTGGAAGCTGTTGGGTTTTGTTTTGGGGTTTGGTTTTGTCTTTGCTGAGATGATGAATTGGACCTGCTGAGCGGATGAGTGAACCATCTGACGTGACTCTGGGCTCAGTCTGGGTTCAATGCGAGCGTCCCCCTCAGCTGATCACTGGCTCCTGTGTGGTGTGAATGTGTGTGTTGCTGCGTCACTTTTGCCTCTCCACCCTGAGAACGTCACTGCACCGCCCTCGGAGGGCACACACACAGTATATATGTATAGAAACGGTTCATGTGATGTGGTGTGTGTGTGTGTGTCGACCTTCTCTTTTCTGTGTGTTCGCACTAACGTCAGCTCTGGCCCTGAGCAGCTGATGTGTTCAGGATAATAAAAGCATCTGTGTGTGAAAACCTCGCTGTGTGCGTTTCCCTCTTCTCTGAAGGCCTTCTTCATCCTAACATTTTCACATTGAAAACACCTGATCAGCCTCTAAAACGTGTTGGCCTCGATGTGCTGCAGCAGTGCAGAATGCGTCACGTGACTCAGAAGCTGCAGGTTCGTGTCAGTGAGGGACCTTGTCACACTGAAGTCGTATTTTGAATGCAGAGCTTTAACTCTGAGTTTATTTGCAGCAGAGGATATTTTACAGTGTGGCACATCATCGGAAGACAAACTTCCTCATCAGTTCGTGGAGCAGCAAACCCTCCAACGTTCTCCACTGTGACAGCAAAGCATGTGGTCGGTGCTCTTGGTTGGTTGCTTGTGCGGGACGCTGATGTTTCACCACTAGATGGCAGTTTCGGCTTCCGTCGAGGTGCCCGT
This sequence comes from Scatophagus argus, assembly GCF_020382885.2. Classification (NCBI taxonomy): domain Eukaryota; kingdom Metazoa; phylum Chordata; class Actinopteri; family Scatophagidae; genus Scatophagus; species Scatophagus argus. Next base: position 22,143,912 of record NC_058506.1, on the reverse strand, counting down.
CACACGCGCCTGTTCAGTTGTTTTTTTGCCCAGCAGGAAGTGTGGAGGCTGAGGTGCTCTGCTGCCGACGGCCCCATCAGTCACAGCCTCCGTTTTCGTTCACATAATCCGGCTCGTCTGTGAGGAAACGAGGCGGAAGAACAGTTAGTGTCTCAGCCTGCAGGTACAGAACACGTCACAGCTGTTCCTTATTAGCTTTACTGATACTTTGTGTTTGGCATTTTGCACCTTCCGTCTTCCTGTTCTACTTTCATCCCAACTTTTCCTTCACCTGCTCGGCTTTCTGGTTTTCTTTTGTCGTCCTGAATGTCCTAAATGTCAGTTTGCATGGTGGACTTTTATTCTGCCGTCTGGGCTGAGACAAAGCGGTCCTCAAAGTGATAAAAGTCTCCTGCTCTGACTGGACTGAGTGCCGCAGCTGTGCACAGCTGGGCTGCACAACGTGGACTAACGTAAACGTTTAGTGGACGGAGGTAACAAACGGATGCTGTGGACGGCGCTCACCGTCTTCCGGGTCCACAGCCTTGTCCAGGAATTCAGAGTTCTCGTAGTCGTCGTCGTCTGTTTGGAGAGACAGCAGTGTGAGTGGAGCTTTAGGGTCTGATCTTAGCTTTCACACCGCAACACTTTGACCCGCCAGCGCTGTGGGAAACCTGGACTGGACTCACCATCTTTCACGGACGGCGCGTCGATGTTCGCGTAGATGCCTGCAGGCGCAGCAGCAGCTGGACAAACACAAAGAGACAGCAGGTCATCCAGCAGAAACAGATTCAGGTCTGAATCTGTTTCATCCAGAACATTCGAGCGCAAAGCCCGCAGGAAGTTTGGAAATGCTCACCGGATATCTCTTCATTCTCATACAGCGAAATCGGGAGTGGAGCTCTGAAACACAACACGCGAACAGTCATTCTTTTAACGTGTAAAGAACAGAAGCACAGCATGAGCAAAAACACAAACATCTTGTCGTCTTAGCGGTGGCTTGTGATTTTGTGCTAAAGCAACACAATTAAATGTAAAAAATCAAATCAATCATGAAAAATGTGCAACATAACCTCCGCTGCATTAGAGCAGCCTGAGTGATTCACGGCGCTGCTTTCGTTTTCAGTGAGAAAGTGTTGAATACTCACACGTACGTGTGTTCTGGACATCCGGTATGAGCTGCAGCACACATCAAACGCTCTACGTCAGGTGACACAATGACCGACAGGTGCAACTCAAATGTTCACGTGTTCATTGCGTGTGTAAACTCACCATCTGTGATATTTCCATAATCGGACTGTTCATCAGCTCCAGCTGCAACACAAGCTGATCAAAGTCAACACTTGAGATGCTCACGTCGGATTTACGTCGAGTTGGAGCCAAAACGGGGGAACGTTTTAAAACTGAACAGTTTGGAATAAAACACAAAGAGTTTGTTTACCTGCTGGGAAATCCTCACGAGGTGTCCTGAAAACAAACAGATGGACGATTAGAAGGAGAAGAAAAACCCCAGAAAGCTTTTTATTTAAAGACTGTAGGTCAGCTGAGGTGAAACAGTCCAGTCTGTGCCCGGATGACGCAGTGATGGCGGCCTGACGTCACTTCACTACGTTAATGTTGCGTGTTCATATCACAGATGTACGTACGTTCCGCCTGAAGTTATCTGATTGACTCTGGTGACTGAAAGACAGAGGAGATGACACGTGAGCCATGAACAGCAGTGCAGGTGCGCGGACAAAGCACGTGCTGATGCTCAGGTGCTGAGCTCGTGTTGCTTCACCTGTTTTCGATCGCGTCACAGCAAACACGCTCCCCTCCCGCTGGCTGTCGAGATGACATCACAGCAAAGTCATTTACTGATCTTTGTAATATTTTGACATTTACTGCACAGTGGAACAACACCTGATTACTCACAATGTCTGCTGGTTGTAGATTTGATGGTCCTCCTGAATGATCTCTGCAACAAACAGCATGTGACCTTTTTAACATGCAGTGAAATACTCAGTACTTTGAGGTTTCCTGTCAAAACGCGCATGTGCACATCGTTGTTGGCGTACGCGCCCAAAAGCTAATAAAATCAGCGGCAAAGTGCTCAAACATCCGAAGAGACTGAAACGTCAATCAAATTAAACCTCAAAACACACGTAAAAATTCATCGTGCTGTTGCTGTTCTGCATGCTGTTTGAGAGTTGTGGTCCGATGAACATCACGTGTGTCCTGCTGCCAGGAGGCCTGAGCCAAAGCAGAACTTCTCTGCTGTTCCTCCGAGTCTTCACACACCCACATGCAGCACCTGTCATGTGTGCGACACCACAGAGGCCTCTGAGGTCAAAGGGAAACGCCACCTCTGAGCTGAAGGCGGCACAGGCCTACACCTGGACCCACATTGGGCCCACGTTGGGCCCACGTTGGGCCCACGTTGGCCTCACATTGGACCCACGTTGGCCCCATGCTGGGCCCACGTTGGCCCCACATTGGACCCACGTTGGCCCCATGTGCGACCAACTTTCGTGTGCCCAGACTGAAAAGGCTGGTGACACTTTATATTTCAGGCTCTGGCGTCACTGAGTCCTGTTTCACGGTTTGATGTGTGGACCACAGATGAAACTCTACGCGCTCGTTTATCGCAGTTGTTGCTTGTTTTTCAGTGACTCATGTCCTTTACTTTTCAGGAACTGTGAACCGACTGTACAAGCCTCATCTTTGAAAAGCTTTTCTGCTTCCTGTGCTCATTAGAAACAATGAACTGCAGTTTGTGTGACCATCTCAGCGACCTCCTGTAACCAATGCTGTAACCTCTGAGGCCAACGTTACAACATCCACAGTGACATGCAGGCGGCCGTGGACCCACAGGACCCAAGTCATCCAAACCTGAGCTTGTGCCGTTAGCCTGTGCCGTTAGCCTGTGCCGTTAGCCTGTGCCGTTAGCCTGTGCCGTTAGCCTGTGCCATCTTGTCTGATTTCATGTTAAGCATACACGATGACTTTGAATAAATCACAAGAAATGGAGCGCTCGTTGCCCCGCCACAGGCCACAATCCCAACCCCAACAGCGGTAAAAACAGGCCCACTCGAGTTGTTGTTATCCACGGCCACACGTTCATCACGCACAGTCGAGCCTCTGAAAGACGCACTTACTGGATTTCCTTTTGCATCGCAGACAGAGAAGAGACAGTAAACTGAGTGACAACACTGACACGACAGTCAGGACTGCAGCCAGCAGACTGGAGTTTCCTATCATACCTAAAAGACACGAAAGACAAAAAGAAAAGAACCAAGTACAGCGTGACGTCAAAGTGAACCAACGCAGATAAATAACACACTGAGACGCAGCTCAAATGGTTATTTTTAAGTAATTATGAAAAGTCGTTACAGGTGACATTACCGCAGGGTTTACTGGTCAGCAGTCAGCAGTTAGTCTGTCATGGTTGAAGAAGTTGATTTCCTGTTAACAAGACAGGATGTGGTTAGCCAAAATAAAACTGAAACTTAGTTCACTGTTCAACTCGCGGGACTTCCACCTGTGCACACACTGACATTTAAGCAGACCCCCTCAAAAGTGTGTGGTCCAACGTTTAAGACAAAGAGCTCTGAGGTGCTGGGACCTGCGGTCCAAAGAAGAAGTCCGCTTCTTCAACTCATTCTGTTAGGCCTGGCACCTTTGAATTCTGCTTTGCAGTGTGAACTGGTCTCTTGCTTGGCCAAACCAGGTCACTAACACGTTGTTTTGAGGCCCTGTGTGGTTTCAGCTCGTGCACTTTGGTCGTAGTGCAAAGTAAATATTTCCGTAGTCCTCTGGCGGACTGCATCACACTTTCCTTTGTGAAGTCTCTGCAGCTGTCATTTTATATTCATGTTACACTAAACCTCCATGAGACAGCGAAGCTGAGCGCCTGCTGATGTGCACAATGTGTCAATACTGACACACTTGAGTGCAACGCAGAGAAGACACGAGGTCAGCGAATGAAGCCTGATAACTTTATGTGTTCTTTTGTTTAGTAACTAAAGCACATGTTGTTGCTGACTGACTCAGTATTAAAAACCCTCTCAGTTTAACACAGTATTTATTTTCTTTTGGACGACTTTGTTGTTGAAAGAACAGCTGACGTGATGAGAAGTCGAGGGGGAAACAAGTGGATGACCTGCAGCAAAGAGCCCCGAGTTTCAGTCGAGTTCAGGCCCCTGCAGTAAGGACCCAGCATCAGGTTTATCGGGTCCCACACGACGCCTTCTTCAAAACGACCATGAAGTTGAGTTAACACCAGAACCTTCGTGAAAGCAGGATTTGTTGCAGGGCTGACAGACGGCATTAATTTCAGCTGAGAGGGTTTAATAAACTGGCAGCTGAGAGTATTTAAAACATAAGCTGTCCCTCACCAGCTGAGCTTAAATCACACCAGGTTATATTTAAAACAGCACAGCCAACACACGAGTTAGAACGGTAACACTCACATTATGTAACCACAGTTTGTAATCTTTGAATTTTATGCTCTGAGATTTTTATTTTTATTTCTTAATGCACAATAGCTTGTATAAGCCAAACATTAATGATGTGCATTTACTGCACCTGTTGACTGAGTGTGCGACAAATAAATAAAACTTCTTACACTGGAAAGTTTTTTCTTTTTATTTCACATTTTACATATTGTGATTTAAAACTTATTTCTATACGTATTTTATAGTTTGTCACTTCAGCACTTCCTGTCAGTCTCCAGTCTGTATTCTGTAATTATTTAATCTGTGCTGGGTAATTTAAAAAATAGCCTGCTTATGGTGTAATTTCAGTGTGTTGTTTGTTTCCTCCTAAAATGCAAATTTATTATTCCCTTATACTCTTGTACCTTGTACCTATTCCTTTACCTGCCAGTGCCCATAGACAGAGGACTTTACTGTATGTACAAAATGCTAGATTTGCATTTATTTTTGGTTTTAGAGAAAACAAGCAGAATTGAACCCATTTCCATCCTTTGACTCATTCGTCTCAGCTCTGTTTAAATACTGCTGTTCCTTTGTCTGAGCGTGAAAGAGGTTTCCAGGAACAGAAATACCACACAGTAAAAATACTTACAAGTAAAAGTCCTGCACTCATTTCACCTGAGTAAAAGTAAACCAATGCTAAATTATTGTAAAAATGTACATGAAGCATCGCAAGTAAAAACGGGTCATCAGGTAACAACAGAACGGCCCGTTTCATTCCAGAATGTTAATACATTAATTAAGATTCGTGTTCTTTAGTGAGTTGAGATGGAGAAAGAAAGACTTAAAATTGTTGGCTAAATTATAACAGTGGACAAATGTTATATATGTACAGTCTTAATCCTCTCAGTAAATAACTGCAACAGTTTGTACATTAGTGAAAAGGTAAAAGTAATGTGCAAGCACCTCAAAATTGCACTTGAGTAAATTTTAGTTAAATTATTAGTTATATTGGTATATTCTTGTTGGCAAAAATAAACTGTTTTTGTCAGTGGACACAGTTATATATATATATGTATATGCACACTTTAGACTTTATATACACATTATATACTTTAGACTTTATATACTTAATACTTTATAAAATATGTACAAAATACTAAATTATATATACATACATGTATATCTACATGTCTACATGTCTGGTTCGATTTATATTTAATTTCCCCACCGCCTGAAGCTCCACTTCAGTAACTGTACTTGATATGTTGCTGCTTTTACCTTCGCTGTCAGCCGTCCAGCCGTCTTCATTCTCCTCCGCTTACACACTGCAGTGCCAGCAGTACGAGCTGTGCTTCCTCTTTCAAAATCTCACCACATCCGTCACAGTGGAGACAAAGAAGACGTCCCCGAAGTTCACACTCTGTGTGTGGTTTGAAGTGGACACAAACGCATCATTCTGCTTTCATTTGAGACACAAGCTGCTTGCTTCTTTCAGCTGATGTTTAATCTCCGATTACTATCAAAACGCACTAACTAAATGTCTGACATATTTGGTCAAATTCTGTTAAGATAAAGCTGACTTTTTGATGTCTTGACTTTTGATGTCACCAGGCTAGCTGGTGAGATTAGCTAAACTTTACTCACCTTTTCTTGTTTTAAAACAAAATCATCAACATTAAATCTGATGCTCCAGCATTTTAGTAATTGAGTTTGTTACAGAATAATCATAATAGAAGTCGTCTTCTATAAGCTAACTAGCCTAGCTTAGCAGAGCAGCTTGTGTTCTACACAGTTTTTCAACAAGTCCAACAGATTCCAGGCGTGTCAGAAGAATTAGATGACTGACAGAAGCTTGAGTTAAATCAATAAAAATGGCAACACGGTCTTGCTTGTTATCTAAAGCACTAGCAGCATCGTCTAAAACTGAAGATGCCGCCGACAGGTTTAAGAATCTCCTTAATGATAACATTTCACTGTGTGTGAGAGTGCAAATTAAAGTGTGTGAATGTGAAAAATGATTTGATTGCACCAGATACAGCAGTTATTTGATGTTTAGATAGTATCAGACAGTATTGGACCCCCAGTACTGAAGACTCGAATGTGTGGTAAACCAACTCATACAGGATTAATAGACACGGTAAACTTTTATTGTTAACCAACTGACCGATCAATTTTTAACATTCTTATCAAGTGTTTCACTCCTGCTCCTTGTCCTCTCCGTGGGTGATAACGTAACACAGGTTCTTGTAATCCAGGTTTCCAGCAACATCCAGGGGAAAGTTTGTGAACATCTGGTTTACCTAAAGGAAGTGGGATTAAAGTACAAAAGCTCAAATTCGTAGTCGAGGAAATCAAGAAAGCAAGGTGCCCACATGTTTGATCCGTGCACGTTCAGAGCTGAATGTGATCATCACGATGGCAAAGTGAAATTTATCAACAGAACAGTAAACATTTGAACAGTGAAATGCAACTCCCAATTTAATACCCAGATGTGATTCTTATAATCAGCAGTTTGACATAATGTGAAAATCACTCGCTGGGAGTTAAATGAGAAGATCAGACGGGTTAGCTTAGCATAACATCTGGAAACAGAAGGAAACAGCTGGCCAGGCTCTGTAAAGGCGGAAGAACTCTCACTAAACAAACAAACGACGTATTAATTAATGAACTACTTTTGCAGCGTGGGTATTTGGAGTACTTTGCAAGTGATACCAGATGTGTGTATTAAATTTTGCCAAATTTGGATATCAACATGAGGTTTGTGTTTTTCTTCCTTCTGTCTCCATCTCACAGTTGTAAGATGGAGGCCTATGCTGCTCATGGTGACGGTCTAAGTGATATCATGTGAACGTAGCTTCAGAAGACATGTGATTGTACTGTCACACTGGGCTGAAGCTCTCTGTGTTTTTACAATTCATTGTTATCTGTAATGGTGCAGTTTAGTAAATAGAGGAACAAAACATTTTTGTGCGTATTTTGTTTTTTTGGCTTGAAACCGAATCTGTGTGGTTTGGAATTCGGTTTCGCTCCTGTGTTCCTGGTCAAGGTTTCAGGTATCACTTTCAGCTGCTGCTGCTTCACATTAGATGTTTTCCAACAGCAAATGAGCGTCCAGAAACTTGACCTGTGGTTTAACACAACACGAGATGCCATGCGGGTTCTCCTTTGGGTTGTGTCTTACAGTATTATCCGACATACGGAATAATTACGACAAAGCTGGCCAGACATTTCAATGCGAACGTATGCACCCATCACTAATCTGTAACCCTTTCACCATGCCAGGTTCCCTGCGTCCTCACCGGACGGACATGCATTACCTCGTCCTCTGTGAACTTGTCGGCCTGAGACATAAGATGGTACTTGATGCTGTGAAAGGAAAAATGTTGTATGTTATTTTTGTTACGCGCTCTTTAATCTTGTCAGATATTTTTCCTGTTCAGATTTGAGTAAGTTGTTATTGACTGGGAAAACACATCATCTCATCGTATGCAGCTGTTGAAAATATGAGTATATTGTCAACAATATTTTATATGACCACAAAATGTTTAAATAAAACAAAAAAATAAAAGTTGAACTGTCTCTCCATCAAGTACATGTGTAAAATGCAGCATTTGAGCCAGTAATTATCTCACAACTATTTTTTAGAATATTCTCATTTGAAATTACTGCACACATTTTTGCCTTGATAGCAGGGACATGTCACCAGTTCAACGTTTTGGTCCTGACTTCACACAAATCATTCAACTATTAAAAGGATTGCCAGGAATTTTGGTGTAATTTTGGATATTCATGGTGCCAGAGGATGAATCTTAATAACTCGGATACATGAATAAAATAATGAGTTCAGTGCTGATGAGCAAACACAAACTATGATGCTACTCATCGACATGTTAGCATCATCGTTGTGACGATGTTAGCATGCTGTTGTTTGCACTATTGCTAAGTTTTGTCTTGAAGAAAATGAAGAAAAAGCATACTCTTCTCCTCTTAGGACACCTTTTCCCTCCGGGTCAAAGATCTTGAATGCGTTGAGAATGGTTTCCTCTGGGTCAGTCCCTAAACAAGATGTTTCACAAATACAGAGTTATCTGAGCTTCAAGAAATACGTGACAAGATTACCTTAAGTAAAAGAATTCAGAAGGTATGTTTACAACACGGTCACTGATTAATACCTTTCTAGATTAATTTTGCACATGATATAATCATCAGCATGAAATGAACATGAAGCAGGTGTATAAAAGCCAGTTTCACATGGTTTAAACAGCCTGTTATCCCGCTCACCTTTGAGCTTCTCGCCAAACATAGCTAGGAAGATGGTAAAGTTGATGGGGCCGGGAGCCTCCTTCATCATCTCATCCAGCTCGTCATTGCCAACGTTGAGACGACCTGCACAAAGAGCAGACAGACAGATCCAACGCTTTGCTGTCACGTTTCACAAGAGTTCAGAACTCAACATGCACTTTGGATGAAGAGCTTTGCAGTAGCGTCAGTCAGAAGCAGAACTTCACATGCTGAACACTAAGGGGTCCTAAAACCTGATTTGTAGGCTGCAGTATGGTCAGTATGGTCAGTGTGTGAGGCAGCTCACCCAGAGCAGCAAACGTGTCTCTCAGGTCCCCCTTGTCAATGAAACCGTCTCTGTTCTGGTCCATGATGGTGAAGGCCTGAGTGAAAGACACACAGCGGAGCATCTTAATCTGTCAGTGTGTGTGTGTGTTTCACATGAATTAAACATTAGAGCAGCTTCTTTCAGTGACTAACACACCTTCAACCTGCACCCAGCCAGGCCTCGAGATCATGGCTGACAAACACCTGGAGTCTGTGTCTTCATTGCTTCATTTTCAACACTGACTAGTCTACTGTGGCCTGCTGGGCGGACATGAAACCGTAGCTGCCAGATGTTGTCTCACCTCCTTGAACTCCTGAATCTGCGACTGCTCAAACATGCTGAACACATTGGAGCCTGCCTCGACCGTCTTCTTCTTTGCCTTCTTCGGTGCCTGATGGGAGGATTTGAGAGAAGTGAGTCTTATTTTACTCACTGCTAACCAGTAGCCACATTATGAGACTAACATGTTGGGCAAGTTTTCGGACCTTGCTGGCTACTAAATTTTACTTGTGAGCTGCTTACTGACAGTACTTGCTGATTATGGCCTGGTGATAGTTTGCTCTTCCTGTTTCTGTGAATCTTCTTTCGTTGTTGCAGCACAAACTCATTTTTAGAAACCCTTTGGTCTGAGTTGTTCGTTTAATCTCTTTGCTTTCTGATTCATTGACCTAATCACCGTGACTGAATCTGTTGTCGAGTGCTGATTTCACAGTTTACAGTTTCACAGTTGATTCCAGTAATCTCTGAGGCAGTCTGCTGTCTTCAGCTTTTAGTGAGGTTAGCTGGACATACTGGAACAGTGAGGACAGAAGAGTAAAAGACAATGCTCCAGCAAGGGCATTTAGCTTCATCTATTTATGTATTTGGCTTCATTTCAATGGCACCAACATGTAGGAGTCACATGAAGTGTGCTACGCCCTCTGTGCTAGATGTTGACTCTATGCTGGCTCCTGAAGAGAGCAACTTTAAGAAAACGTGAAAACAGGCAAAAATACAAGCAAGGTTTTCCTCGGTTTCTCTTGTCTATCCAATTATTGAACTGTGGAGGAATTTGCTCTTGACAACCAGTCTATGCTAAGTGCCAGACATAAACTGGATATTCTTTCAGAGTCCTCGGGCATCCAGGAGACCTGAACAAACAGGGTGAGGAGCTAAACAAAAGGAGGATGTGAAGGAGAAGGAGGGCGGTCTCTTACCATGGCGACGGGTTTCTCAGCACGCTCTGGACTTCCTGAGAGGTAACGTCCAAGGCTCCCTGTGCAGTTATATAGACCTGGCCAAATCAGCCACCTGGGCTAAGTTTAGACAACAGGGGGTGGATCAATATTCCAGGTATGCCTGCCTTATAGAGACTGAACACTTCACGCCCATCTTCATCATCCATAAAACTTCTATTGTTATCCATTGTATTGACAGAGGGAGCTGTCACAACAGGGTGGGTATGGGCCATGGACAAATGCTCATACCTGAAGCTCCATCCAGGCTAATCATAGCTCTCAGTGGCACCCACATTAGCTCTATATCAAAATAATACTCCTGAGGGTTAGAAGGGTCTTCGGACATTAGACTGACCTTTGTAGGTGAAATAAATGATTGAATTTTAATTTTTTAAGTTTTGTTTGACCTTTTTTGTTTACAGTTAATGTTTTTTCTCATATTCAGTGTGAATCGCAGAGCCGAGCAGAGCAGATTAATTGACTTTATAGAAAGAAAAAGCTTGTGCAGAACCTTGAGATCTTGGACAGAGTGCCGTAACTGATTTTGTTGTAAAAGATAAACGGTCCAAAGTTTAATTCTGTTGTGCAGCTGTACCTCCAAGTCGAGGTCACACAACCTTGAAACTCTTGGGAGACACATGTTTTGGATGACACATGTTTTGGATGACTGCTGTGTCATCTGAAGCAGGTGTATAGTTTTATATCCATTTATAGTGGATGGGTTGTTTGTACTGTATGCACGAGCTTGTGTGTGCAAACAGTGGCAGAGATGGACCAATGCGCCGCAAAAAGGAGAAAACCGAAGAAAACTGGAGCCAGCAGTCAAATTCATTCAAGTCAACACATTTAAGCAGACTGTAGAGGTGACCCTTTGGTCTGAACGGTCCTGTCGCCTCATGGCGAGGAGGTTCAGACCTTTTGTCCAAAGCCATGAGGCGACGGGACAGTCAGTAAGTCATCGTAACCTGCCAAGAAATAATCCTGCACGCAACCCAACACAAAACCACACACTTACGCATGAATTAATAATGAAAGATGTGAAGCAGCATTAGCCAAAGGGTTAACTTTCATCAGCTGGTCCTGAACTCCATGGCGTGGCTCAACAACATGGCTGCTGTATCCATGGCAACAAGTGAGACCTGAAATCTCCCTCTTATTTGTTTCAAGAAAGAACACATGATAAATATGTATTGTAGGAATAATAACAACGCATTCCTATCGCTAACAATACGAAGACCAAACAAATAAAATCACACATAAAGAAGTTTACATTCAGTTGATCAATAAGTCAAGTTCACATTTAAAATTGAAATAGTGGGTATACTATAACATTAAACATTTACATAACGACCACTAGGGAGCAAACAGAAAGAAAAAAAACAAATAACATCAACTCTTCAATTCATTAATAAACTTTTTTTTCAATTTATATGAATGAATGTGATATTTAGCCTTCATGACAGACTAAACATCAGATCATCCATTTTAACTACAACCCGGATTGGGTCTGAATTTAAATATTACTGTGTAAGCTGTTTCAAATGTATCTGTTCCCCTGTGCTCACCTTAAATCTCATTTTAACACGCCTATAAGCATATTTTTTCGACATGGCGAATGGTTTGAATGGTTTGTTCTGGTCCAATGTGCAATTTGATTAAAATTTATTTGTATTTTTCTGGATTATCGTGGATTTCCCAATGAAAGATAATAAAAACAGATTTTAGAGTTGATTAAACTTTATTGTGGAAAAATCATAACAGATACAAATTCTAATCCAAAGAAGAGTATTTTTATACGTTTTAAAATGAGTCTGGGGAGATTTTTAACAATTACACGAGACAACTGAATCTCAGTGACTGAACTTTAATTTAAAAAACAAAAAATGAGTTGCACTTCTTTAAAATCAGACATTTAAAAGTTATTATTGTTGTTGTTGTTCCTATTATTATGTTGGCACTTGTTTTCATTTTAACTTTTCAACGTTCTCCGCGTGAGGTCCGAAGTTTGATCTCCTAGCGGAATTTATTCCCTGGCGACCACGAAGCCCCACTTGACGTGATGACGGCGCCCACTCCTGTCACGTCACAGCACGTATGGCCGAAGACACGCACGGGCCCCAGTCCGGACTGCTATCTTCGGATTAAACAGCGTCCCTGTGTTTTGTTTTGCTTTATTTTAGTTTTCATCGTCCACTTCCGCTTTCGCTCTGAGAGTTTAGGTTTGTTCCTATAGCCGCGCGCCACCATCCGCTCCTGCGCTGTTGTTGTTTTCAACAGCAGTCGCGCGCTGTGGCTCGTGCCGTCGTCTTCAGGCTTGTTCCCAGAGTTGGCTCGCCGCGCGCATGCAGCAGAATGGCTCGAGCGGTTCCAACGGTTCCGACGGCTGCAACAGGGACCGCCAGTCCCTGTCCTTCAGCCCGCTGCCTGCCGCCACCACGCGGGTAAGGAGGTTCATTCAGGAGAGACGGACGCTGCCTCTGCCCAGAGTGATGGTGGTGTTCTCGGCCGCAGGTGACACCACCGAGAAACCGGGCGATGCCATGTCCAGCTCGGACCCTACGGAGGACGACATCCGAAAGCCGGCCTCGCCAGCACCGAGCCTCACCCTGAGCAAGCCGCTCAGCCGCTCGTCGCTGGGCGCGCAGGAGCAGGAGGTACGCCGACTCACCGCGATGTTTACCTGGGAAAACGCCGTCCAACCAGCGCACAAGCTAGCAAACAGCAAACCGTGACAGTGACGGTTAGACTCAGGCGTTCAGAGGCGTCAGTGCGTGATTATTATTAGCTAAAGTAACAGCAGAAATTAGCCGAGTCGAAATGAAGTGCGAATACACCAGCAGAACATTTAAATCACTGTTGTATTCACTTAAAGTTTCCACATAACCTTTAAACTGATGCCACAGTGTCTTACACGTCACGTTAGCACCAAACTACTACGCTGCGTGCTGTTTGTGGCTGTTTGTGGCCGTTTGCTCAGCCTGACTGTCACGTGACTGGCGTTAACGAGTGGGCCTGCTGATGGCTGTGCAGGTCCACGGCACAGTAATCCTCTTACTCCTGTGGTCCTGCGGCCGAGGCCGAGACCGAGTCGACTTGTTACTGCTGATCCACAGGTTGCAGCTCATTAATCAGTGGCAGGTGAGGCAGCGTTTATTAACAAGTAAATCAGCCCCCCTGCTCTCAGGACCGTGTGTGCGTATGCAGGATGGGGGAGCCACTTTATCACCTCCTGTAATGTAATGCAGTCAAATAAAAGCCCTGTGAAAGGACTGTAAGTGCCAATGAAATAACTGAAGTACCACAGTAACGACTGGCGTGCTCACAGGTCACATCCTGGTGGGTTACATTGCTGGGTGGCCTTCAGGTCCTGTAATTAGTGAGGAGATCAGAGTTTCCTGCTCACTCATAAGTTTGAGTCCTGAAGTCAGTTAGGTCCTCCGGGTGCAAACAAACGAGGTCACGAGGTAAAGTGGCGACTGCAGCCTCACAGGGTCACTTGTGTGCCTCCAGACTTCCGGTTTCACCTGCATTCTCATTTTAAAGTTTCCAGAGGTCATCTCTCTGAATGTCGGGGGCACGTACTTCACCACCCGCCTGTCCACGCTGCGGCGATTCGAGGACACCATGCTGGCCGCCATGTTCAGCGGGCGTCATTACATCCCACGCGATGCTGAGGGACGCTACTTCATCGATCGGGATGGTGCATATTTTGGGTGAGTGACCTGAACCCCGGCTGTTTTTAGACGAAGACAGCATCATGACTACTTAATGTGACTGTTGTGATCTCATGCGTATAAGAGAAAAAGGCCGCGGGGGCCTCAGTGCCAGAGTGGGAACTTTGTGGCTGGAAACTGAGAGACTGTGGAGCACAAACGTTTAGTCCCTTACAGACTCGCACTGCAGCCTGCCGTGTGTTTTAACTCGCTGTGTTTGTCAGTCAGGTGTTGTGTGAGGCATGTAGGTGTGTCCATGTCCCTTTCTGTGTTTTTGATCTGCGACATACTTTCCCATACCAGCAGCACGTAACACAAGACAGGCCGAGGCAAGGAGTCGCCGCCCGTGACATCACGCAGCAGGCTTTAGTCACATGGCCGTGTGGAGTCAGAGGAGGCTGAGAGAGTGATGAGGTGATTCCACAGAACGAGCTGCGTGGGTTGTCCCTGCATCCCTGAGATTCAAGAATGTCAAAGCCAACAAAGCCTGCAACAGAAAGCACAAACAGTAATGTGTGATGTTAGATTTAAACGTAAATCAACTGAAACTGACGGTCCAAACAAACAAAATAACAGGACTTAAGAGTCTGCAGTCATGCTGGCAGTTGTGTGAGGCTGTGCTCAGGCTCAGTGCTGCTCTGAGCTAAATGCTAACATCAGAGTGCTAACAGGAACGCAGTTGTTTCCATTACGATGTCCACCATCTCGGTTTAGCCTGTTAGCATGCTGCCATTACTGCTAAGCTGTACGGCTGAGGCTGGTGGGAACGCGTTCAGTTTTGCAGCTTCTTAAAACGTAAAAGTGAAAATTTGACTTTGCTGAGGTTATGACTTTTCATCCCGAGGGTGACATGAATGTTTCATGGAAGTCCACCCAACAGCAGCTGAGACATTTCACTCAGAATCACAACATGTAAACCTCATGGCAGCACTGGGGAGCCATCAGGCTTCATCCTCAGGGGACTGTGAAGATTTTGGGCCAAAGTGGTTGGACCTCAGAGCTGTGCTGCTAGCAGGGCTAAAAAGCAAAAGCAGATCCCTTTAAATATGTATGTGAAGATGTCAGACTTATGTAAGAAGTGTGTTAGAGTGAGGTCAGTTGTTCGTTACGAATGCCCCTGAGTTTGTCCGTGGGAGGATCCTCGTGTTAAAGATTCATAAAGAAGGAGCTGACAGAATGAGAGATGAACGTCGTGACTCTTTAAGTAATTCAACAAAAAACACTTGGAGGAGGCTGCACCACTGCAGGTGTACTCAGACGCTAAGGAGGAGGCTTTTCATTTGGGACATGCATTCTGCTGTTTTTAGCCCGCCTTGTGTTCTTCAGGCTATTGTCCTGCTGTAAAATAAATCTTCTCCCAAGCTGCTGCTGTGTTGTTTGCTGCAGCAGCTTTTCCACCAGCAGTTCTCTGTATTTTTCTGCATTCATTTCCTCCTCTGTGTTCACAACACCGCCGGGTTCTGCTGCAGAGAAGCACATCAAAACTTTGCTGGTCAAGTGCGTCGATACAGACGAGGATTTTGAGCGCAGCCGTCAGTAGCTCGCAGTACACCGAGACCAAGAAGAAGAAGAAGAAGAAGAAGAAGTTTTCAGGCTCAGTCAGTGACATCAGACGGGAACGTTTTAATATCTGACTCCTAACTACACTGATGCAAAAATCATATGAAAATCCAATATTGCCAATAAGGCAGCCTTTCATGTGCACAATAAGAAGTGCAGTATCATCTGAGAAACTGATGGGAATTGTTTTCAGGATTTAATACAATCAGTGATGAGAATTGTCTGTAGTTGCAATCCTGAAGACAAGCAAAAGACAAAGCAGCTCAGATCGTCCCCGTCAGACTGTTTTAAAGCAAAAGCACTGAATATGTCATTTTAAATTAGACTGCCGTTCTTTCATGTGATTTGCATAAACACCGAGTTGATTAAAGTAGGAGTCTGTCTGCGTGTGGATTTGTTCTGTGTCCACGCTCAGGGACATCCTGAACTTCCTGCGAGAAGGCGAGCTCCCTCACAGGGATCGAGTGCGAGCCGTGCACAGAGAGGCTCAGTATTACGCCATCGGCCCGCTGCTGGACAGCCTGGAGGACACTCAGCCGCTCACCGGGGAGAAAGTTCGACAAGCTTTCCTCGACCTGCTGCCCTACTACAAAGGTAACGGAGTCCCACTCCCTCACCTGCTGAAGTTAGCGTGGCTGTAAACGTTGATCTGACACAAACTTCAGCTACTCGTACCGTCTGACTCGGGTGTAGTCCATAACTCGAGCAACATTTTTTATTTTTTTTTGCTTGTACTTATTTACGTCGGACTCATTTGGCACTGTTAAAGGTATACTGAATCAGCTTTTTGCAGTTCCTGTTTTAATAATCTCGGTGCATGTACGGACTGCTGTCACTGGGTTACTTTGATACTGAAGAAAACATCCTGACCGTCAAGTTGTTTATGGGTGCATAATTCAGGCGTAACTCTCATAGTCAGCATCACTGGTACAGGAAACACACATGGAAAGCCAAAGCTGCAGGAGGCTTGAACATTCACTGTGTTGTTCCAGCTGGAATCAGCTCTCACCATTTGTAACCAAAGACAAAAATAGATTTTAAGTTTAAATTGAGCTCTTGTTTGCTCAGAAGGCAGAAATTGCCTTTAGTGGCAGCTTAATTAACGGTAGCAACCTGTTTAGTGTCACACTGACGTGATGTGAAAAGGAGAAGTGAATCCAGCACATGCAAACAGAGTTTCTTCACCTTAATGCAGTACTCAGAGGCTGAGCTCTGCAGTTAAGAAGTTCTTTTACTTATTTGTGCGATTTTATTTCCGGCCAGAAGAAAAACAACTACACTTTACATTTCACCATGAATGACACTCAGCTGCACAACACGAGTAAGTCTCTGTGTTATTTAAAAATGGCATCAGTAATGAACTGCTTTCTTTTCAGAGAATCTGGAGCGTATTGTGGAGATCGCCAAACTGAGGGCCATGCAGAAAAAGGCTCGGTTTGCCAAGCTGAAGATCTGCGTGTACAAGGAGGAGATGCCCATCACGCCGTACGAGCGTCCTCTGTTCAACTCCCTGCGATTCGAGCGCTCGGACAGTGAGGCCAAGCTCTTTGAGCATCACTGCGAGGTGGACGTTTCCTTCGGACCCTGGGAGGCGGTGGCAGACGTTTACGACCTGCTGCACTGCATCGTGAGCGACCTGGCTGAGCGCGGCATCGCGGCCGAGCAGCAGTGCATCGGCGTCTGTGACAAGCACCTGATCAACCATTACTACTGCAAGAGGCCCATCTATGAGTTTAAGATCACGTGGTGGTGAAGCTGCAGGGACCAACAAGCAAAAGGGTGGATGTTCCATTCTGTCTGTAACTCGGCCGATATTGGCTTTTGTTGCCAATATTTTGTGCTAATGTCCTAAAATGTGACCCTTTAAACCACACTCATCGGTTATGTTGCCCCAGAATATTTTTCTTCTCAGCCCTGACAAAAAGAAAAACACCTTCTGGTGAAACACAAACATTAGCTCTCCCTGTTATTCTCTCTTTGTGGACCTCGGGTGGTGTGCGCTTCTCACCTGGATGCAGAGGTGCACAGGTGTACTCCAGGGCCCCTGCCATCACAGCTGGGTGTGGTCACAGGTGACCACAGAGAGGACGGAGAATCACTGCTCTTCACTTAAAGCTCTGTTAAAGGACTCCAGCACTTCAGCATCTTTACACTTTGTGTCCAGCTGTTCAGTCACTGTGTGTGTGTCACAGCTGGAACTGGAGGCCTGCTGCCTCTGCACTCAGCTCAGTTTGATTCAAACTGGTGCATCTTTACGAGGGAATCCGGCGATTAAAAGGGCGTGAGTGAAACGTTTCACATCCGATGGAGGAGATTGGGTTTTAATGGACAGAGCTGCTGCACAGGCCGCTGAGAGTGAGGTTGTGTAAACGTTTGCCAAACCGCAGCCAAAATGAACAGAAAAGCGACGACATTAGATTCTTATGTGTGTGGTAACAACAGCAGAAGTGAAGAAGAGTCACAGGTTAGTGAAGTGGCTCAGTATTATCAGTTAGTAAGCTTTGATAGCACTGATGGTAATGAGCCAGCAGTCAGACCACACAGGCGATGTAGCCAAACTCTGCTGCATATTTCGCTTATGCACTCAGCGTTTCATTTGTAAGAGAAAGGATGTGGCTTTTCCTCCTCCAAAAGTTACAAAGTCTTGCTTTAATGCACGTAACTTGACCCGAAGTGTCTTGTTAGGTTTCAGATCCATTTTCTTCCAATTTGAATTTAAAACTACAGTGAGTGAAAATGAAAATATGCAAATAAATAAAAAGTCTGAGAAGATTGAAGCTTCACAGATGGGCGACAAGATCATATATCTCATTTAAAAGCCAGTTCTGCCCACGGTTTGTGTTTATCCTAAATGGATTGTTATTTGTTTTCCACATTACCTGCTTTATCAGTCTCACTGATCTGAACTGACACGTGATTGAGTTCAGTCTCAATTCTTAGCACATTCAAAGAAACCACCTTGTAGTAAATATTGAATATTGTAAGTAAGTAATTTTTTTGGCCTAAGTTTTGTTTCGGGATTCAGATTAACTGTGAGCGTGTTCTTTTGGGTAAACGGAGTATATTTAACTGAAGCAACCTGATGAGAAACGCCGACTGCTTTGTTCTCTAACCGCCAGGCGTCTCGGCTGCAGGGACGGAAAGCAAACTTATTTAATGTCAGCTTCCATTCCAGCGTGTTTAACATTAACCCCCTGACGCTTCGGTACAGTCAAAGGTAACTTACACGTTAATTCCTACTGTACTTGATGATAAAGTCTGAGCACCTTGTGATTGTAATCACTACATTTTTTACCTCATGTTAAAGCATCTGACACATTGTAGTTATTAACAGCTCTGGCATAAGTTCTTCATCTTCACTAAGAAATCCAACAGGCTTATTGTGTTGTACTTTTACACTAACAAATGTCACAGGAGAGATGCTCCATCTGCACTGTTCTGAATGGTTTTATATTGTAATTTATTTGTTTTAGCTTCTAGGAAGCTGTAGTTGTATATTTGGGTTTGTTTGTAGTGGAAAATAAAATGTGACATTTTTGTTATTTAAGGTTAAATTAAAAACAAACGCTTTCACAACGTGTCCCTCATTCATTCACGTTGCAGGGGATCCTCAGCGGCACCAAAGTCTGCAGATTCTGACTGGATTCTTATTCCAGAACGCCTCGATCCTCCTTTCAAACGAGGGCCGTTCCTCCTTTCTGAGGGGCTTTAAGGTTTCAGTTTCTGATGTTTTGAGACATGCTGTTGTGGCTCTAAGGATGAAAAGACTCGCCCTGCCATGAACGTTTGGTTTCCACGTCCTCTGATGTCTCCATCAGCTGTCACCAGGTTGAAGCTTCAGTCTGACCAAACCTACGACGCTCACACGTCATGTTAGTGGCAGGTGTGTGAGGATGCTCTGCGACCGACTGAAGCACATATTCATCTTGTTCACAAGTAAAACCTGAACTAAGCCAGTCACAGCTGAGGTCAGAGACGTGAAACGGTGACTTGTCTGCTGCGGTTTGCCCACAGGGGATCAGCACCACGGAGAGCTCCAGGACTCCCGGTCTGGACACGTGAGGGCCCGCGTGAGGGCCCGCAGCTGCTCTGTGTGCCAACAAGCTGGGGAAATCACAAACGTAATCCAGACCCTGGTAGGCCTGCTCCCATGTGCTGCTTTTATTTACATTATGGAAAATCTCAGTAATCATAACATCCACAAAACATTTTTTTTCCATGTTTCTTTATTTTTTCTGACTATTTTCCCTTTCCTTTGATATGTAAAAGAACATTGGAAAAAAGGAAATATTTCAGGTTTTATAAATTCAACAGGATATGCATCAACAAAATGTAAATTTCCTTGTCTTTGCCAAAAGTCACTGACAGGAAAACAGAGTGAGAGGTCGCGTTTGTTTCAGGAACTTCTTTGTATTTAAACACACAGCACATCCCACATCAGCTGATGTGAAAGTTAACTCACAGAACACAAAGTGGTGAAAGTGTCACGATGGTTCGATGTGAATATTTAATCAGTTGGAGACGAGTTTCAGAGCACACAACATCGTCAACACTGAAGCTCTAACGTCTTTAATGTGCGCGATGCATCACAGGCTCTTCGTTCTCATCAAGGATCATTTCTCCGCCTCCCTCCTTCTTCCTCCCTCCCTCCATCCCTCTCTTCCTCCCTCCCTCTCTCTCTCTCTCACTGTTCACCTACGTCTCTCTCCCAGCTGAGGGGTGGAGGCTGACGGCCGATGTCTCTTCCAGTGCGGATGGATGGAGGAAAGAGGGACTTAGTCGCTGTCCTTCAGTGGGTTTTCGCAGGCGGAGAGCGACTTGATGATCACAACCTGACAACCTCAGCGTTTTTATGGGAACAACACGGTTTAAAATGACCCGGGGAGTGAACGTTGATCTGCTGCACAAGGTAAGCTCCTTCACCCCCACCCCACCCGCGATCCTGATCAGAGCCTGTTAAATGTGATCATCTGTTAGATGGGGGGCGGTGGGGGCGGATAGTTACATAAGAGTCCGAGGCGAATCAGGCGTCAATTAAGAGAATAATCAGCATTCAGATGTGAATATGAACGTGAGGTGTGGAGGATCCCGATGGCTGATCCCCCCCCCGTCACACGATGGAGGAGGCGGTTAGATGGAGGAAAGTGGACGGTGTTGGAGGAAACGTTGCAGGCTGTGAGAGCCTGCAGGCCCGCGGCCTCACGGCACCGCAGGACCACAACACAGAGCTGCCAAACGAGCCACAGCGCCGCACGAAACGGCCACAACACGAAGCGTAAGACCGGCCTGTTATTATTAGGTTATTATGATGATCTGGATCAACCTCCGTCACCATGGCAACGGGAAATCTCCAGCCTGTTAGTTTGCTCTGCGCTTCCTGCGGACGCACCTGATCCCAGCCTCAGCCTGATCAGTAACCAGATCCCCTCCGCGGGCTGAACAAGACTTTCCTTTAGACCCTCAGACACCAGTGATCTCCATTAACCGACACAAGCTCAAAGAACAGCTGGCCCATTCAGCTTTGCTCTCTGAGAAAACGTTATTCTCCCACATGTTAAAGGCGCTCACAGACAGCCGAGGTTTACACCAGACTTTTCCACAGTCACTGCCCATCACACCTGAGGGGCTGTTCACCTGAGGTCGTGACACCGACACATTTACTGAATTCACTTCATCCAGTCGGGCAGCTGAGACTGAGATCTTTGAGAGGATTCACTAAAACGACCAGAGAAACATAAACGAGGCAGGAAGCTCAAACGGTGGATAAATAAGAGATCACTCAGTAACTAACAGTTTGCATGTCCTGTTTCATAAAAGCTTAGCGGTCGCTTCCCACTACAGTCGTTTCATCTTTAATAAAAGACAGAATATGAGCTGAAGCCTCCTCCTCCAGAGGAAGCAGCTTGTTTTGCGGCTGTAGTGAAGGACGCATCCTGGTGGTAACACATGATGATTCAGCAGCCAGCACAAGTTCCTCTGCCTCGTTTGTAAAGCTGTGACCAGACTGGACAGCGAGAAGATGTCTCCAGCCAACAGAGACGCAGAGGTCGGCGTCCTTCACACAGCTCACCTGACAGCTCAGGTACTTCATCTGCAAGGAACACAAGAAGGAAATGCAAGTTTTATCAAAATCCATTTTAGACCTGGACTGATAATACTGTGGCTGCACGAAATAAAAACCAGGCTGATTTGCAAAATTCAATCTTCTACCTACAAACCAATCAGAACAATTAATAACTGGGACATGAGGTCTCTTCTATTAATATGGTGACGAGGCAAGCTGGCTCTGGCATTTATTCCCCAGATAAGTCACACATCCAAACACAGCAAGCAACCCCAAAAGCAACCGACGATGCTTTTGTTCCACTCTTTACCCCCCAGAGTTCCTCTCAGATACAACACATATGGAACATTTCTAAGCTCTTTTGTAGATATGAACCGTTAAAGCAGAGGACTGCACGGCTGCCCAACAGAACTCCAAAGGAAACTTAAGGATAAGCTCACATCAGTCCTTTTAAAAGTATTTCAGGAGTCTTTGGAAAACGATCCTTTCTTGCCTTGTAACTACTGATCCTGAGTCAGTTTGGTTCGGCCTCTAGCTGAAAACTAAACTTCCAAAAGAAGGAAAGGAAAAGCTTAGCTGCAGATCCAACAGAAATCTTTTTCTTTTTCATTTAGCACAACTTGCTTTCAAATATTTAGGAAAATGTGCGACCTGCTCCCTTTTTTTAATCTAATTTGTTTTTTAATTCAGTCAACTGATCTGTAACCTCGTTCTTTTGGGAAAACAAGGTCCCAGGAGTTATTAAGTGCACTCTGTAAGAGGTCATTATCCAGTATGAGTTCTGTTTGGGCTCCACTGGTCCGGTACAAACTGGGGTCAGCTTGAGACGCAGTCTTGCTGCGTCTCGTCCCGTTCGGTGCTTCGGTGTTTTCCTGTCCACTGAAACTGGTTTGTTTCACATGAGCTTCAGTTCCTGGTCCGGTTCATAAAAACCCCCTTTCCCCTCCTCTGCACTTGGCTCAGCCTTTAGACTGTGTGGGTTTGAGTGCGTGTATGTAATGGCGTGCATTAAGGGTAATTACGTCTAACCTAAAGATTCACCACTTTGCTAGAGACGAGTTTCCCTCCTTTTCTGATCTCCCGCCTGCCACAGCGTTGGGAAAACTCGCTCTGAGCTTTGACGATGAAAGGACTTCTTCGGTGCAGACGCTGCGGTCCTCCTCGCCATGTGGCTTGAGCTGAAGTTCTTCACAGGGTTCATTTAAACAAGGCTTGATGACATATGATGGGGTAGATGCTAGCTGGTGCTCCTCTCAGGTCAACCTAGCACACGTAGGCTGGGTTTGCCCTCAGCCCGACAGCCTCTGAGCGTTTAGCTTCGTCTGTTATCACAGATGAAACTTTGGGTTTAAAGTGCAAACCAGTTTGGCGACATTACGTCCGCATCGCTTTTGGCCCGGAGGAGAATTTTGCTGGTCCATCACTCCTCCATCTGCTGCTGCCTGGCTGGAGGATGTAATGCTTTTTTCTAACCCTAGAAAAGATTAAATTTACACTGAGGATGGTCAGTAAATACGTTCTGATTGAAGTGGGAAATCTTTGGGAGCAGGATGAAGGATTTGACTGTAGCTGGGAATTCGCTTTGTTTCCTTTCCCTTTGACGAACTGTAAATGAGCGTATTGTGAACCACGTTACACATGAGGGCCTGGGCCATGGAGGAGTATGTGGGTACGGCTGTGAAACTGATCCTGCCACACTAAGTGGTCTTGTAGCCTGCATTAACTTCTATAATTACGGTCCATCTACCATACTGAAGCAAAAGGAACGATGGCTAATTTGCTGTGTTTCTGAGTTGTTAAATGAGGATAGTTTTCATCCGCTGACCAAAGACTTTGGTAAGATTTGAAAGCGGAGCGTACACAATGTCCATACTGCCTGTGCTCAGCCGTTTGTGTGACTAAAAATAGCATGTATCCCCATGTGGCCTCAGCTCGGTTTTGGCCACATCTGGATCCAGCTACCTGGTTAAAAATCTCCGGGACAAAAGAGTGAGTGCTTGCTGACATGTTCGCACATTTTGAAAGACTTTGTTTCCCGTTAATCTGACGCAAACGTCGCCACGTCCTGCTGCGTGCCCAGCAGTCACCTGAAAGAGGGTCTCACACTTAAAGAATACATCAAGTCATTGAAACATGTTTGAAAGTATGAACTGTAACGCTAACCTCTGTGTCGCTTATCCAAGCACTTTTATTCCTTGAACGATTGATTCCCTTAACAAAAAGCCAGTTTTCTAATGGATTGTAGATTATTGCAGAAAACAAGTTCTGTGGCAAACCAAAGTTTAATGCTTACACATCCTGTTCGGCAAAATAACCACAAATGAACACCAGAAATAAGAAGCTAAGTTTAGGCTATAAACAAATGACACGTCGGTCACATGACTTTAGCCTCAGTGCTGCTGAGCCTCCTGCTTTACTATACATACTCTATGAACTGATGAGTGTATAAGCTGAAGAGTCAAGCATGAGTATAAACTGTAAAGGCAGACTGCTGAGTTTCTGTGTTTGCAGCGGGATGAAGCTGAATGTCCCCAAGAACCTCAGCTGTCCTCTTTTTCCACCCTTTTTGCAGAAGCTTCAGAATTTTTGAGTGAGGAATTCACTGATGGATTTTAAGTCCCAGAATAATATGAGAAAACCTCTTTAGCTTGTGTTAACCACAGAACTTATCTGAGGCATCTAACCACAAACCCACTGAAAAAACCCACTGACTTTGAGAAAAGGGAACCAAAAGCGCCAAAATGTTAACTCATTTCTGGTTTTCCAGTTTCATTTTCACCAGCTGTACTGCAGGACTGACATGCAGCTCTGCAACACCAGAACAATGCTGCTCCCGTCTCTAAAATCAATTCGTTTGCTTGGCAAGCCTGATTATTTTTACTTCCCAGAGCATAAACCCATCGTTTCTAAAATCACCATGAATTTCGAGTGGCAAATCTGCCACCATTATTATTATTTTTAAACTGCAAATGTGCCAGATTGGAAAGCTTGGCAGGCTTAAGGTGGTTGAGGCCCAACTTTAAGCAAGTTTAACCCAAACAAGTCAGTAGTTTACTCCACCACCATCACGACCTCCACCACCACCATCTCCACCACTATCTCCACCTTCACCACCACCATCTCCACCACCATCTCCACCTCTACCTCCACCTCCACCACCATCTCCACCTCTATCTCCACCTTCACCACCACCATCGCCACCACCATCTCCACCTCTACCTCCACCACCATCTCCACCTCTACCTCCACCTCCACCACCATCTCCACCTCTACCTCCACCTCCACCACCATCTCCACCTCTACCTCCATCTCCACCACCACCTCCACCACTGCCTTCTAAGTGTCATGAATTTTGAATCTTTTGAAACCAAGTTCTCACGATCTCCCTGACACTTTTAGCCATCGTTAACAGACTTCATGCTAGCAGGGTTGAGAACAGAGATGCTTTAGTGCATGTGGCCTACAAACAAAACTGAACTAAGTGAATCCCCATCGTCACAGAACAAATCAGCAGCTTTTAGCAGTGAACCTGCCCTCGCTGGTGACTGAGAGCCTGTCAGCTCCGATGTGATTCACAGGACTTGACTACCTCATTAAAAGTCAGTGAAGCCACAGAAGCGATCATAATCTCCCAGTTGTAAATAATCGAATGTTAAGCTATTAGCCTCGTATGCAGTGCTTGTTTGGGCTATTTTTGTACCGAACTGCAGCTTGGACAGCAAACCGCACGAACGTACGACTGAACCGATGAAGCAGAACGTCGCAGAACGATTTTGACGGTGTTGCGTTCACGTACTGTTGTACGCACTGAATGGCCTTCGAACGGCGCAGCGTTCGCTCACTGACGCTCATGCTCACGTGCATTGCAACAGTGACGCGTTCACTTACTGACCCGTGCACCGAAAAGCATTCGGACGGTAGTGCGGCTGCGCAGCTCAAGACAAAGTGGACGAACTGCAAGTCAGTGAGTGACACTCTTTGAGCTGAGCTCGAGGAGATCTGAAAGTGATTGGCTGAGAATAGCTGCATCACGGTGTCTGTGACATCATTCAAAGGCCTGAGTAAAGCCACCAATCACTTCATCAAATCATGTTATAGTCCAAGTCATACATACACTCTTCCTGCCTTCTTCTCAGTGTTTTTTGAACTGCTATTTGAGGGATTTTTCTAAAAACAACTGTGCACCACAAACTAGTCACCACTTTTTATTGACTGAATCTCTGCAGACCAGTAGGATCCACCGTATTGCTTTGCTAGAAGAGCACAGTTTGTTCTTCTCACTCCTCATATTTTATTTTTCTTGGCCACCATCACC
Organism: Scatophagus argus; assembly: GCF_020382885.2. NCBI lineage: Eukaryota > Metazoa > Chordata > Actinopteri > Scatophagidae > Scatophagus > Scatophagus argus. Next base: position 22,118,037 of record NC_058506.1, on the reverse strand, counting down.
CTCTTTTAGCTCCGTTTTGGTCTCCACCTGGAGATTTAGCTTTTTAGTTGCTAAATGCTCCACTCTGCACAGCAGTTAGTCCCTGACTGTGTCTGTCTGCCTTTTGAGGCAGGAAGTGTGAAGCGGTTTATTTTATAGCTTTTTTTTGTTCAAAAGATGAACGCTGTGATCCATCAAGTGTGGTGGGAGTGAACCACAACAGTGAAAAAGCAAAACAATACCGTCAAAGATGTTAAAGCACGTCAAAGAGCTGAGAGAAACTGCTTGTGTTGGGGTGATTTCAGCACTACAAGCGACTTTGATCCACTGTTGATTTAAAAGATATGAAGCAGCTTTAATAAGATTCCCTCCGACATCCTGTGAGAGTCAGCTACAACACCAGCAACAATTAGACCAGCGTTGATTATACTGGCTTGTATTGTTTCTGTGCTGTCAGTTCCCTCATATCAAACATGCTCCATACAAGCCTGTATAAACATGTTTCTATTCACAGACATTCAAAAACAGCTACCAGCTGTTACATGAATGACGCCTGTATGCACAAAGCAGACACATTCAGCACATTGTTCTTCCTCGGGCCGTCTCAAACAGATAAAACAGACAAATGTTACCCAACGCCGTGTGGCCTGATCCAGTACATTCCTGCTATATTGTGAGCACTTGGTAGACTGAGCTGTGCGTTGCCATGGAAACCAGCGCTGCTCGAGCTCATAATATTCCCCCATGAATGGAGAGCAGAGCGGCTTCAGCACAGCCATTTGTTCCAGTGGTAGAAACGCTGATGGTGGCTCAGGCGATGTGCATAGTAAAAAGAAGCCTGTCCACGGCACGGCTGTGACGGCCACATCAGAGGCGTGGCGTGGAGGTCAGATCAGCTCCTGGAGGAAGCACGCAGTACACCTGAACCGAACAGTAACGGGACCACTCGTGGTTTTAAATCGCATCATGACTGCACCGTGAACTCAAACGCTTGGCTGGATCACATGCAAAGCGTTTGGGAGAATTCAAAATGCTACTTCTTTATGTGTTGCAGCAGTGTGCATTTGAAGCGGCAAAGTTCAAACAAAATAAAGAAAGGAAGTGAAATGCAACACACATTCCTGGATGTATTTCCTTTTCATGTGTCATAATTAACTGAGTGCTAAAAGCAGACAGGTGTTTACTCTTTCACCCAATTCATTGTTTTCGTGACGTGAATTTTAAGTTTAAAATCACAACACAGAACATAAAGTGAAAAGGTGATTTGCATTCCTCTGTTGTCACCGGCACCTGTCTCACCTGCTCAGGTGTCGGTCGTGAATGAACTACAAACATACCCATCCCTGTTCATGTGTGGTGACCACACATGATTTCCCAGTGGGTGCTGAGGAGCTCCCGTACACCCACAATCTCATGCTCAGACTGTGAGTACGACTGGCAAATCTGCATTCTGGTCTTCACTCATGCGGTGGTGGTGGTGCTGGAAACAATGGAGGAGTGGGAGGTCTATTGTTTATGATATTATTTGCATGCAGGCTTTGTTTGTGTAGCTGCCACTCAGCGTGAGAGTACGTCCACATTAAGTCAGTTACAATCATAAATGCTTTTTTTTTTGTCTGTCCGGACCGAAACAGAATATCTTCTGCCCCCAGAAGCCTCAGCCTCCAAAGTGGTGTATAAATGTTTTTAATGAGCTGTCACTCAGCAGATCAGCCGTTTGTGTTGAGCCAACACAGGCAGGCGGGCAGCAAAGTGGAGGTTTATCTTTATCTGTGATAAGCTTCGATACAGCTGATACTACGGCACACGATTGTTAAGCTGCTTCACTGTCAGCACTGTTGAACTGGAAGCGTTAAAGTCAACACAAATCAGCGTTGTAAAGTTTATACTACAGCTTAATGTAGTCTGAGCCAACGTACTTTTTTGCGGGTGGCAGTTTCATTAAAGATAAGTTTTAATCATTTGACTTTAACGTGGCGTCAAACGGTTCTTTCGAAAAACGAAACAGCTGCCTTTTTAACATTGAACTTTTTAACCCAGTAATTTCATACATAAACCTGATTTTTTTGTTTTCATTCAGAACTTTCCTGTAAAAAATACAGAGAAAGTCTCTGTGATCTGTACCTACTCTGAATGAAAGCAGAGACAACAGGCTTCCTGTGTTTTCACTTGCTAACTACTATCAGTTACCACCATGTTTCTTCTCAAACAGGCTTGAATCCCTCTAGAAACCCCATGGAGCAGGATGTGGAGAGCCCAGCCATCACCAGACAGCCCAAGTTGCCAAAGCAGGCCCGCGAGGACCTGCCCAAACAGCTTGCGGAAATGGACAGGACAAAGAAGATCCAGCGGTACGTCCAGAAAGATGGGAAGTGCAACGTCCACCACGGGAACGTTCGGGAGACGTACCGCTATCTGACAGACATTTTCACCACGCTGGTAGATCTCAAATGGAGGTTCAACCTCTTCATCTTCGTGCTGGTGTACACAGTGACGTGGCTCTTCTTTGGCTTCATGTGGTGGCTTATTGCATACCTTCGAGGTGATCTGGACCATATAGCAGACAACCAGTGGACTCCGTGTGTCAATAACCTCAATGGGTTTGTATCAGCTTTCCTGTTCTCCATTGAGACAGAGACCACCATTGGTTATGGGTACAGAGTCATCACGGACAAATGCCCCGAGGGGATACTCCTGCTCTTAGTTCAGTCGGTGCTGGGATCTATCGTGAATGCCTTCATGGTGGGTTGCATGTTTGTAAAGATCTCACAGCCCAAGAAGCGAGCTGAGACACTAGTGTTTTCCACCAACGCTGTCATCTCGATGAGAGATGGGCGGCTGTGCCTCATGTTCAGAGTCGGAGACCTCAGAAACTCGCACATCGTGGAGGCTTCAATCAGGGCCAAGCTTATCAAGTCTAAGCAGACCAAGGAAGGGGAGTTCATCCCTTTGAATCAGACGGACATAAATGTGGGTTACAACACGGGAGATGACAGGCTCTTCCTAGTGTCGCCACTCATTATCTGCCACGAGATAAATCAGAACAGCCCCTTCTGGGAGATCTCACAAGCCCACCTGGCCAAGGAAGAGCTGGAGATTGTTGTGATTCTGGAGGGGATGGTGGAGGCCACAGGTGAGTCATCAGACATGTTCTGCCCCCAGATAGATGCTGTGTTTGTGAGCTTATTGTGCGTAAATTACTGTTATGTGTACAGAAAGTGTTCATCGATGGAATATTGCACATATTCTTTCATCCCAAATGAGCCCTTATGCACATAAGATATTTTAGATGATACATGCCTCAGTGAGACAGACCTGCTTCATGGTCACAATGCATGTCAATAAGTTATGAAGCCATTTTAAAAACTGTCTTTATTCCATTCATCCTCTTTAACAACAAACAGTGATTGTCTTAGCTCGTCTTTGAAACTGACACACACGTTTCCTTGTCTGCTGCATGTCAACATTAACTGAAATATGCATTCAGAGGCAGATGTGAAGGTTGAGTGCTGCATAGAAGTGCTGATAAAAATGTCCTGAGCAGAGATGAGAGGATCTGCAGGGCACAGCTGCACAGTCTGGGAGCAGACTGGCCAGAACATCTGGACCGGCAGCGACTGCAGCAGCAGACATGTGGGCAGAAAGACTTTTATAAGACCCAAAGTGTGCAGGTTAGAGTAGCCAAACATTAGGAACTAAAAGCTTCAGCTCACACATCCTAAATTTCTCAGATAAAAAAATATTTGTTGTTTGATGCCCGAGAGCTGTTAAATACGTGGTCGTTGTTCTCACTATCAGCCATGATAAAATGATCCAATTACATAATGTCTGAGAAGCGTTTTTTCAAGCAGCTGCTGCAGGCTCACAGGACTTTCCTGCAGACAGCTGAGCCAAAGAGGACACAGATAAATATCACAACACAAGTAAATGGCGTCTGCCCTCTGAGACGCGGAGAAGGCGTCATGTTTTCTGTGTCGTGGTTACACTCAGGTGAACTGTGTGGGAGTGGTTGTGTTTTTCAGTCTTCTTCAGCATCACAGTAATCCAGTGACAGCCGCCTGTACATTTATAGATGCATTACAAGCACGCAGGCTTGTAGTACTCGAGTCCAACTTCAGCCCTGATTTTAGGGACTTGTGACTTGACTCGGACCTGAGAACTGTTGATTTGGACTTGGACTGGGACTTGTGCATTAACTGCATTTGGACTCGTAAATGGGACATAAGTCCTCAGATTTTTATTTTCTTTTATGTAATATACCAGAGTAATTTGACACAAGATAATGTGTACATTAAGTTCAATGTTATATAATAATCATACAATAATATATTTGGATTGGACTTGACTGGGATTTTTCGACTCAGATTTTTCTTCAGTGACTTGTTCTTGAACACTGGGAACTCGAAACTGCACTCGGACTCAAAGTTTGGTGACTCGACTACAACACTACCATTCAAACCATCTTATTAGGGTGTGGGGAGAACCATGACAGACAGAAATGTCAAATCCTGGATAGTTCAAACCAACATATGGTAATATTAGTGGAAAAATATATTTTAGACTTTCTAAGGTGGCTCAAACCCGACTTTTCCCCATAAATCTATACACTACAACAGTTAATCCTTGATATTGTATTGTGTCTCGAGGCATGACGTGCCAGGCGAGGAGTTCGTACATCGGCAGTGAGATCAAGTGGGGCTACCGCTTCACACCAGTCCTGACTCTGGAGGATGGCTTCTATGAGGTGGACTACAACAGCTTCCACGACATCTACGAAACTAACACTCCCCCCTACAGTGCCAAAGAGCTTGCTGACATGACCAACCGCGCCCGCTTGCCCCTAACCTGGTCACTGGCCAGCAAGCTGAGCCAGCAGGGACTGCCAGAGTCTGAGCATGAAGGCCAGGAGACCAAGACCAACCTGGACAACCAGGGCAAGAGCCAGCAGACTGAGAGGAACGGGGACATTGCCAACATAGAGAGCGAGTCCAAAGTGTGAGAGATGGTCCATATGAGATTACTGTGTGGTGTGCGTCTCGCTACACGAGCTGGTGAAGCACAGGTGAGAATCTGAGGTTCTAAATGAGGACCAGTGAGCACAGTAGACCAAGTTTCCCTTCACCAAGAACCGCTTTTTCTCAGTGATTCACAGTTACCCCAAAAACGACAAACATCCAGACATGTGGCCCACCGCTGAACTGAAATCTCCTGCGGCAAGTGCATGTTTCAAATATAATGTGATGTCCTCCTGATGAGATTCCTATTATTTTTTCTATTAAGATATTCCTAGGGGCATTTGCATAAGTATTTTTGTATATACTATGAGATGTTTTGAATTCTTTGTTTTGTTGCGGTGTGAATATTTGACAGATGTTTGATACTACCACCTTTAGGTTAGCTCTGTATATATTCTATGCCTTACAGTATGTATAAAGCTTTCCTTATTTGTTTTTTTCAGGAATATATTAGCATGTATAAACATTATCTGCAGTTAATTTATCTTGTATTGTGTATATACAGTATGACGATCATGTTATAAGAAACACATACATCTCTATGGATGCAAACTAGTTTAAACCAATGACAAATCCTTCCCCGAATGATAAATGTTTGTTTAAGGTAGTATTACACGTCTACAGTAGAAACCCTCACGAAGCCATGACTTGCTGTTTGCAGCTGAGTGACTTCAGACAACGGCCCTTTAAAAAACAGCATTTTGTCACTTTTGCACATTGGAGGCCTCTGGTGGAGAGAGTTAGTTGGTATTTCAGTCTCCAGAAATCCCTCACGTCACCTAACAGTATCAAAAATAATAAAGTGTAAATGGCATATTATGTACTCGATGAGACTTCCTTTTCTATGTGATTGTGTGAAATCATTCTGTTTTTCAGTGGTAGAAGAGGTACTTCTACAGTGACTGACATACTGTTACATTAACATTAGATTGTTAATTTTAATGCACTCGTGAGTAAACAATATTTTGTTTGTAGTTGTTCAGGGCAGAGCTAAGTTTAAGTACTTTGTATACAGTATACAAGTAGTTTTGTGCAGTGGTTCCCAACCGAGGGTCGTGTTCCTCTAAGGAGTCGGGAGATAATCTGAATTTTTGCAGTAATACTCGTACATTCGCAACAAAATAGAGAGAATTTTGAATGCATTATTCCAATGTTTGGCAAGGCTTGTCTTCTTAATGTTTTCACCAGACCAGAAACTGACAAGGCGACCATTTCAAAAGTAAAAATGCCGCAGAAACTTTACATCTGGCCATTGTAGTTTTAATCAAACATTTCTCAGGCTGAGAACTATTTTCAGCTGAGGATAAACACATACTTGGGGCTATAGCAAGTATTAACTTCACAAGGAAGGTGTATCCTGAATAAAAATGAACTACAGTATGTGTGTCAGTGCTAAAAGAGAAACATGTCACTCAGAGCAGCAGTCTGGCTTACCAACGTGTTTTTAATCGTGTTTTTGGACAACCACAGAGCTCTACGAGACAGAGGAACACGATGCACAAGGCTTTGGATTCACACTTTTTAGTAGATCAGTTCATTCTTGGTTTTGGTAATTACACAGGATTTGTTGACAATAAGACCAATGCAAACCGTAACCAGACTTATCCTTTAACAGCCTGCAGTAGCATTGCTAACAATTCATGAGTCCCATCATATGATCAGAGGCAGTTACAACTGATGTTAAAGAACCAAGTTTCAGAATGAACAGGGTGACTTTTAGCCAGCTAACATCGTGTTGGTCTTGGTTTGTTAAAACCACACATGATACTAAGGCTCTGGTTCTAAATACAGTTCAGTTAATGTGGCAATTCACATGCTCATACGTGTATGTGCATTTGATTCAATGCTAGCTGTTGAATTAAAAGTGATGTTATGCCATTTGGTACTAAAAAGACCCACAACAGATCAGTGGTACGGCAGCAGTGTTTAAACAGGCAATTAGACAACAGGAGACAGTTTTGCATCACAGTGCATCACAAAGAGACTAAATAAATCAGTATTTCAAAGATATTACTCAAAATATTCCTTAAAATAGCACGTGTATTACATTTTGATTTTGATTCATCATTGAGGTGAATGTGCAAAAAGGATACCAAAATACAGTAAATTCTAAAAACACAGTACAATGTTAAAAAATAGAGTGTTTATAAAAAAAAACATGGAGGACCTCTTCAAGTTAATTTGATGCTTGATGATAATGAGAAAACATGAACTTGTTCCAGAGCAGTTGTGTGTCCTAAATCTGTTACAGCTGGATTTCACTTCACCAAGCCGACACATAAACAGCAAGAAATGGCATTAGGCTGCTACATTAAGAAGTTAAACTGGCCTCAAACAGAAACACAAACACATCAGTAATATACAGAAGTTCACAGGCTGCATGCTGTAACCCATTTTGTTTGCAGTGTGCTTCCATTGGTCAGAGTTAGCTGAAACCAGCTGAGGGCTCTACAGGGGATGTGATAACCACAAACTCCAACACAGACGTGCTCACTCCTTTTTGCACCGCACGAGATGATAATAACACTACAATGTGAGTACAAAAATATGCCACACAAACATTGAAATGTATTATGTATTTCTGTGAAGATATGACTTCATTTTCAGTAATTTTTAAATTAGCTTGTGTCCAACATTAGCATTTTAACATAAGGTGTAAGGTGTGGAAAAAAATGATCCAACACATTAATGTCAGTCAGTACAGTACAGTACATCATACATTTTTAGTGGGAGCAAGAAAAAATGATTTTGAAGTTCTATATTATAAATTTGTTAAGCGGTGTGATCAAACTGACAAGGCAAGAATGTTTCATGTTTTCATGTTTAGCATAGTTTTATGGGCCTAGCATGTGTTAGCTACTCCAGCAAGCTAACATCACCTGCGCTTTACATAACGTTTAGCAGGTTGTTTTGTTAAAGAAATTAAACATCACGTCTTTTTCACATCTAAGACATTACAAAAAACAATATTTACCTAGTTTCTACTCGCCATGTATAAACCACTTGCTAGTTAGTGAACTACGGTAGCCTAGCGGCTGAGTAACAGCAGGCCAGAAACATGCTAGCTTCAATGACAACATCTCTCTGTGCTTCTTTATATTACTCTGCAGAATGCCATTTTCTCCCTCCTGCACATTTACTTTTATGAAGAGTTTCTGGAGAGAGAAAAATACGCCTCCCATGCTAGCTAGCTTTCAAACGGTCAATTGTCGAGCTTGATAACTGACCGTTTGCTATAAAAAGCTACAATAAATTCCCCAAAGTTTATTCATGAAACCTGGTGGACCATCAGCTCCTGTCTCATAACTGTCTAAAAACCATCCCTTTTGTGTGAGCTGACAGAAAACTGAATGGTCCAACTCAGCCAGCTACATTAACGTCCCACATTTTGAACTCTCTAGCTCTCTGTTTTTTAAAGCTCAGCACCATCTGACAGAGACCTTGTTGTTGGGATGGCACAGATTTGCATGTCAAAATTCACCAAAAGGGAAAATGACATTTTTGAAATTGATATTTGAAATTATGAATTGAATGTTTTGCTGATTATTTAGCACGTACAAGAGAATAAAATGACATACCATCAAACATTGGGGGAATAAACTGATTTTTCAAAGCAGGAGGACCTTCTTTCATGATTTTGTAGACTCCACTACCCAGCAAACATCTGGGGCGTGAGCGGTGGTAGAAGGCTGTCATTGTCCATGCTGTTAGCATCAATTGCAGAAGCTGTGCGAGGCTGAATCTCTAAAGGGTATTTTTCCAGGATGTCGTTCACTTCCCGCTGGACACCCTGAGGCCAGGAGAGGAGGTCAGCCTGCATGCTCTGAGCAGCCTCCATCAGAGTCTCCTGCCGGCTGCTGAGGCCTGACAGCAGCTCCAGATTGTGATTGAGCTGAGCCAGGACGGGGTTGGTGGCAACCATCCCAACTGCTGGACCGGTTTGAGGCCAGTCAGTTTCTGTGCTGTTGAGGCGCGGTGAGGCTTGGCCTGACATGTAGCGCTCAAATTCCTCTGGGGAAAGGTTGAGAGACTGAGCATCCAACTTTTCGATAAAGGCCACTGCACAGCACTAAAAAACACACAGCACACAGAGCAGCTGAGAATGATGGCTGGGATTCTGACAGCAAGTTTACATCAATTCAAGTCATTAACTAGATGGTCTCAACATTAAAGAAACAGTCTGACATTATGGGAAATATATTTATGTCCTTTCTGGTGGAGGGTAAGACGAGACGCTATCATCCCGTATCTTTTAGTAAGCTAGGGCTCTTAAGCCAGCAGCCTGTTAGCTTAGTATAACCTGAAGACCGGAAACAGCTAGCAGCTAGCCCGGCTCTGTCCAAAGGTAAGATATTCTGCCATCCAGCACTTCTAAAGCTCACTAATTAAAAAGTTATATGTTGCTTGTGTATCATACAAAAATAAAAATGTAAAAAAAATGACAATTTGACATTTCATCTGGCTGGGAGTAGTAACTTCATGGAGTCAAACACAGTTGCCTGGCAACTGGAAGACTCATTTCCTTACTTTAAACAAGAAAACTGAAAAAAACATTGTCTCTTTGATTTAAAGCACCTGAAAACCTTGCTTTACATTTTTGTTATTTTTCTATGACAGACAATATCTTTATGAAGACTCCAACACACAAAAGCTCTGAGAGGTGCACCTGTTTTCAACTGAAATACACAAGAGGCCTACAGCTCAAAGTGGATCTGACCAGGACTGAAGAACCAAAAGACAGAAGAAAAACAGACCAGGTTGGTGAAGTAGTATCCATCCTCTCCGGTCATCAGCCTGCTGGGGTTACAGAAGCGGGTGATGTACTGGATGTTAGACTGAAGTCGGGGAGGGTTAGCCTTGAGCACGATGTAGATGAGGGCTGGGAGAAAGTCGTCAGCAGAGGCCGGCTCGTTCTTGGTGATCCTAATGGCACTGAAGATGTGCTTACTGCAGCGTGTGATGCACCCAAGTTTGTCCCGAGGAACCCTCTTTGAGTCCATCTCAATGATATCTGAACAGACAGAGATACATGCAAAAACACTGTTTTTATTGCTGCTGGAGCTAAAAAAAAATGAGTTTATTATTCTATTAGAAAATAAACTGGCCAATATACGCAGACAGAGAAGCAACAATGACCTGGTGAATTAATGCAAAGTTAGGGGGCGCCATCATGAAACCAAAACATGAAACCAATATAATTTTCTTTCTTAAAGGAGAACACGGAGCAGATCAGAAAAAGAGCAGAGCTGAAAAACATGCTATTTGACTTCAACTGGACAGACTGGAGGTTTAGGCACACACTGACCTGTTATTGCTTTGACCACATTCTCAGAGACTTCCGGGATTTCCTCGTCCATAGACACACACAGCATTTGGATGGTCACCCAGTGTAAGGCTCTGAAACAGAGAGAATCAACAGAGCAAGTGTAAAGCTTTTCCCCACACATGATGTAACCGTCCACATGTTGGACTCACTTCCCCCTCGGGTGACGAATGTGCCAGCTCTGCCTGTACATTCACATGTAAGACAAACACGGAGAGCACAGCTAAAACAGAAACTGCATGATCGAGGTTTCACACACAACATGGCTGCCTGCTTTGAGTCCAGGGAGGCTCACCTTATCCTCTTCTGTGTGGCTAAATCCTTCTTCTCATCGTCAGTGGTTTCTGGACAGAACACGCTCTTGTACAGACGAGTCATTATGTACTTTTCCACTTGGTCCATCACCTGCTCCACAGAGTCCGAAGAGCCTGGTGAACAAAGATTCGTCAGACCGCATTAGTTGGAACTACTGAGTGGGAGAGGTGGACAATCCTAAGGGTGCTGCTATCTCGTGGAACTTTATAATGGAAGCGATTGCTGAACGTTAATGATAGCAGATGAGATCTCTGAGCGAACCTTTAAAGTGACTCATCAAGCGGTCAGCCATGTTCTGGTAGAAATCCTGAACACACTCCGACAGTTCGTCAGCACTCAGGTCCTGAGAGGACAAAAAGTTAGAAGTTCACGTCATGAAAACACTTAACAGTTAGACCTTTATTATGTCATAGACATAGCAGGGTTTCTGCAGGGTTCAGCAAGTTAAAGTGGAGACGACTTTTTAAGACCATTATGAATGCAACGCAAGACCTGTTGGAAATATTATTTCCGACCTTCTTGCTCGACATGTTCACAATGAAGGCTCGGCTCTGCTTGTAGACCTCCCGTCCGGGCTTCTGGAGGTTTTTTAAGAAGTCCACAAAGTCCTTGGACACTTGGTCCGTATCAAAGCTGGCGTGGCGGCTAATGGACGGACTTGTGGTCTTGCAGTCTTGCGTTTCTGATGAGGAAAAACCACATTAAGAGAATGTAAAGCTGCCTTGCCTTCATCCTTCAAACCCGTGTCTAGAGGAGCAAAGCCTGCAAGCCGATTCAGCCAGACCTAAGCCTGAGATAGAACACGTTAACTGGTGAGCTTTAGCTGTTGTCTTTCATGTAGTCAAGCTGTAGCCTCCTGCCTCCAGTCCTTATGCTAAGCTAACTTATTAACTTCCCAGCTTCACACTTAACATGCAGAGAAGACTACCAGTCCTCTCAATTAACTCAGAAGGAAAAGGAGAGTCATGAAGACTCTGCACACATACAGCAAATGAACAAACTGTGCTCAGGAATAACCTTCTGCACTCTGTGTGCTGGAGGCCCAGACAAAGGACTGACTTTTCATAGCAGCACATTCCTTACCTTTCTTGGGCGCAGTGCGCGATGACGGGCTGAAGAACTTCTTAACGGTGGTCACTTTCCTTGTCTTCTCGTTGGTCTTCTTCTCCTCAAACTTGGAGAAGGGTCCCAGAGAGGCATGCGCTAAGTGTGGCTGTGGTACAGTGGTCTGGGAATGGGACTGCGTCTGCGCTCCATGGCTACTGGCATATGCTGCCTCCTCCTCTCGCTGCAGCCTGGAGACAAGGACATTTGACAGAGCAAACACCAGTAACCAGTGGGAAATCATGATGACCAAGATCCACTTATCTGACAGAGGCAAACTTAGCATCATCGCATCCAAATAATCTACTGCGCTGCAATACTCAAAGGGGAACTGGAAGGTTTTAAACCCAGGACGCGAAGGTGTCGGTGAAGATGCAGCGGAGGGTCTTACTTTTCTGCCAAAGCCCAGTCGTCCTGGATCTGTTTCTGCCGTACCCGCTGGTACTCCTCCCGCCAGCACTTGGAGCACAGGCCCTGCCATGCTGCATTGCCATAGTAACCACAGCCCTTCTTGCACAGCAGGTCTGACTGGTCCACATGTATCCCCCGTCGCTCTGTCCGCTGACTCATGCTGCAGGACGACCTGTAGTAAGAAAATTCATCATCTGACTTAATGCTGTGTTTGTGTGCTCAGCCTCACTCAGCTCCACGCCGCCGCCTGCACACGGCTTACGACAATTCCAGATTATTAATTTATTTGTTTAAAAGCACTAATCTCACACTTTTGACAAAAGCAGCCTTTCTTTATCATGTCATTCAGATGCACAGAAGCAAATATGTCTGCTGGAAATGAAACTTTTGCATACATAATTGTCATAACAACTTTATGAGCTGGTAGTTAAAGAAGCATTCCACAGAGTCTGCTGAGAGACAGATCCTCTCAGGCCTGTGGAGCTTCAAAGCTACTTTCAGTTCATTTTTTAGCTCAACACCTGCTGAACAGCAAACAGCACACAGAGTGACTAACTGGTGAACATGTCGGAACATTTAGCAGCTAAAGACACGAATATTCCCCTCACGAGCTGGTGAAGCCCAAAACAGAGCTAAAAGGGAATAAAGAGCGAAGTGACATTCACCAGAGGCCCAGACAGCACATCTCCAGACAGAGTGTGATGCTGCACCCGAATGAATAAACAAGCAACTATTTGCTAACAAGTCAAGAGAGGCTGGAAGGTCAGTGCTGTGCTCACAACGTGTGTCTGGTTCATAGTGACTCATAGCGAGTCTGTGAATGACTTAAAGATAAAGAAGCTGAGACACAGTACGTGAAGGCCGTGGCTTTTCATTCATGTAATCCCGACACTCATTAAACCACCGAGTGAGCCCTCCTGTTCCGTCTGCAGTCACCTGGCCGCGAACAGCCAGTCGTTTTGTTTCTCCGCTCGGGCTTTCCCTTTAATTCGCCTCACGTCTGCACGTCAGTTAGCAAAAATGTTGCAGGTGTTTCAGTTAGCCGCCACGCGGGCGTACGTGAGCTAAAACACAGTCTGATCACTTATGTCTGCCATGCCGTGTACCTGCTGCCCCGCTTTGCTACTCACCTGTTATGTTTTCGTTCACAGGAAAGAGCAGACCTCCTCTCCGTGTCTGTTACCGTGAGAGGACCAAGCCGACAGGGTGAAGACAATGACGTTTACAGCACGACAACACGGAAGTCTGGCGACACCGTGACCGTGCTGAGGCTCGAAACGTTTCTGTATAAACCATGATCTCAAAGTGACAATCCGTCTCACACAGACAGGACTGTCGTGCTGGAGGATGCTGCTCAAGTGAGGGTTTACTTCCGCATCAAGGGCTAATTTTCAAGGTGTCGTTAAATGTGGTCACTTAGAAGCGCACGCGCGTGAGGCGCGGTTCATGTGACATAACGAGGGCGCGCCAGTTAGCCTGTGAGACATTTCAATGGCCGCGAGTTCATCAGAAGATGATGTACTCCATGATAATACATAATCAGATATTGAATTATGATGTGTTACTGTAGGTTAAGATCAGATTTTATTTCTCCTCTGGCAGGAACTTCACAAGCTTCCTAGCTGTTTATAAAATAATTAACTCCATGTTTGCCAACTGTAACATTAAAGTATTTGTTATTATTACTATAATTATGATGCAGTAAACAGTGTTCTGAAATAGACCTTGCTGCTTAAGTATACAGTGTACACACAGTTTATCTGTGACTCATACTTATCTGACCGCTTCCTTATTGACACAGAGGTTAATGTTCAGCAGTTGTGTCATCAAATGCCTGTCCGATCACAAATGTTATATTAATTACACTGAATCTTAAACAGGGGCTTGTTTTAAGCTTCCTGTGATGATCATTTTAAAATTATTTAACTTTTTAAGCTGACAAAAACAAACCCTGTCACATTCTGAAATACTGAATGTTCATGGGGACGGGACAGCATTTTGTGCTCCTGAGCCACACTTCAGATGAAAGCTGCTCTCTCAGCCTTTAGCAGAACAGAGAAAAGTGAGAGAGAATGACACACAGGGCAGACAGGCAGAGATAAGTCTGCACGACGGATGAAGGTCTGCTTTTCAGGCCTGGACAGGAAATCCATCAACCTGATAACATGAGCCCATAACAGGCACAAGAGACTGACTCTAAATCAGAATGGAAACCGTTTTAATCTGCTACAGTGTTTATGTAAAGAAAGTGAAGTTCTGATGAATTATGGTCAAATGTCTTGACAGATTTAATGGCCTCTTTGTCCATCACCTGCACCTCCAAGTCATTTTCAGTCAGTAAAGCTGGAGATCAACAGCCCAACACATCAGAGACTGAAGATGTAAAACTCACATTATTCCTGTTATTGAGTGATGTTTTCAGGTTTAATCAACCGCACAGAAAAGACACCAACAGCCTAAGAGTTGTTGTTGTTGTTGTGGGAAACTCACCTGCTGTTGCTCTTCTTTTCTTCTTCTTTTCTGACCTCGACTGGTTTGACTTCTCTTCTGACGTTTTAGTTTATACTGCAGGGACATCAGTGCTAAGGCATGAACACGGTCCACAGACGGATGAGCATGTGGCTCTGTTCAAACTAATGTGGATATTAACCTAAGCAGGCAAGCCCACATTTTTTTCCACATACGCAGTCATTATATTTTTAGATTAAATTTTTTAGTCTGCACACATGATCATGGAAAGTGTAAATTAAGCTTTAGGTGTGGTTACAGATGCAGCAGAGCACACACTCCAGAGGTGAAACACACTTGACACTTTCAGTCGCAGAGGGAAGTGAAACGCTGCTTTTTTAAGTTCTTCTCTAAAGTAACCACCACTGCCAGTCTGAGCTGTGCCAGTCTTCTCGCCACGCTGAGATAACAAGTTACCAGGGCAGAAGAGAAGGTCGTTACCCCTGCACGTACGGCGTGTGTGTGCATGAACCTCGTTTCATTTGAGCAGTTGGGTTATGCATTTGCATTCATGCTGCTGAGTGCTGTGCTGGACTGGTCATGTTGATAACGTCACTCTGACTGGGACAAACAAACACACGGCGGGTCAGAAACAGATAACAAGCTGACCTGTTGCACACTCTGGCTAGACAGACAGATGCAGCCATGATCCTGACTGGTCGCAGTCCGTGTCTCCCCTCTCAGGCCACCGTCCGGGAGCTGTTCTTTGTGGCTCGAGACGCCAGCATCATCCCGGACATCTCCTTGGATCCTGTCCTCACCACCTTCCTCTCGCTGGACTCCTCGGCCGCGCTGCAGCATCAGTATGGCTTCGTACAGCGAGGGATGAGCAGGGAGCAGCAGTCTGCGTTCGGCCTGAGCTTGACTGAAAAGCTGGGCGGCAGCAGCAGGGTCACCCATGGAGGCGTCGGCGTCGTCGCTCTGGCTCTGTCCATGCTTTTTGACCAGGTGGCCCAACAAGTGGGTACATGTTTGTGGTTTTGTGTTTGTGTGCCATTTGAAATCCTGTCCTCTGCAGGGTTCAGACAGCTCAGAACAAAATGGAAATATTCTGAAAATGTAATTCTTTGAAGCCCGCTGACTCTTCTTCTAACACCAACGTAATGTTGACATTACATTTCGAGTGAAACATGTTAAAACTGCTGAATGGATTGTCATGAAATTTGGCGCAGACATTTATGGTCCTTATGAACTCTGGTGACCCTCAGACGTTTCAGTATTTTCTTTATTTGTTAGCTATTTCATTGTTTTCTTGTTTAGCGTATTTAGTATTTTGTTTGGTTCTTGTTTGGTTTGTGAATTGTGCAACACTGTGGGCACCAGAATATACTGACAGGAAGGCTTGTATAGGACCCCTGTGCACCTGGGCGAGCGTGACAGGTGTGCAGGAACCACGACAGATGATTGTTGTTCTTTGTGTGCTTGCTCATTTCACAGTATGGCAGGGGTCCTTAAGTTAGATTTTGATTTGTTGACAAATGGTTGGCTTTATACCTGCAAAGTGACTGACATTCAGGACTTTGTTTGCTCTTCCCAAAGCACATTACCCACCCAGCTACTATTAAATCTCATAAACCGTTAGGCCTATTGTAACAAAAAGCATGATACTAAAACATTACTTGAATTCAGAGTTTTCTGTCCTCCCGTCAGGTCCGAGGACAAAGCACAACAGAGGGGAACATGTCATCTCAGAGCTCTCAGCCCAAGAGGATTTTCGGTATCAGCAGTTCTTCGAGAATCGGTTGGATTATCCACAGATACCTCCTCCTGGTTCCTGGCATTGCCAACAACCAGGAGAAGATGGCTGAGACAACAGAGCTCTTTGACAACTGGCTGAAACTTGAGCTGCTTGATCACTATGAGAGGATGACCAACAAGAAGAGAATGAGTTCAGTGTCCATGCAGCAGTGGTTGGCAGGCGCCGCATTTCATCTGCACATGAGAATTCATCAGGTCAGGACACACAAAGCACTCTGAATGTCCAGTGTGGGGGATTAGTGACATCTAGTGGTGTGGTTGCAGATTACAGTCAGTTGAGTGTCCCTCTCTGGTCCCTCTGTGGACATAAAGGCTCACCTGTGGTACCAGAAACACAAAGGTTCTTAGTGTCATGTGATTATACACTGATGAAAACCTTATTATGAATATTATATTCCACATCTGTCAGTAGAGCCCATCAAATCCTGTTCACTGGACCTTTCCACTACAGTGTCAACATCTGCTCTGTCAGAATTTCCTCTGCAAGAATCTGAATCATTGTACAATAATTAATCCAAATTGAAATCATCAACTTGCATTCACATCAGCGTCCAAACTGTGATTATAACTTTGAAAATCTGATTTTTCTGAAGTATTCTTCTGCTGTGGTTCATTAAAAGGAAAACGTTAACTGCAGGTCTGTGATGGAAGCGAACTCTGTAGTATCCTGCATTCAGTCAGACATGTCAGTACACGTTCATCCACCACACCTGAACTTTCTGTCTCTCTGCATAAAAAATAAGCTTCTTTGTTCTTGTTCCAACAGGTGCGTCTGAACTCTGTGCCGCTGGGTTCAGCTGAGTCCCTGCGTCGGTCTTACAAGTCAGGTTTGAGTCGCCTGGTCCAGGACTACAGTACCTATCTTTACAGAAACATTCAGGAGACTGCACCTCCAGGACCCGGAAGAGCCAGACCCAGGACAGCCAGTGGACCAAGACAAACTAATACATTTAGAATAACCAACACGACCTGCTCAGGTAATGACCTTTTAAATGGCACCTCATCCGATAAACTTAATGAGACGACCACAGCCAACGCAACCGCGAACACACGCAGAATTTGTAAAACTGGTGGATCCAGTCGAGACTTTGAACTCAGTGTGCCAAAAGGACGCAATGAGACCACTGTAAGTGTGAGAAACAGAAAGACACCCAACAGTCCTACTGGCTACAGCAGGGCTGAGGGTGTCAGCAGTCTCGGTCTCTTAGTCATTGAGCCACAGAGGAACGTGAGTCACAATGTGCAGCACCACCCATGTGAGTCTCCAGCCATACAGCAAGCTTTGGTGACTCGTATTGTTAATGCTCAGGACCTGGACCGGAACAGGAACTTTTTCCGGTACCCTGAAAAAGTTTTCCACAGCCTGTTTAGGCAGAGGGATGACTTTGAGCTAAAGACAAATTAGACAGCCGTGAATGTTGTGGGGCTAAATCTTTCACTAATCACATACAGTCCAACAAATGAACCTTGCATTGCGCCGATCTCCTTCACAAACTGCCACCTCGTCAGTCACTTAGGCCATCTTTTTTATTTTCTGTCAGTCTGTGTGAAAGTGGGTGTCATTCCCCTTTCTCATGCAGAAACAGAAACATTATCAGTTGAATCCCTGACAGCTGAAGGACATGAAAATTGGAAAGAGAGGGGATGACACGCAGTAAAGTATACAACAGTAAGGACTCAGCCTCAGTATGCTGTGCACACGCTGTACCAGCTGAGCTACCAGGACGCCCCCTCCAACGCCACACCACACCACAATAGATGGGCTGATTCCAGACGCTGAGGAGACGGCCTGAGGTGGAACATCTGACCGAGTCGAGGGGGGACAACAACCTCATCCTTCACACCTCAATATGTGGCTTCCCTATATGTCCTGACTGATGAAAACTGTGGAGTGTGTGTGTGTGTGTGTGTGTGTGCCCTGAACCTCTGCTATCCCACAGGACAATAAGATCCTGCATCAGCAGACTGAGGAACAGCGTCTTTCCCCACTTAAACACAGAGCAGATACCACATGACAGATACTTGAGTTCTGTCTCGAGTGTACTTGAGTATAATCACGATAAAGATCATCCACACATTCTCAAAGAAATCAGTGACCTCATCTGTTCAGCTGATCCATAACTTCAGCAGTCAGACAAGTGTTGTGGAGTAAGAATGCAATATTTCCCTCTGAAATGCAGTGCAATGAAAGTTCCTCAAGTTTTTATATAAGTATGGTAAATGTTCCCAGTTATTTTGTGACACTGGAAATAAACGGAATTTATTTGAAAGTACACCTGCTGAAGTGCCTCAGTACACGGTCTCTGGAGGGCATTTAACTATTGTCTACATACATCGAAATGATAGCCCTGAAAATCCTTTCAAGTCACAGGACCTGGTGAAGGACAGCAAAGGCAACATCTGTTAAGCTACTCAGCGTCTTTATCGTCCCATTAGAGTTTCTGTGATGAAAACCCGCTAGCAGCAGCAGAAGAAGAACAACAAGAAGAAGAAGACGAAGAAGAGTTTTGAACCGTGTTGACGACACGCGGCACTGCGTGACGGCGCTCCACGCCACAGTTTTAACTTCCGTACAATAGCATGAACAGGACAAACCCAGGTTTCTGCCAGACGTTTACGCAATAGTTCTCATAAGGAAGGTAAGAGTTATGATGTATGTATGATTAAATCACTTCAGTAACCCTGTTTCAACTCAGTAACTGACGTTAGCTTAAGAGTAACCCTGGCTTGGGTCGTGGTTAGCGTCGCACTGAAACAATTCAGGAACTAAGTGTCGTTGCGCTGTTGAAAATGCCACGTTATGGGAGAAAAACATGAGCTTTGGTCGGGATGCTACATGAGCAATTTAATGTTGGTCCAGCGGGCTAATTTCGCACCGTAAACTAACTACTGACAGGATTTTAACCATGCTACGCACGTTAGCCAACAGGCTAAATGCTAGCACCAAAATGGACAATCATGGAATCGAGGGCGTTATCGTTAGCCAAGGTATCCCAAATCCGATAGAAACTATTTTAAATATTCAGTTTTGTGGGATTTATAAGTAAGAATGCGTCATAATAGATAAAAATCTGCAGCTATAACGTTGATGTCACGGTTCCTCACAATCCACTGCATTATTCAAACAGCAGAGCTAACACAAATGTTAGGACGTTTGGTCCTGCCTCCAGCACGAAAAGCGTGATTAATGTCACCGTGATGACAGCTGTATTCTGCTGTAATGTAAAATATCTCCGACGTGGAAAAGACCCACCGAGCCGTAAACACGGACTCGGACTCGGACTCGGTTAGGACGTCAACACACGTGACGTCACAACGGAGAATCGATACCTGTTGAGCACCTCTGACTCCATGTAGTGTTGGCTAGCGAAGCCTGATTTGGCAGTTTGTGTTTCCAGCCGGCTGGTGGATGATCGTTTTGTGCGGATGCGGTGTTGGCCTGCTTCGCGCTTTAGGTGTGCCGATCTGTCAGGTGAATCAGTTCGCTGCGTCCGCCCGTATTGTCCCCGAGCAGGTGGACTGAGATGCATTTCGATTTGAAGTCGGAAATATCGACTAGGATTTTTTTTTACATAATATAACTTAATTAATGATCATTTTATTGAATTAGGACTTGCGATGTAACACGGGGAAGTGAAACCAGTGGTGCACGTTCTCAGCTAACCACGCCCACACGCAGTTGTAAAAGGCTGACGTTATAGTTTTAAATCTGTTATGGTAAATGTACAAAGCTCGGGAATTCTTGGATTAATTTTCCTATGAATTTTAATTTCCTAAGTCGATATGTTGCAGTAGGAACTGAAGTTTTGGCTACGGCCAGGGGCGTGTTTTGGCTAGTCCGGTCCGTTAAGAAGGAGCACCCTTCGTATAAACCACAGAAGAAGAAGAAGAAGAAATCAACAGTGTTGTACGTCACTGTCATTAAATGTCCGTAGAACTTCAGCTTCATAATTATACAAAACGAAGCAACAGCTGAACTCAGAGTTTCACATCCCTGCATGTTGATTTTCATACAGTGAAATGAATTAAATATTTCAGTACAGCGCGTTTTGTAAAGTGGATTTTTGAGATCTGCGAAACCTTTCTTGCAGAATTATCAAGATGTCGGATTCAGACTCTGATTCTGATTATGGTGTGGACTGGGACGACTTCAGAGATGTGAGTTATTGACAGATGATCAAAATAGGAGCAATTAGTTGGTATCATCAGTTATCAATATGTCACTGATAAATTATTCTTTTTTCCCCCTCAGAAACGTATGGCCTCCCAGAAAACTAACATATTTGACATCTTCAATCCAAAAGGTAAGTGACATTTAAGCCTTGAAACAGCGTTCATACTAATATTCTGGGCTTCGGCTGATTGGGTCACATGATGCAGTTGATCCGTGATGTGTACCGATTGGTCCAGGTGCAGCACACATGTGGTCTAATCCTCAGACCACATGTGTGCTGGACCTGGACCAATCGCTGAATTTAACCAACACAGTGTGAAACGCAGCTTTACAGCCGCTGTCACCTCATTTGCTTGTGCCTCTGATAAAGATTGTGAATGAAATCGATGCCACAGTGCAGCAGCGATTCTGTTGGTCAAATTAGCACATCCATTCAGTCAGCTTTTATTAAAGATAAACTCTGAGCTGCGACTCAGTCTGAGCCAACAGGAGACCACAGCAGAGCCGAACACGTTAGCTTGAATAGGTCAGCTGTTAGCTAAAACTAGTCGTTTGGCTAACACGGCCACGCGTGCAGAGATGATGATCAGTGTGCGCTGCACAATCGAATGATCAGCTTTCAACTTGTGTTTCATCATTAAAAATTAAATAACCTTTTACTTTGTTTAGATGAGGTTTTTGAACAATGGAGCTGTATCCCCGTTGACACCAGAAAAGAGGCAGCACAGCGGATGAAAATTTGTGTTTTCTGGCTTCCCATTTTGCTCCAGCGTGAAGAGTCCAGCTCTGTTGTTGGCTGGGCTTTACAGATAGGCCTAATCGACATTAAGTGAGTACAGTCGTGATTGTGATTTTTATTTATTTATTTTTTTTAGACCACCAAATAGTAACACTTTTAATGTTCAGTGTTTGCACTGTTTAAAAGTTTGTAACCGTCTCCTTGTAACCACAGTGAAGATCTAAGTCTGAAGCACCTTCAAAAGATAGAAGCGGTGGAGACGATCCTGAGAGCCCTGGAGAAAGGAACTGTAAGTTTACTGTGTGGGGCAGGAAAAATGGAAACAAAGGAACTTCATTAGGAAGTGAGAGTTTCCTTTGTGAGTTCCTGTTTGCGTTGCGAAGTGGGAGTTAAATTTTCAGCACTGCAGTGAAGGAAAGCGGTGTCATCATCATCCTCATTCTCATTTCTGTCACATCTGTAAAGTCAGGGTTGACCTCGGAGCTTTGGTGTAATAATGATGTGACTGTCATGTTGTTGTTATTTTACCATTTTGGACTTTATGCTTTTGATCTGAACAGTTTGTGTTCTGTGTTCCAGTTGAAAAGGGACCAAACAAAGCACGTTTTCTGGATAAGCAAAATGTTTACTTTGGTAAGTTTGTGTTAACTGAATATGCGAGAGGTTGTCGGTTAGTAACAGTTAAGGTGCTTCGAGCAGTGACAGAAGCATCTCTGCCTGTTGAATGAATACCTGCAGAGGCTTTTGGGCAGTTCTGATGGCTTTAACTGAGTGTGACTTTGCACCACCAGCATACCCCGGAGGTTTTGGAGAATGCTTTACTTTGGTTGGACCGGACAGAAGAGCCTGCTATTCGCCAGCGGGTCATGGACCTCGGCCACGTACACACCTGCTTCACGACCCTGCATCTTATCTTCATAGAGTGTAGGATACGTTCACTCTCAGACCATTCAGCGATGCATCTCTGACACTCAGACGAGTCATTTCTAGTATTCTTGTGAAGAGGAAAAGTCTCTTTTCCTTTTCTGAAAACGCTGCGTGTTGATAATTAACGCACACTCTCGCCTCTTTTTGCTTTCAATCAGTTGCTAAGTATGTGTATAACATGGGTACCAACTTGGAGAAGACCATGAGGGAACTGATGGCTCGACCGTCTTCGTGTGATGTCGAGGTAAAACACAACGTGACCTACAGCCTCAGTCTCCTTCATGTAATTAGATGTTTGATTTAACAGTGTGGCTTATACTTATGCCTGAGCACAGACTGGACTCTGAAGCCTTAGTGAGATCACAGCTGCATGCGGCTGTGAGGATGAAGAGTAGCTGTAGTATTTATGAGAGATGTTATTCACCCTGTTCGCCTCCACCTGCTCCACTCTCACATCCAAAGTTTATAAAAACTCCCCCCAGCTCAAGATGAGTCATTTTACAGTGAGGTGAAAGAGAGGAATGTTTGACATGAAAATGTTCAAATGCTTGTTTGATGTATTTTTAGCTTATGATAACAGGAAACTTAACTGAGTGACTCAGACGGAAACATTGCAGTAAAATAATAGACTTCCCACTTCCAGAATATGAAGCTTTTCATTGTGTTTGCGTTGGTCTTGCGATGACCTGCTGAAATGTCTTTACGTGTTTACTGTTTATCCCATCGTCTTACAGAAAGTGGCAGCTTTTGTTTCTGTTCCTGTGAAAGTAAAAATTTGGTTTGTCACGTTCCTCCTTCAGAAAAGTGAAGAAATGAAAAGGAAAGGAAATGAGAGCTTTCAGAGGCAGCAGTATAAAGACGCTGTGAGGTTTTATTCCAAAGCCATCAAACATTAGTAAGTAGCAATTTAACATCAAGTGTCTTTGCCTCACAAGTTTCACAAAAACAGGATGCATTGCAGGATATTAGATTGTATGGGTGTGACAGATACTTTGGTAAATCTGAGTGCTTTTGGAACTGAAATGGATTTCTTCTCCATCCAGCCCTGACAACCACATCATTTATGGAAATAGAGCCCTGTGCCATATCCGCTGTAAGGAATATCTGTAAGTAACAGAATTCCTTTATTTATATTTAACACTTACTCTGCATGTTTCATCTGTAAACATGTGCAGTGGGGCAGCCAGGGTCAGCAGAGATGATGTTGGACCTGATCAGATGAAAAGATGAGAGTGAGTTTAACATTTGAAGGTAGTTTATACACAACACGACAGAAGAAGACGAGATGATTCCACTTCAGTGGAGTCTGTCATGATTTACAGGCTGAGGTTGAGTCTTTCTTCTGTATTTACACAAAGTATTTTTTAATGCACAAAGCCGGTGGAAACCTGCTAACTCAAACACGTCATATTAATTTCGGTTTGAGTTGTGTAAATCAGCCTGGTCACACGTTAACCTTAAAAGTAAAGTAATCCTCAGGAGTGCTTTTCATCTGCGCTTACCGTCGTCACAGTCGCTCGGGGTGATGAAATGTGGGTGTTTGACTCTTGGTTTTCATGCTGGTGCTCATAAGAGCTACAAGGCTTTAGAAATGTTTTAACCTCAACATGAATGCTTGATTTTACAGAAAAGCCGTCGGTGATGGAAAACGAGCTACTCTGATAAAACCGCTGTGGGCTAAGGTACTCATCTCTGATATGATCCGGTTACTGTCATGTTGTGTGGCGAGCCAGTCGAGCGGCGTGAGCTGTGGCGCTGATCCAGACGTCACAGAGCTAACGGCGTTGAGAGTTAACGCTCGGTTTGTCCGCAGGGTCATTACCGCTACTGCGAGGCTTTGTTCTGCCTGGGAGAAGTCAGGATGGCATTTGAAGCCAACAGTTCGGCCCAGAGTCTGTGTAAGGACGACCAGGAGGGATTGAAAAACCTGGAACAGCAGCACCTGAAGTTCACCACTGAAATGGCAGACCCCAACGGTATTTTCACATGTTTACGTTCTTGTCCGTCTCAGCCACAAATGGCTCGACTGGGACAGAATCACTGTGGTGTGAGTAAACGGCCTCTGCGTCCCGTCATGTCCACATCCTCTCATTTAAATCTCACACGCTTTAAATGTGAGCAGGTGTATGGAAATGATGGAGGAACTTAACACTTGTTATTTACTAATCTGCATAGTTTAGTTTGATGGTCCTCACGACTCAGAACTGCTGTGCTTTGTTTTCAGATGGGTGGCCTAAGAAAACTCAAAGTAAAAGGTACGTGTGTCATACGCGGTGATCGGGCACGATCGATGAATGCTGATAAACCTGGTGATCTGTTGTATTAACACGACCTTTCTGCAGAGCGGAGAGCGCTAGCAGAGCTCATGCTGCAGAGTCACAGCCAACAGCAAACTCAGCTCCACAGAATAAGGTCAGGTGTGGCATTTATACGCCCGAAACTGAATGTTGAATTCTATTTGTGAAGGTGTGTGTGTGTGTGTGTGTGTGTGTCATAGCACCCATTAAGATAGCAGGTCAAAGTCTGGTGAGTCCAGTCACGTCTTTAAGTCTGACTTAATATCCAGTCTTTGTGGCTTCCTGCCTTACAGCAAACATCACCAGAAAATGTCAGTAATGTGAGTAATTTAGTTTTTTAGGTGAAAGACTTTTTTAAGATTGTTTTGTTAGATTTAAAGTGTTTTAATGTGTTAATTGAACAAGAGGAAATTTGGTAGCAGCTTTTGATGATGATCATCTCCAGTTTTGCACACACATTCATTTATACGCTGTGTTTGTGTGTCTCAGGTCTCTCAGAATAAAATGGACAAGAAACCAGGTGAGTGTGTTTTAAAACCTACCTGCCGCTTGTCTTTGTGACGTGCGCTCACATCCTGCCGTTTGTGTCTGATGGTCTTTTTATGAGCTGCTGTTTGCACGCGAGTGTGTGAGCTGTGTCTGCTCTGATCACACGTCGGATTAAACCAACTCTGTCAAGTCCTGCATAAGACGAACTCCTCTTTCAGTGGCATTTAAAGACTTCATGATCATTTTTCTGTCCCCAGGGAGAAATGAGAGGACTGCACAAGCAGAGAGCAATGCGAAAGAGTCTAAACCATCAAAAAGGTTAGTGGAAGTACGAATAACAATGCTTCTATAAATGGCTCCCCGGCTTTCTGCCCTGCCTTGCTGCTGCTGTTGTTCTGAAATGCATGAAAAGTGCACAGATGTTGAGGACAGAAAAGCTGGACTGACAGTCTTGTACTCTAATGTAAGATTATAGTAAAATATTAATCAAGTTGGTTTCACCTCCATAAATAAATGATGCATTTAATGGTTTAGTGGAGGGTCAGATGATTACAACAGTGAGTTGTGGTGTGACTGAATAGGAAATCCTGTGCTTCCAGTGAATTCTCCTCCAAGAATGTGAAGGGAGAGCAAAGCACGGCTGCAAAGAAGAAGTCAAAGCACAGAAATCGTGCTGAAAATGAGGTAAGACTCTTCCTCTTGCGTGACGTAAAGCAGGAAAAGGCGTCCATTGGAACAGACTCCGGATGTGCACAGTGGAGCGTTGACTCGCTCAGGCTGTTGTTCGTGTTTGATAGCGTGTCCAAATCAGCCGTGATGTGTTTCCTGTTCAGAATGAGAGGGTGGACGACAGCAAAGCGGTTGTGTGTGCGCAGTTGAGATCTGTGGTGCAGGACGCCCACTCTGCTCTGGCTGACCTGCGCAGCCGCAACGCAGAGCAGGCCTTCAGCCGAGCGCTGGCCTTACTGGAAAGCACCACACCCAAGGTAATCACATTACTCACACGCAGCCCAGTGCCAAGACTGTTACTTTTCATATATTTAATTCATTCAGAATCAAAACATTTTGCACGTGACGTGACAGGACTTTTAGTCTGAGCTGTAAAAGCAACATGACTCCGGTTTGTGGTGGTGTGCGTTCACATTTGTCAGGTTCAGTTTCTATTGCTACACGCATCAGTTTAAGAACCACATTAAACCTGAGAGTTCAGAGTGACGATTCGTTTTCCTTTTGCCTTCTCAGGATCTTGGACTTTCCAGGCTGGACGTGCTGTTGTTGCTTTATGGCCGAGCGTCGGCCCTGACGGAGATCGGCCAGCCCGAGGTAACTCACAAAAGCCCGTTTAACCTTTTTAATCGATACGTGTGGGACCAAACACATCAGTGTTCATCAGCCTTCAGTTAGTGGGTGATCGCAGCCTTCGAGCTGGTCAACATGAACCTCTTACTCACTTCAGCCTGATGCTGTGGGTGAAACGTGAGTCCGAGTGGCGATAATCAAAGACTTTGATGAATTACTGTGAGGCGAACGGATGTGATTGATCAGTGAGTCACCTGCTGAGGTGTTGTGGCGTGTCGTGACACGTGCGCTCGCTTTGTTTGATGCAGGAACTTGGAGAAGCACGAAGACTTCTGGAGAGGATCAAATCGTTCGAGGAGAGGACGTTTCAGTGTCTGGTTTTCTATGCCGTGGGCAGGGTTTACGTCAAAGAGAACAGGTAGAGCAGCCCCCGGTTTCCTGTGATCCATTCACACCTTTGCTTCAGTGTGTACAACACATGTGATTCGTGTCTGTGCAGGTTTGCTGTTGCTCTGGAGCAGTTTTCAGATTCGCTGCAGATGGTGAAGAATCAGATCACGCCGGGTAAACTCACGTGGCCTTTAACTAAAGAGATTGTCAAAGAAACACAGCCCGACTATTTCAAGGTACGTGTTCAGTGTGTGTTTGTCCAACAAACAGTTTTACAGTTATTTTTTACGACAGTTATCTTACTTTCACCCTTTCCTGTTTTTTTAGCAAAATTTGGAGATTGTTATAGATTTGTGTAGATTTCCTCCTGTTCCCGATGCCATTTGTCGACTTCAGAAAGGCCATGGACATTTGAAAGCTGAAATCTACTTCACAGATCCAGATTTTAAGGTAGATGGCAGCCATTTTGTTCTTTATTTTAAACAATTATTGAAAGCACAGATGAATCTTAAACATTCGTGCTCCTTCATGCAGGGCTTCATTCAGATGTCCTGCTGTCAGAGCTGCATTGTTGAATATCACATGACCTGTTGGAAGACCCTCAAGGTGTCATCTTTCTCTGAAAAGAATGAAAAGGTTCGTTTAGATTTCATAACAGCTTACGGTTTCCCTCCTGCTCCCCGTCTGAGTTGGCGCTTTATTTTTGTGTTGTAGGATTTCCTACAAGATCCGTGTTTGACTCCAGACTGTGTCGGACAAATCTGTTGTATCAAAATCTTTGGTCCCACGGGCCTGGTGAAATGTAAGGTGAGACGATTCTCTGCAGGTGAGGCGAGCTTTGAGAGTCACTCGCTTTGTGTTGACCTGAGTTTCCTTCTCTTCAGTTTGAAGCTCCCATCTCCAAAGCACAGATTTCAAAGAGGCCAAAAGTGAACCAGAAATGTACAAGGTGAGGCTGCACTCGAGCACAGTCGGGCACAGGTGTCGACGTGTAGTGGCGGTCGAGTATCTTCATTTTAACATTATTATTTTTTAATTGCATTGTCCCTTTTCTATGTATTGATTTGTTGTGTTTTTTTGAAGTCTGAAGAAGTTAAAATCAAAAGAAGAGCGTCGTCTCAGGAGGAAGCAGCATAAGCAGTTGTGTCAAGAAAAGCGGGCGAGCGACAGTGAGATTCTGCAGAAGACAGAAGACTCGGCGAGTCAGGTTCAACAGAAAGGTACCTTTGGACTCTGGCAGTAACTTCAGCTAAGCTCGGTCCGGCTGCTTGTTAACGCTCCGTCACGTTTTCAGCCTGGCTGCTGTACAGGGATCGAGTTCTCCTGCATATTAGCCAGAACATGGAGCTGCTGAGAGAGGAGAGGAACCTCCACGTGTCGGCCCTGGTCGGCTGCCTGAAGCCCTGGCTGACGCTGGACTCCTCCAGGGGGAACCGGCTGGCTGTGAGGATTCTGTGCTGGGATCAGGAGCAGCTGGAGACTGTAGCTCAGGTGGTCGAACTGCTGCTGGAGAGGAAGAACCGGGTGTGGGCTCGTGTCCTCGTCCAGCTGCTCAGTAGCTGTCGGGATTTAAACCCTAAACTCTACAACTGGGCGTGTCAGCTCGACAGGGCAGGTCAGCATTTGTTCCTCTGAAGTCCGCGTCTCCTCAAAGCTCAAGTGATTGATTGATTGATTGATTGATTGTAGGAAAACAGGCCGCTGTGTCTCACCTGCTTGCTGCTCTCTTTAGGTCTGGATGCTGCCAGACTCTTCATCGAGCGCTACTCGGAGCACTTGGAGCAGCTCGACTTGGCTTTTTTGCTCAGTTTTGATCCACTGCAGGAGGTGATTATAGACAAGCTCGGTTCTAGACTGGAGCTTTTGTCAAGCGCTGGCTTGACTGTGACTGAATACCTAAAACAGGCCCCACCACAGGACATGAGACTCTTTATCTGGGCTCTGGAGGAGCATAGAGATCAGTATGTGTCCTGTCACTCTATTCTGGATGAATATTTTGATATGATGGGTACGTATGTTTTAACCTGACTAACTTGATCTAACTTTATTGCTGTGTTGCTGTATTTTGCTCTTATGTCATGATGTGACTTCCTGTTCTTTGTTTTTCAGATGGCCTTTGTTCTGTTTTAAAAAAGTCTGATGAAAATCAAAATGTGAGTCTTGAGAAACGTAATTATAACAGCGTAATTTGTTCTTCTGGGTTGGTGATTGACTGGATTGAAGTTGTCAGCTGTATAAACTTAAAGGACTAGTTCTTTACTTTGAGGGTTGTGCTTCGTTGCTTGCTTGCTGAGAGTGAGATGAGACGTGTAAACCAAAAAACCTTTTATAGTTGGAATCAAAATGATGCCGGCTTTGAAATGAGCGAGAAATAAATAATCGCGATCAGTCGGTTAATTTAGCGCGTGTGCAGACAGCACAGACGACGGCAGATAATACAGCTGGAGAACCTGAAAACAGCAGAAGAAAATGTGGTTAAGTGAACTCAGCTAAGCATTAAGCTTCACTCTGTGATCACTTCAGAAGCAAAGCTAACAAAATGTTCCTTCCAGCACCTTGAAATCTCACGGTTTGAGATCACTTTTATTCAGTTTGCTTTCATTTCAGAATTCTCCTATGAGGAGTCGAGGTCGGAAAAAGAAACCGAAAGAGCCGAAGGTGAGACATGTGATCGGCGGTCGACGCTCGCAGGGATCGCACGGCTGTCAGGCGCCGCTCTGACGTGTTTCTCTTGTCCCTCCTCTCAGGGCCTTATTGTTTGGTCTGGCACGAGAAGCGTAACTCCGAGGGATGAGCGGGACCACGACTTTTTTGAAGATGAATCTTTGTAAGCTGCATCGCCCACACGGACACCCAGCGTTTGTGTTGTAAGTGCCAGGATAAAAGCTGAGGTGTTTCTTTTTCTTCTTCAGATCTTTCCTAGACCCCGGCGAGCCGTTCAGCATACCCGGTCACCTTCGAGAGCAAGTGGCCGATTTTGAGGACCAGTACAACAGCACCAGACACAGAAGTCACTATGAAGAAATTTTGGACAACAACCCCGACCCAACAAAAGAGACTTTATATGAGTGAGTGAATTGACTCGGCTAATTGTTTGAGCGTGTGAGGAAGTCGAGGATGACAGCGAGCGCAGGCGACCTTGAGAGGAAAACACCCTGAAATGGATTTTAGATTATTATGTCTTAAAACGAGCACAGAGGTCTTTGTTTAGTCTAATTCCAGTGTTTTTCTGTTAATCTGCATGGCAGCATAGCTTACAGTGACGCACCTGTTCGTGGTCAGAGCGACTGAGAAGGCAGGCCGGCAGGTGAAATGGAGGAATAATGATTTTCAAAAAACAAATTGTAGAAATCTAAATTTGGTGTTTGGAAGCGTAGCAGCAGGTTGTGAGTGAAGCGTAGGTCGGTTCCTCACGATCGCCTCTGCTGTGTGTTCTTTCTGCATGTTCTCCTTCTGTTCTGAATGCTAAGATGCCTGTCTGCCCCTGCAGCTACTTTGCTCAGATCTTGGAGGAGCACGGCCCTCTGGTCCCCGAGGACCCCCTGCTGGTGGGGGAGCTGGAAAACTTCCCAGCTGAAGCTCAGCTGAAGATCCAGGAGGCGGGCGGCTTCGAGCTCTTCCTCCTGGAGTCCCATCGCTTCATAAAGATCGGGAGGTCTATCGGCCTGGCTCAGTACGCCGATTCCCTGCTGCAGACCCAACAGGGAGCCAGTCTGGACGATCTGGACGACCTGGATGCAGTAGTGGATGCAGTAGTGGATCCTTACGCGAACCCTCCAGCCCCTGGATTCACAAACTATTTGGACGGTTACTCGTGTGCACCGAGTGAAGTGTGTCCCATCCTCCCAAATCCTTATGAATTTGGTTCCATCCCCGCTCCTCCGTTTAGCCTCTCAGCTCATGGAGTCGCTTTCATAGTGCATGATCCCATGTCTCATTGGATTAGCATTGACAGTCAACAACAAACCCCTTATTTTTTCCCTAATAACTACGGGGAGCTTGAGCTCTACTCCGCCGAGGCTGAGGGTGGAGTTCCAGCATGTGATCCACCTTCAGCTGAAGTTGCTTCAGTGACAGACGAAAGCTTTTTGAAGAGAGATGCAGCAGCACAGGTTAATGCCAACGTTTCACCAGATGTTTTCAAATAAAGTAGATTGAATATTTAAAAATGTAAATGCAGGCTGCTTTGTGTGTAACGATGAAATCCTCTTTGTGTTCTGTCAGACGTGTCAGGAGACCATGAGGAGTGTGGCGGTGAATACTGAGCTTCATGAGCGTTTCGAGAGCTGCCAGGTGAGTCCATGACAGCTTCAGGAGTCACCGACTGACTGGAAACACGGGAAAACATCAAGTCTAACGATGTTTTGGCTGGATTATTGATGAAAACAAAATGGCAAATTAATCTTAACTGAAACTGCTGCCTCACTGGGGAGGAGGAAGGTGGCAGAGGAAAACGTCTGATCTGCGAGCAGCGACGAGGAGGCTGCAGCCTTCGTCATGTGAACATGTGAGACGAACACAAAGGAAGCCTTTGCCTCAAACTTTGTGTTTGGTTTTCTACCGGTTGAGGTTTCACTGATGCTCGTACAGGATGGGTTTTACTTTGCAGATTTCTGAGCTAAATTTGGATGAAAACTTGTCTCTTGTTTCTAAATTAACTTAAATCAGCCAGGACATTTTTGGACCGGTTTCCTCCACACGTCAGTCCAGTTGTTGTCTTTTACTGAGTGTTGCTGTTGACCTTTTTTGGCTTTGTTTCCTCTTCCAGGGTGACCTCAATAAAAAGCAAAAGAGCAACATGGAACTGGAGAAGCACATCGAGAAAATGGCGAACGACTGCCACAAAGTCAGCGTCCAGCACAATGAAGACCTCGCTGTCCTTGAGGACGACATTCAGAAGATAACTGCCAATATACAAGTAGGTCCACAACCAGCTACAGCTCGAGGGAGTTTGTAAGTGAGGAGCTGAATCCGAACGACTAACCTGCTTATCGTTTTCTCCCGTCAAGGTGACCAATAAAGAACTGGCGCTGTTCCAGCACAAGCTGGAAGAGGAGGTGAAGACGGACCAGAAGGAGAAGAAAGCCAACCAGGAGGCACTGAGGTCCCTCAAGGTGGTGATAGAAGAGTTGGTGGAGGAGCACGGGAGGTGAGATGGAGGCCGATCACAGGTGGTCGCCGTCATGTATTTAAACATCTGGACGTGAACTTAACCGTCGCCTCTGTGATGTGCTCTGTCGTAGACTTACCCAAAACGTCCGGGAGAAGAAGGCCAAGTATGACGCCAAGTTGAGTGATTTCCTCGAACTGAGGTGAGCGACAGGTGACTGTGAAGCGGGAACTGACAAAAAGCCTCACACACTTTTTCTTAACTCTTTTCTTGTTCCTCCAGCAATCAGTCGGCAGCTGAGAAGATGAGTCTGGAGGATGAGATCAAGCGCCATAAGGCCCGGTTGGCCTCGGCTACCAGGAGGTCTCGCACAGCTCAGGTAGTCCAGAAAATCCGATCAGACTCTCTGATTCAGTGAGTCTGCCGTCCTTCTTCTCAGTGTGCTTGTCACCTTGGCTGAGTGTCGTGTTTGTGTCCTCCAGCTGTCGGTGGTGGAGAGCAGTCGGGATCAGGGTTTGTACGGCCTCTGCAGAGAGCTGACCACCGCTAAGACTCTGCTGAGCAAACTGGACGAAGCAGCGCACAGGTGAGAGCGGTGACATCACGGCTTCGTGCAGAGAGGCCAGCTGGTGCCCCGGTTCACGTCTGATGTCCTGCATCTTTTCCAGAAACCCAAACCAAGACCTGGAAACGGAGAGAAGCAGCTGGAAAGCCACCATCCAGGAGCTTGAAACAAAAATCTCCACCACAGAGGTAGAAGAGATGAATGATCGGACTCTTCAGTTTCATGCAGTTCATTCGAATAATAAAGTGTAGACTGTAGACTTTTGTCCACATTTGGTTTCTGTGATCTGTGCTGAGTGGGATGTGTTGATCCACATGTTCAGTCGGTCTGTTTGTGCCGCAGACTCAGTACCAGGAGCAGATGGATGCGGTGAAGAACGGCAGGAGAGTCGGCGAGTTACCGTCTGTCAGCCTCAGCAGCCAGCCTGAACCTCCGGCTGCACCAGTAAGACGTCTCTCAGCTTATTGGAGTGAAATTCAAGATAAAAGTCAAGACTCTGAGCAGATTTGTGTCATCTGCAGTTAAAAACTGACAAAATGTGCTCAGAAATGCTTGAATCCTTGACTTATTGCCAGTCGCGATTAATAAAATGTATAAAAACATGAATGCAAACTGCCCGCTGCCTTCTGTTCCCGTCGCAGCCGTCGGGAGCAGCCGAGGAGTTTGTCCCTCCGTCTTCCTCGTCCCACAGCTCCGCCCCGACCGTCGCCCGGCCTGCAGCCGAGCCTCCGGCCGCTCCGCCTCAGGCGCAGCACAGACCTCCGCCCAGGACCGCGGAGCCTCCGCACGGCACCGTGTTTGACAAAGCCATGGAGGGCCTGGCCGCCATCTTCCCCGGCTACACAAGGTAACATCAGTCTCAGTGTGTGTCTTTAATTCAATTTAAAACTACAAACACAAATCTAAAGGAGCCAAAATAAGTTTGATTGTTAAATTTTAAAACATTGCCATCCACTCTTATGCTGATTGTTTCAGGTTTATCAATAATCAAGGTCTTCCTCAAATCTTTAGAAGTTCTACTAGAAGACAGTTGTTTTTTGTTTTCATTTTTAATCAAGTAGTTTAGTTTAGTGTCAGATCACAACAAAGGAGGAAACAAAGCGTTCAGACTTTCTTTAGCTCGTGTGTGCAGGTTAGCGGCCATGTTTATGCTTCAGTGTGTGTGTGTGTGTGTGTGTGTGTTCGATCAGGTCAGACATGATGAGGTTCATTCAGGAGTTGCGTTCATCCAGCGGCGGGAGCCTGAACAGCATGGAGTTGCACGATGTGGTTGGTGGAGTCACCCAGCTGATCCTGGATCATCAGGTCAGATGGACCGACACACACACACACACACACACACTGTAGGTTTTCATGCCCAATGGGGACATTACATAGACTTAATTCATTTCCTACAGACTTACTCAAACCAAAAGCATAACTTGCCTAACCCTGACCTTTGACCTTTACCCTGACCTTAAC
Source organism: Scatophagus argus (assembly GCF_020382885.2). Classification (NCBI taxonomy): domain Eukaryota; kingdom Metazoa; phylum Chordata; class Actinopteri; family Scatophagidae; genus Scatophagus; species Scatophagus argus. Next base: position 22,084,173 of record NC_058506.1, on the reverse strand, counting down.
CTGAACCTCAAACTCAGCCTCACCTTAAACCAAGTCTTCACTCTAAAAGTTATTCATGTCCCCATAAGGCAGGTGAGTCCCCACATGTAGCTGTGCAAACAGGTTTTTGTCCCCATGAGATCATAAAGACACACACACACACACACACTCCCTCCATGCAGTGAAACGCTCACGTTCTGTTTGTAGTCCAACTCTGTAAACCTGGCAAACCTTCACCCCAAAACCAGATTCACGTGTCAGTAAAACAGATTTAAATAAAAGAATTAGAATGATAATTAGAAAAAGGGAACATCAGTGCTTCAGAACAAATAAAAACGACAGCAAGTGAACGTCACAGTGATCTTATTGGATGTACGAAACACAAAACAAAATTACAGAAGAGTTAGGAGTTGGTCTTACATTCTGACACTCACATACTCAGATGTAACCCCCCTGGAGAAAACCCTGCAGTGAATGTGGACTGACAGACGTCCCCCGTCTGCTCCATCATGTGGACGCGTGAGGACGTCTGGACATCACTTTGATTCATTTGTTTTGTGTTGTCCTCTCAGGAGAAGCTTAATTCAGCCAAAGCGAACATGGTGGGACGTGGGAGTCCAGCTCCGTGTGCCACCCCGCCTCCGGTGACCCCCGTATGGCAGACCGTCGCAGCCCCGAGAGCCACGCACTCAAACGCGGTGAGTCCAGACTTTAACGTGTCGCTGTCGTGTTATCGACGGGACGCTGAACCACTTTAACGATGTGAGTGTTTTAACGAAGCAGAGCAGCTGCTGGGAGTAAAGCCTGTGTGTGTGTGTGTGTGTGTGTGTCTCGGCCACAGCTGAACGTCGAGGATCCCTGCATCATCTGTCACGATGACATGAGTCCAGACGACACGTGCGTGCTGGAGTGCAGACACAGCTTCCACAACGAGGTGAGCAGCTCGGAAAACGTTCTGCAGCGAGGCGGGACGCAGGAACGCCATCAGTTTCTGCTGCTGGTTTTAACGCTGAGCCTGTGTGTGTGTGTGTGTGTGTGTGTGTGTGTTCAGTGTATACGCTCGTGGCTGAAGGAGCAGAGCACCTGTCCCACCTGCAGAGATCACGCTCTGCTGCCGGAGGATTTCCCCGTGCTGCCCGGCAGGAGACGCCAGGCCCCGTGACGTCTTCACGCTTCCACATTACTGCTTTTATCTTCTTTCTTTTTTTACTCTTTGTTTCATTAAAATCTAAAAAAAGGATTGTTTTGGGCTTTTTTTGATCATTTAAATGCTCAGATATGCAGAGAAACATCAATTTACACTTGCAATAAACAAAAGCGTTTGAATTGGATGTTCATGTGTCACGTGTGGACTTTGTTGGACACGACTGCGTGAAGCCTCCACAACGTGATGCTCGTGCACATCGAACGTCCTGACAGGGACTGCAAAACTCTGCTCTGTTCACAATTGATTCAACTCACCGAGCAATAATCTGTGTTGGACTTTTGGTCACGTTCATGTTTCTGTGTGAGAGAAACTCAGCGTTCTGTAAAGCCAGATGATCCGGTTCCTGGAGCTTCCTTTACAGGAACTGTTGCATCATGTGGGAGATCAGTTGGGTCCGGTTCGTGTCCTCTCGGTCCTCTGGGACTGTGGGCAGCTTCAGACTCTGCACAGCTTCAGGGGGAAATTCTCTGTGATCAGATGGTCGTCGTGAAGCACGATGACAATGTTGACTTCAAACTCTGAGAGGACAGAAACAAACATGCGGTCACATCTTGAATTTCCCTCAGGATCAATAAAGTATCTATCTGTCTCTTTAAATAATACTGGGGACAGCTGTGGCCAAAGGTTTGAGAAGCGGCTCGTGACCAGAGGGTCGCTGGTTCGATTCCACCCCAAACTGGCAGGTAAAATTTGGGTGTGGTGGAGTGACTGATCAGTGCTCCCCCCTCCATTAGCTAAGGCACTCAACCCCCCCACTTTGCTCCCCGGGCGGCTGACATGGCAGCCCACTGCTCCTGTGTGTTTCAATCAGTGATAAATTAAATGCAGAGAAATACTTAAGTATATAAGTATAAAAAAAAATGACTAAGTGAAAAGTTCTCAGAACGCTAACGTGTTTCTTTATCAGATAAGTTTGGTTTTAATGAGTTATTTGATGGGTGATTTGTGGCCCATTTTTAATGATGGACCACAGAGAATCCAAAAAGCAGAGAGTCTGAGGCAGACCAGAAGACTTTACTGACCGACTTTGAAGTTGGTGGTCTCCAGCGTGGGGCAGGTGAACAGCCTGGGGAACACCATGTAGATGGGAATCGGGAGGCTGTGGCAGACATCGCCTTCAGCTATCTGGATGTTCTGGATCTCCGTGGCATCTCTGGCGTAACCTTCAGCGCAACCTGAACCCCAAGAGGACATTTAGAGAACCGGCGGCAGCTCTGGAAGGTTCATGCGATCATCTCTGCCCATGGACTTACCACACGTCTCCACCCGCACAAGCTGCAGTTCAATACTCTTGATGGGAACGTCCGAGTTCTCCACCACCAGCTCTCCGGTCAGCGGCTGGCTGATCACGCAGCTGGTGGCGTCCAAATGGCCTCTGACTAGAAACTTTGGCAGCGAGCTCCTCTGAAGACAGAAAGTTCAGTCAGTCAGTGCAGCGTTCAGCAAAAGAAAAAGACGCAGTGAGAAGACGTGACGTCGCTCACCTCGCGGACGTTCTGCAGGGTGTCTGGAGTGATGGCGAAGTCGACCGGAGTCGGGACGACTTTTGCTTTCTGTGGCTGGAGATCAAACAGATTCCACGCGGTTCAACATGGCGGACAGATGAGTTTGTAAAGACCTGAGCTGTAAATTAACCTTCACAGAAATCTGAGAGCCATCAGAGAGCAACTCGGTTAACTAAACATGAATAAAGAACTGAGCTCACTCTTAGAGTGAATTTGAGGGAAAAATCATGAAATGTGACTCAATCTGACTGTGACTTAGCTGCAGTAAAAGTCTGCTTTGACGCTCGAACGCATCTTCATTGTCCCAAACTCCCGTGGAAGACAGAACACCACAGGGGGAGGCAAAAGTGTTGTATTATTTACGTCATCACAGCAGTCGGCTGAAGTAATGGAGGCTTTCACTCACCTGACAGTGCACAATGAACTCGCAGTTCCTGCTCAGGTCTTTGGCCAGCAGGGAGCGCTTCAGGTCACAGCGGAGGGTGTACTGTGGACCAACAACAACATTTAATTCAGTTTCAATATGTTTATATAGCTCCTTATACAATCAAAACTGTCTCCAGGTGCTTTACAGAAACCCAGAGCCTGAACCCCTGAACCCGACTCACAAGGGAGAACCGTCCTGCTGACAGTCGGTGGGGGCATACAAACATACATCATACCGTTTACCCACACAACAACTGAACCGCAACCACTGAAACCTCAAATTTGAATTTTCTTTACAAGGACGTTCGTTCTTGACGTTTGGGATGAGAATTTTAAGTAAGAACACTGAGTTTCCAGAAGAGGCTTCCTGCTTCTCACACACGAGTCTTTGTTTACTTTGGACTCATTCATACCTGAGTACATGCACACAGTGTGCTTGTATACGTGAGTCTCTGTGCACGTCACAATGCGGTTTTTGATGAGCAAACAAATAAATAAATAAAAGAACATGAAGTTCACATTCATCAAATGGAGGATGCTTTAACACTGAATCTGTTTGGTTCACTCGAACTCGTCGTGACCGTCGGTTTGGCTCAGGTCACCTGGGCTGTGAAAGCTGTCGGTCCAGGTCTGATGTGGACCAACAGTCGCCTCTAAGTGGATTCTGGTGTGACTAACCAGGACTGTGTGAGATCCTGGACGTGGTTTTAATAGGACCCACAGAGCACCTGCTGTCTCCACGTCTCCTCATTCAGCGTCCCCGGCTCACCTGAATGTTGACGAAGACGCCGTGGTAGGTCTCGTACAGCACTTTGTTGCCTTTTGTGTTCAGCGGGAACTCGAAGGGGATCTCAGTCTTGCCTGCTGGGATTTTTCCCGCCTTGGCCACCTCGATGTTACTGCTGATCAGCTGGATGGGCTGAAACGTGAGGCAGGAAGGTTAGGAATCGCACTGTCAGGCTGAGTGGGAGACAGGAAACTGATGCTGTTAGTGGGATTCGTCTACTGAAGTCGTCTAGTTCAGTTATTGTGTCTTTGTGCCGACTGTCCTCATTTCAGGATCAGTGAGGACTGATCTAAACATCAGCATCAACAGGGAGGCGTTAATGCAGACTGCGGACCATCTGACTGACTGTTCGGACTCGTAGCTCACCTTCACGGAGTTGTAGAAGGCCTCGAAGACGCCGACGCTCTTGGAGCTGAGCTGCAGGTTCACCAGCCCCTCCATGCTCAGAGAGATGCTGTGGTGCTGCAGCGCCTCCTTACACACCAGCACGATGACACCAGCCACCGACTCCTGCACACACAACCACACAGCGGGGGGTCTGCATCACGTGCATCCTAACCTGAGCTCGTTCAAAACCCTCAACGTTAGACTAAGGCTAAAAGAAACATAAAAGCACGTGTCTACATCAGCGTGACTGACATATGAGACAGGCTGTGTGAACTTATTGCAGATATGTTGGTATCAGCCTTCATAAAGTTCAGAAATACAAAAGAAAAGTTTCCACACAGTTACGAGCAAAATTCAAACTGCCCGAAATATCATATCAATATTAGTACGTCATAAGTCTGAGCAATGCAGGGCTGGATATAAAGCATCTGCACGAGCTGCTGCAGCACGAGTCATAGCACATCCTGCAGCAGTGACGAGCAGAGCAACTGCTGTGGAAACTGCAGTAGCAGCAGTAGAAGTAGAAGTGTTACTGCGTTAGGACTACACTCAGATCGATACTGACTGATTGGTCACATACTCCGTACGGATAAGACTGTGTACAGATCAGAGTTTATCCTGTAACTGGTCTGAATACGACAGGGGGACGCATTTAGACGTGACACCCCGCTGATCAGCTGCTGGTCACGCGCGGGGCGGACTCACTGTTTTACTGAGCGCTACAAGCTAACTTAAACACCAACAGAGAAGGTAGCGTTAGCCAAACGGGCGCCGGAAGTAGCTGGTTAGCTAGCCGTGCTGTGACGTGCTTACCCCTTCATGATAAACTTTGTTTGCCCGTTTCAGTCTGATGTCCAAAGTGACGCTCATCTCTGACGGCCGCGCATCAGCCGGAAGTCAGAAAAAACGGCTTTCAGGCGCTTCCTTCTCACAGCAGCAAAGAGACTTAAGTGATTCTCATCGGCATCTGCTCTTCAGGTTCCGCTCGGAAACAGCAAACATACGACTTCCGGTTGAAATTGTACCTTCCTCGAAAACGCTTCCGGCTTAAATCCTTCAAAGTAAAAGCGTCATTCCAAACTATAAAAAAATGAAACTGTTGGTGGGTGCAGAGTTGTAGTTTTGTGTTCTCTGTCTTACAGATGTGGGCCTCCTCTCCAGTCCAATGGAGTCGAATAAAATAGAACTCACGGTGCTCCAAGCATGAAAAGAAATTGACGTTTTACAAATGAATCTGCGCTGCCTTCGCGCTGAATAATCCTTAATTCTTCGGGGTTTTTTGTGTTGCTGCTACCCAAGTCAGCAGTTTGCTGGACAGCTGTGACACGTTGAGGCTAAAATGACCGGTGACATTATTTTAATATTTTCTCAATTATTTCGTGAAATATTTTCACATCAGCAGCAGCTGATGCTTTTATTTGTATGGTCAGGACTGCAGCCTCCATGTGTGTGTGTCTGTAAATCAAAGTGTGTGTGTGTGTGTGTGTGTGTGTGTGTGTGTGTGTGTGTGTGTGTGTGTGTGTGTGTGTGTGTCTCAGTGAAGGGTCAGCTTGGCTTGTTTTGCTGGAGCTGCTGGCTGCTCTTCACTGTTGCCACAACAGAAGCTGAGACGGCAGAGCTGCCGGCTCGACCAGTTTCTGTCTTTGTCTTCATCTCTTCTTTATTCTTCCTTCTTTATTCCTAACGAGGTCATCGCAGACTGGAGCCAATCCCAGCATGCACTGGGAAACGTTTATTTTCTCTTTGCTGATTTCACAAAAATCCACACAACATTTGCTTTTCATTTTTACATAATAAAGAAACTTTTTATTTTTTTACAAAAGAAAACTGATCCATATTATTAGCCTGTGCAGACACTGTGTACCTCTTTGTGCCACCACACCCAGTGTATGATCATATCAGTATAATGTGATGTGTCAATAACACAACAAACAAAAGTCACATTTGTTTGCAGGAGCAGAAACTTCAGCGCCTGTAGATGTGACAAACAAACTCATGTGCTCACATTCATGTTTCTCTGCTGAAGACGTGAGATCTTCTCACCAAATGTCACCAAAAGGAACATATTTTCCCACAAAGTCAAACTATTCCTCCAAATGCTGAACTATCAGTTTGTCAAACTGAGTCAGCTTTTTATTTGGGCTTTTCAACCCTCATGACCTCAACAATAAAGAGCATTCAGCTACACTTAACTAAATTAATATTTAATAATTATATATAAAATCATTTTTTTAAACAAATGATGATGATAACTAAATGAAAAACTAAGAGAACACTTTCACGTCATGTGTCAGGAAAATTGTTTTCATTGTTACACGAAAAGCAGGATCAAATCACTTTCTGTATGATATGAAATGAAAAACCGGCTCAGGCCTCACGAACGCGTCACAGTTTGATGAGACAGTAGAAAAGACTGGAATCTTCTACTCTTTCTTGTAGTCCTCCTCCAGTTTCAGCTTCTCTGTGTTGTTACTGAGGAAGGCTGCGTCGTTGCTCACTTGCACCTTGTCGAAAAAGTTGAAATCCGCCACATAGCGGCCACCGGCGGTGCTGAACAGGACCGGCTTGAACTCGTAGCCCCAGAGGATCTCCTGAGGGACGTAGGAGGTGCGACTCTGGCACGTGGCTGCCGTCGACTCCATGGTGGCGTTGAGGGTGACCAGCAGCTCAAACTCACGAGTGTGCAGGTTCTCGGCGTTCAGCCCTGCCAGTGGGCTGCTCTCGTCCAGGACGTGGTAGAAGGTGAGTGGGAGGATGAGGAAAGGGCACTCGCTGCTGGAGTCCATGAGGAAATCCACAGAGCTCTGGTGGACTTGGGTCTTTTCACCCTCCTCTGTCACGTTGGAGTGCAGGAGCTTTCCTGTCAGCTGGCACTGGATCAGAAGGCTCTTCCTCATGTTGGCCACCCTCACCATCAGGCACAGCTTGCCTTGACGTCGGCAGACCACCGCCGACTGGCTGAACTTGATGGTCTCGGCTCGCTTCTTGGGCCGAGCCAGTTTGGCGAGAAAGGCACCGGTGACGAAGATCTCAGCCAGGCCGGTGATGACGAGCTGAGCCACCAGGGTGAAGATGGCCAGAGGACATTCCTCTGAGATATAACGAAACCCGTAACCAATGGTGGTCTGTGATTCCAGGGAGAACAGGAAGGCTCCGGTGAGCGTGCCCACGTTCATCACGCAGGGCGTGTGGTTGGAGTTCAAACCAGCCTCGAAGTCTCCGTTGCCCATGCCGATGAAGTAAAAGATGACCCCAAAGATGAACCAAGTCATGATGAAGGTGGAGGCAAACAGAGTGAGCTTGTAGCGCCATTTCATGTCCACCACGGTGGTCCAGATGTCGTGCAGGTACAGCTTGACCATACCCTCCACGTTGTCAATGCGCACATTGTTGTGGCCGTCCTTGGACACAATCCGTCGCTGGACTCCTGCCTTCTTGGTGGCCATATCGCTCTGGGTCAAGTAAAACCGGCGGTGACGCCTGAGGTTTCAGTATGGCACTGCCAGTGGGAGACCAAAAGAATAAATGATTAATATCTCATCATTAAGCATGCAAATCATACATATTTACACCTGAGATATCATTTAAAGTGTCATCCAAGTCACAACAGAAAAAGTATGTGTTCTTCATTCCCTCTGTTGGTCAGCCATGCAGTTTGCTTTCTGCCTCCACCCTTATACAGGTGGAGGTGGATGGAATTTAATACGTGTCTTAAGTATTGGGACACCTGCCCATCACACCAACAGGCACTTTAATGGCATTGTGTTCTAAACACACAGACAGCTCTGCAGCTCTAACAGCTTCCACTCTTCTGTGGAGGCTTTCCACAACATGTTGGAGTGTTTCCATTCATGCAGTAGAGCATTTGTGAGGTCACACACTGATGTTGGACCAAAGGGCCTGGCTCACAATCTCCGTTCCAGTTCATCCCAAAGGTGTTGGATGGGGTTGAGGTCAGGGCTCTGTGTGGGCCAGTCAAGTTCTTCCACACCAAACTCATCCAACCATGTCTTTATGGAGCTTTGCTTTGTGCACTGGGGCACAGTCATGCTGGAATAGAAAAGGGCCTTCAACAAACTGTTGCCACAAAGTTGGAAGCATAGCATTGTCCAAAATGTCTTGGTGTGCTGAAGCATTAAGATTTCCCTTCACTGGAAGTCAGGGAGTCAGGAGACCAAACCCTGAGGAACAGGTCCATGCCAGACCTGAATTCAATAATATAGATATATATAAATATACTTTTGTCTTTATACTTTTATATAGTGTTGGGTATTTAACCTCTGGCAATTTATATAGAAGATGTTTTATGTTTTTACAGAAGATCTTTGTATTTCGTGTGAGCTCATAAAAAGACACCTTGTTCTCAGGTGTCTGGATACTTTTGTCCATAGAGTGGACCAACATTTCTCTGCATGACAAGCTCTTCTGGTCAGAAGTCATAAACCAACATAGCAGTTGCATGCTTTAGCCAATTAACTATAAACTACCAATATCAGAGACGGATGTGACGTCTACTGTGACAGAGTTATGCAGATAAATTAGCAACGTACGAACTATTATTCCTTTGTCTATTTGGTACTTCTTATTTATCCCTCCTTTACTGTAGTTTTACTTCCTCCTATGTTGCTACTGAGAGCAAGTGAAACCGGAGTCAAGTTCCTCTCATGTGTGAACATACTTGGCCAATCAATCTGATTGTGATTCTGACTGAAGAAGAAGCACTCAGATCTTAAATGCTGCAGTTTCACAATGCAGAAGCCCTTCAGTACAATTGAGTCTTGTGTCTTACAACTTGTTGCCAAAAGTTACCAAGTGCTGTGAAGACAACATGATGACTTGTGCTCCTTGTGCCAGACTAAAAGCAGAGCAAGAAAGCGATGACTGCTGAAATACATAAAAGAGCGAGTATGTTTATACGTGTATGTGCAGACTGTGAGCAGCCTTTCAGAGTTGAAATAAGTCCAACAAGTCCAAATACTTTGTCAAACAGCAGGTGAGTTTCATCTAGAGGAATGAATGTTAAGGTCAGTTTAGTCCGTACTGCAGAAAAGCCTTTAAACTCATGTCAACACAAAAAGGTTAAATGTTGTACAAATGATCACATAATGGAAATACACCAGAACTTAGGCTACTACTCCTGTGCTGTTAGTCTTCTGAGGCTAAAACGTGAAACAAAAAGTTCGGTAAGTTGGTCCAGATTTGTCCTCTGATGGGGACAAAACAGAGTCCACAGAACATGTTGTCCTCACAGTTCGCTGCCAGTCCTCTGAAGGTTAACCTCGTAGTAAACCATTACAGGAGCCCGAGAACACTTTGAACAATCATTGATTCCTCGATAAGTCTGACAGTGTGTGTTATACTCACATCCGGCTGCGCTGCTGTGTTGAATCGTCTCAGGTGAGTCACTCGTCTCACACACAATCAGGTGAAGCTGCCGGAGGACTTCTGGTTCAGTGTCTTCTTTCTCCTATTGTCCCGAGCTCTGAGCGCTGAACTTTGGCACAGTCGTATTCAGGCGAGAACAGAAGTGAGAGACAAAGCCGAGCCATAAACCCTGATCTGCATGTGGGCCGGCTTTCAAGCCTCCGCCTCCCGCACCTGTCCTCAGGTGGGAACAGCAGCACTGAACACTTGAAGTTTGTTTTGCTCCTTTTATGGTTGTTGTTGCTTTCAACACACTCCCAGATTTACAGCTTCGAGCGGCCGGTGGTTCTCTGAAGGACATTTTGTTGCTGTCGGGACACTCGGCGTCAGTACTCGTGTCAGTGCTTACTGTGAGCGTCAGTAAAGACGAGGCACAAGGTGAACCAGTCTGAGCTGTCACAAGCTCAGCTGGATGTTTCTTTAAATGTTCAGTGGTTGAGCCAGAGAAACACTCCTCAGCTTTGTCATTAACAGAACTGTTATTGGTCAGACTCCTGAAGGTCGAGTGTGTGCGTGACCGAGGTGTGAAATCCCTGGAGACACAGTGAAGATCACTTTCTTTACTCGTGGATCTCTCTGGGTCCAGCAGCAAAGCTCGATGATCTCAAGCTGCCGTCACATTCACATCTCAAATGAAAGAATGAGCTGCAGAAGCAACACAGGAAGAGGAGCTTGAACAAGATGGCTTCACGTTGTCTTCAGGCACTGACAAATACCCACAGAGCACAAGAGGAACAGCCTGCAGTAAAGTCAGTGAAGGTGATGGTGCTGAGTGCAGTCGGTATGCAACGTGTTGGTTAATGCGGGTTAATCTGAATCATGAAGTGGTTGTTTTGACAGCCGCAGTGATTTTTCTCTTTATATCTTGGAGTCACTCCTGTAGAAAAGTGAAATCTATCGCAAGGGAAGCTTTTTATGGTTACGAGCAAAAATGCTGCATTCAAAGAACCCCCAAAACTTTTTTGGACAATCTTTCTACAAGAAGACCAAATCATGAATTCTAAGCATGATGTTTGACTCTATAACGTGCACCGGGGCATAAAACAGTCCAAAACAGAACATCTATTTGTTGGTTTCACTGAGGCTGAGGCTTGTAAAGGAGTCATTTGTCTCCACCAACAGAAGATGAGGTCGTTTCACCGAGATGGAGTGCAGCGCCCTCTAGCGGATGAAAAGTATAAGCAAGGTGCTTAAAAACCTACCTGCAGGATTTTCTTTTACTCAGCGTGTAAATAATTTCATTTTTGTACTTTGTTCACTTTAGTATTTACCTCTGCATCACATGACCGATAAACGTCACTCATAACGTTATCAATAACAACATCTGACACAGAATGAGTCAATGACTGAGAATTTAATTCAGAGAAAAACATGCCGATCCCCAGAACACAACCCACAGGAGGAGTCACTGTTGTTTAACAAACACTGTCTGCTTACAGCTACATTCCAGTGCGTTACAGGCCATTTAGAAAACGTTTACGCACTGTTTCTAAATGATTACTAAGGGGCTTAAAATACTGTCAGCGTGTTCAGGCGGTCTGAGAGTCTCCTGGAAGACGCTCACGCTGCTGCACTTGTTTGTTCACAGGAAAAGTGACTGAAATAGTTTCATCAAGAGAAGACGTTCACATCGTGCTTGTTCTCTCACCTCCACGCAGCTGGCCAATCACACCCTGAAGTGGACCGACTGTTGGCTTCGGAAAGTTACAGAAAGTGTCGGACGCAGCCTGATCTGATGTCAGGAAAGCGCGTGGCGTTCAGAGGCTGTTCGACCGTCCGACAGACTGAGATGAAGAAGCATACGGGCATGATGGTCTCACTGTTGTCAGCGCTAAAAAGTTTGGATGGCACTACAGAACGGGTTCTTCCTCTGGGGAGCATTTACGCCCAAATCAATCGCATTCAACCTGTGGGGAGCATCAATATCCAAAGAATATTTCACGGAAATCTGACCGTTAGTTTCCAACATCCTTGTCACGTGGTTATGTGCTGGTCAAGGCCAGACTTTGGCCCAATGAGGTCTGAAGAGGTCTGGTGGAGTGGGGGTGGCGGAGGCAGACCTACAAACAAAACCTCCTCAGCCTTTATCAGGGCGTGTCAAAGCTTCACTGCGGCGGGGGGTTAGCAGTGGTGCCCTTCAAGATGCCCCGCAGCACCTTGTAGTTGCTGAGTGGTTGGTTCTCTTTGGGGGGGTAACAGGGCCCGCGGTCCGTTGCGTAAGAATAAGGGAAGCGCAGCACCCAAAGGCCGTCAGGCGGCAGCACCAAATCCATCTGCTCCGGATGGAAAAGTGGGCAGGGAGGAGGACCAGGCTGCACCTGAGAGCACATCAGAAGAAGCATGTTGTGATGATGAATATCATTATTAAAACACATGCGTTCATACATCCCTATTAAAAGGAAATGTTTTGCTACCAGACATCTGAATATTTTAGCCTACATTTGTTTACATTTTGGAAAACTGACACCAACAAAACTGCCGATTAGCTATGAGCAGGTCCTGTCTGTAATGCAGCCATCAGTGGATTACTGTGATACTGAAGGAAACTGAAACATGTGAGGATTGTCTGTCAGTAGTAGGAGCATCTTTTCTCCATGATTTCTAACCAGACTAAACCTCGGGAAGGTTGACTTGTCACATCTACTTTAACACCTAAATCTGTGATGTGTCACTTCTTTATTCTGGTGACGGTAAACACTTGAGCTTCCAAACTGTCTTCAGCTTCCACAAAATGTTCTAATGATGAAACTTTCCCACAGCGTCACAAACGAAAATATGAAATACGATCATTCCTCACGACATCATCCTTTACATTCATGGCACCAGGACCCAGAGAAGCAGGACTGAAGCTCCTTATAATGTTGTAAGATGCACTTGTAAAGGAAGATTTTCATTACTTAAAGTGCTTCTTGTGAGTGTAAATTAAGGTCATTTACATGTAAAGGATAAGCTAAAAGACAAAAGTGAAGTGGGGTCACGTTAAACTCTTCACCTGAGGGTTGAGGGTCACCTCCAGCGGGGCGTCAGGCACCACAATGAAAAGGCGAGTCAGCTGGGCGAAGTGAGGCTTCAGGCCGCGGCCCTGAGACGGGGAAGGGACGTAGAGCGGCATGTCGGTGTTTAGCACCCTGGTGGCGGGATCTTTGGCACCCCCTGGTCCCAGAACTTTCACTATTTTATCTGGTCCAGAGCTAATGAAGCGTCTTCCTCTGCTGTCTTCATACTCAAACCCCACAAAGACCCGAGCCATATCGTCCCTCCTGCGACTCCTCCCGAGCCCTCCGGTGCTGCCTCGCTTTCCAACCAGGGTCTTGTTGGGGGCTGGCCACGAGGAGGTGCCTCCATCCAAAGGCTCCGTCAGTCCTGTGTCCTCCTCTGACCGAGAGCGAATCACCAAGTCCCACGGTAAGAGGAAGGAAGAGCCGGGTAGGAAGCCCGGTTGTTCCAGACCGGTGTGGCAGTTGTACGACTTGGCTGGGCCCAGTTTGACCAGAGACCAGCTGGAGAACTTGGGCAGCAGCCCTTTGGGGCAGCCAGAGTGCATCATACCCGGGAGATACTCCACAGTGGAGGGCTGGCGGTCAACAAGGCTTGGCCTCTTTTGCTGAACTTGGGCCTCAGTTCCATCTCCTTCCCCGTAGGGTCCCAGGCTGTCTGTGGACTGGCCCAGACTGAGAGCCAGGCTGAGGCTGGTGTCTCCTGGCGTGTGGCTCTGAGCTGTGCTCGGCTCCTTCAACCTCTCCGCCTCACCAGACCCTGAGGCGTCACACGGGAGTCGCTGAGCTTGGTTGCAGGCTGGAGCTGGGTCAGGAGTGCTGGGCTGAAACACTGGGAACTCAATCCTCTCCAGCTTCCCACAGCATTTCTCCTCCAGCATCTGGTCAGGAGAGCATCGAGTTAAAACACATCAACAGACATCCCTCCCAATGAACTGAATGTAACTGAGGGACGTAATATGGCGCTGCTACCAAGTGACCAGATATTGCAGGCAAAATGCTATTTTTGAATGCTTTCTCTAATGTATCTTTACTGTTTATTTTCAGCTACTTTCAGCTTTAGTATTTGTCTCACTGTTCTAAATTCTGCTTGTGTTTGTGCTTGCCATGCAAAAGAGAATAAACCGTTAACCAGTAAAGGAATGTGACACGTCAGGCCACTGTGGGCAATGAAGCAAATCCATTAGCAGGATCCTTTTTATGGCAAACTTGGATTTAACAGATTCAGACAACGAAGAGACTCCCAACGTGACCACAGGCTGGACCGGCCGAGGCAGATTAGCTCTATCAGAGCCGCCTGAGTGCTGTGAATGAGTGTCGTGTGAATCCCCACCTGAAAGAAGTCATAATTGGCTGCCTGGATGTCAAATGGATCCTCGCGAGGAGCTTGTTTTCTGCCACAATTACAGGAGCTGGTGGAGCGCCCCCTGCTGTTGTGGTTCATGACGGGTGGGTTGCGATCCATGTCTGGCTTCTCTCCTACAGAAAACAGTGTCAGTTATTGTACAGTTGTAGTTAGATATATTACATTCAGGTTCCCATCCTCCTCAGCCCCAGTGCAGCACAGCAGAGGGAGACAAAGCAGAGTGTTCACCTGGCTGAGGCAGCAGGTGGAACTTGTGAACACAGTGTTGGTCAGTCAGGCTTCGTTCCTCACACAACTGGTGGCCGTTGCTCCAGAACTTGTAGCAGTCCTCGTGCAGCTGCAGGGCGTAGCGCTGGAAAGCCACGCCTCGGGCGTGCTGGCTGTACACCCGCAGAGCCTGTGCCAGCTGGTTTTTGTGCACCGTAGTGGTGTAGTTATGGGGAAGGTTGGACTGGTATGCACTGTGAGCCAGAGGCAGAGCTTTCTGGCACCTGTTCTCTGAGAACTTTGTGTCAGCATCGAGGAAACCCTCTAAAACCTTCAGCTGCCCTTGCACTTTTGTGGCCAGCTCCGCCATCTCTTCCTCTGTGTTGCTAATTAGGACCTGGTGGAGTCTGGAGGCGACCTGGACCCATTTGGAATAGGTTGGCAGCTCAAAGTGTGAAGGCTGCGGGTTGCGGCCTACGCTATCGTCAAAGCCTTTCTTGGTCAGCACCAGCTCCACATGCTGCCAGAGGAATTCTTTCAAGCTGCAGTCCATCAGCTGACCGCCCGTCGACATGCTGCTCGAGTCTCCGGCGAAGGCGGACTGCCGAGCCGACCGTCTCACCTGCTGGTACCGCCTCGGCCCGGACACCGACGTGGTGGAGTCTTGTTCACACAAGATGCAGTTGGACCGCAGCTGACCAAGCAGGGCGCCTACAGGGTCCTCTTCTGCCGTCGGTATCACGTACACAAACGCTTGGTTGGCGGGCACGGTGAACAAGCAGTTGCTGCTTTGGTTGGTCAGGACCCTGCTTTTACGGAAGATGCGGTAAATTTGGTCCTCCAGGGCGTGTTGCAGCCTCCTCCTGGGAGAGTGCTTTTTGGGCTTGTCGGGGTTCCCTCCAGACTCGGAGCCGTTTGCAGAGGTCTTTGGAATAACAAACAAACAAAAAATGGTGTCAGTTAAATTCATCTAAACCTCTTGAGTTGCAGCAGCTCGCTGCACTGTTGTGTGACTGCACAAGCCCACACGATGCACTTCATGAGATGAGATCTTCAAATTGTTAACAATCAAGTTTCTGTGACTATGACTGACTGCTGTTATGACTGACAGCACTGTATGAGAATATGTACCATACATGTATAACTGAAACTGTGTTAAGACTGGAGTGAGACGCCATGCAGCTGAAGAGGACAGGGATGGAAGAAGTAATAACAATCATATGCCTGAAGTCCTGACAGTTAAGTAAGTAAACATACGGTCTCTGTGGGTTTTGGGGTGTCTGGGGTCTGCTTTGCCCGGCTGCATGAACATGGGGTTTGCTTGTTATTTAAAAAAAATACTTTAGAACAAGAAAGACCTTCAGAACGCCGTTCATCTGGAAGACGAAGAGCAGGCGCGGAGGGCAGGGCCGACAGTTCACCTTCCACTCCTTGGACACGGGACAGTCTTTGATGGCAGCTCGGATCAGAGGCAGGACCTTCTGTCGCAGGGCGTCCAGGGCTCTGAAGAGCCGGTCATAGGCCACATCGAAGGTCTGATTTGGGTGGACGAGCAGCAGAACGTGGCACACGGAGAACATGAAGAGCAGGTGCAGGCAGTGCTGTCTGTCCAGGCCTTTCCAGAAGTCGTGGGCGTCGGAGTGGCTGGTGCCGGCGCTGAGAGACTGGCAGGCCCGCAGCAGCTGCCGGCTGTCGCAGACGGAGGAGAGCAGCAGGTACAGCACCTGACTCTCCCGGTTGTAGAAAGCCTGGATGTGGCTGTCGGCGGTGCCGCCGTCCTCCGGACCGTCGAACAGCGGGAAGATGTGCTTGTCCGCCAGAATATTGATAAGAGACTCTTTGGGCGGTCCGGACTGCATATTACTTTTACCAAAAACACCGACAACACACAAGCCGTCGTCCCGGTGAGCAGCGTCCTCCCGGAGGTCCGCCTGAAGCAGAGCTCCGATACTCACAGGGCCAGACATCTTGCCTTCCTTCATGTTGAAAGTCGGGGGTATGAAAACAACGACGCACCTACTTCCGGGTTTATTTCCGGGTACGTAAACTAAAATGTCCGAATAGGTGGAATTTTGCTTTCATGTTCCCCTCAGTATACATGCGCTTTTCTGTTTCATCCAGACTGTTGCTCACTTCAGTAATTTTTTTCGACACTGTAAAAATACCTCATTACACCATGACGTCCTGCATAAAGAAAACTAAGCTTATTAGCAAAATGTATCCAAGCTATTAAATGTGCGTAATGCAGAAAAGGTCTCTGCGAGTCTTTATTTAAAAGCTGAATTTGTAAAGTAGTAACAGCTGTCCTAAATGTAGTGGAATAAAAAGTACAAA
Source organism: Scatophagus argus (assembly GCF_020382885.2). Taxonomy (NCBI): domain Eukaryota; kingdom Metazoa; phylum Chordata; class Actinopteri; family Scatophagidae; genus Scatophagus; species Scatophagus argus. The sequence goes on along the minus strand of NC_058506.1, from coordinate 22,067,555 downwards.
ATTTGAGTGAACTGGAAAAATAAAGTGGTGTGAGTACAAACGGTAAGTCTTCTGCTGTTGGTGAGACAATTTCAAACGTCAATTATGTCATCTCCTTAAAGTCAGTTCTCAGCATGAGCACCTCCATATGAAGCCTGTGAATATTCTCATTCATCCAGGTCATGGTTATCTCAAGGAAATTCAATCGAATGCAACTGGACTTAGTTATTTGTCTTTGAAGACGTTTCACCTCTCATCCAAGAGGCTTCATCAGTTCATGCTCGCTTGACTAGGCTGGGACTAGTCCAACTAGCTGGTGTGGAGACCCAGGTATTTAACCTCTGTGGAGGCATTCACATGACCAGTGGTGTCATAGGCTCGTTTAGTGTTCCATTGTGACAAACGACAGTCGTTGAGAGACAGTCGTTGGGGATGGTAAAGTTGGTTTCGACTTCGTTACTGCTCTGTTGTGTTGTAACGACAGTCGTTAGAGTCACATGGGGTCCTTTGTGAATGGCAGTTTTCCTTAGAGGCTAAGTTCTGGAATCTCCTGGGAAGAGATGAAAGGGCAGCATTGTAAATTGGAGATAGGTGGTGTCGCAGACCTCCTCCTCTGTTGAGAGATGGTTTTTCTAATTTCACATAGATGGCTTCTTTTACTCCTCTTTCAAACCATCTATCCTCTCTGTCCAAGATGTGAACATTGTTGTCCTCAAAGGAGTGAGCTTTCTCCTTCAGGTGTAGGTATACAGCAGAATCTAGGCCTGAGGAGTTGGGCCTCCTGTGCTGATACATGCGCTTGTGTAGTGGTTGTTTAGTTTCACCAATGTAGAGGTCTTTGCATTCCTCATTGCATTGGACAGCATACACCAGATTGCTTTTTTGAGTGTGTGGTGTTCTGTCTTTGGGATGTACCAGTTTCTGTCTGAGTGTGTTGCTGGGTTTGAAATACACGGGGATCCGGTGCTTGCTGAAGATCCTCCTGAGTTTTTCTGATACCCCAGATACATATGGGATGACTATGTTGTTTCTTTTGTTCTGTTTTTCCTCCTCAACCACCTTGGTGGTGTTCTTATCATGCACCTTATCATATCACCTTATGATAAGGTACCCACCAGCTCACAGGCCCAAGGGGATGAACATGAACACCTGAGGGATGCCCTCAAAACGTGTGGTTATCCCAGTTGGACCTTTGTGAAAACTGCAGCTGGTTCCAGGAAGAACACCACCAAGGTGGTTGAGGAGGAAAAACAGAACAAAAGAAACAACATAGTCATCCCATATGTATCTGGGGTATCAGAAAAACTCAGGAGGATCTTCAGCAAGCACCGGATCCCCGTGTATTTCAAACCCAGCAACACACTCAGACAGAAACTGGTACATCCCAAAGACAGAACACCACACACTCAAAAAAGCAATCTGGTGTATGCTGTCCAATGCAATGAGGAATGCAAAGACCTCTACATCGGTGAAACTAAACAACCACTACACAAGCGCATGTATCAGCACAGGAGGCCCAACTCCTCAGGCCTAGATTCTGCTGTATACCTACACCTGAAGGAGAAAGCTCACTCCTTTGAGGACAACAATGTCCACATCTTGGACAGAGAGGATAGATGGTTTGAAAGAGGAGTAAAAGAAGCCATCTATGTGAAATTAGAAAAACCATCTCTCAACAGAGGAGGAGGTCTGCGACACCACCTATCTCCAATTTACAATGCTGCCCTTTCATCTCTTCCCAGGAGATTCCAGAACTTAGCCTCTAAGGAAAACTGCCATTCACAAAGGACCCCATGTAACTCTAACGACTGTCGTTACAACACAACAGAGCAGTAACAAGTCTAAACCAACTTTACCATCCCCAACGACTGTCTCTCAATGACTGTCGTTTGTCACAATGGAACACTAAACGAGCCTATGACACCACTGGTCATGTGAATGCCTCCACAGAGGTTAAATACCTGGGTCTCCACACCAGCTAGTTGCCTAGTCCCAGCCTAGTCAAGTGAGCATGAACTGATGAAGCCTCTTGGATGAGAGGTGAAACGTCTTCAAAGACAAATAACTAAGTCCAGTTGCATTCGATTGAATTTCCTTGAGACCTCCATATGAACCCAGTTTCAATTCTGAATTGTGTAGATGAGTAGTGTAAATACACAGTGGATCAAAGCACACGATCGATAGAATATACAGATAAATCTACTACAGTGGTAGGCCTACTGTAAGATGCTCTGTAGTAAACAAATTTCAGTTGTGGCCATTGTTTGATGGGTTCAGATGTGTTACAGGGTCTTCTATTCTATACAGCTGGTAAGTGGGGACCTCTGGTGGTGGCAGTTTTAACCCTCTGATGATCTTTTTGATTAGATCTTTGGATTTCAAACCTCGTCAACATTTCAAAACTTTGACACTTGTGAATTTTTGCTTTGGTCAGTCAGACTCTTCATTTTTTAAAAAAATGCTGGCAAATGACATTAAAGAAAGGAAACAGTGTGGTAAACAAACAAACTTTATTGTTTTACTTAGACAATAGCATGCTTGTTTAACAGGCTTCCATCATCATTCTCACCTCTGGAGCAACAACAAACCGTCATTTTAACTTAGCTAAACTAAGAAAAACATGCCCATCTAATACTCCTCTCCTTCATCCTCTTCTCCCAAACTATCAGTTCCGACCTCCTCATAATCCTTCTCCAGAGCTGCCATGTCCTCTCGTGCCTCAGAGAACTCTCCCTCCTCCATGCCCTCACCCACATACCAGTGAACGAAGGCACGCTTGGCGTACATCAGATCAAACTTGTGGTCGAGTCGAGCCCAGGCCTCTGCGATAGCAGTGGTGTTGCTCAGCATACACACAGCCCTCTGGACCTTGGCCAGGTCTCCACCAGGAACTACAGTGGGTGGCTGGTAGTTGATGCCAACCTTGAAGCCAGTGGGGCACCAGTCCACAAACTGGATGGTGCGCTTGGTCTTGATGGTGGCGATGGCAGCATTCACATCTTTGGGCACCACGTCGCCACGATACAAAAGGCAGCAAGCCATGTACTTGCCGTGGCGAGGGTCGCACTTCACCATCTGGTTGGCCGGCTCGAAGCAGGCGTTGGTGATCTCTGACACCGTTAACTGCTCGTGGTAAGCCTTCTCAGCAGAGATGACGGGGGCGTAGGTGGCCAGAGGGAAGTGGATACGAGGATATGGCACCAGATTGGTCTGGAACTCCGTCAGATCGACATTAAGGGCACCGTCGAAACGAAGGGAGGCAGTGATGGAGGACACAATCTGGCTGATCAGCCTGTTCAGGTTGGTGTAAGTGGGACGCTCGATGTCGAGGTTCCTACGGCAGATATCGTAGATGGCCTCGTTATCCACCATGAAGGCACAGTCAGAGTGTTCCAGGGTGGTGTGGGTGGTCAGGATGGAGTTGTAGGGCTCCACCACAGCAGTGGACACCTGGGGAGCTGGGTAGACGGAGAACTCCAGCTTGGACTTCTTGCCGTAGTCCACAGACAGACGCTCCATCAGCAGAGAGGTGAAACCGGAGCCGGTGCCACCTCCAAAGCTGTGGAAAACCAGGAAGCCCTGAAGACCAGTGCACTGATCAGCCTGTGGACACAGAGGGAGAGGCAATGACCACATATGTCATTTCATGTCATATTCTGAAGCTGAATTTTAAGCTTGTCCTATTCTGAATTTACCCACCAGTTTGCGCATCCTGTCCAGCACCTGGTCAATGAGCTCTTTGCCGATGGTGTAGTGTCCACGGGCGTAGTTGTTGGCTGCATCCTCCTTGCCAGTGATCAGCTGCTCGGGGTGGAACAGCTGGCGGTAGGTCCCAGTGCGCACCTCATCTAAAGGGGATTAGCATAAATTATAGGAGGGTTTGACTGACTGAGGGGGAAAAACAGTATAATATTTGCTTATGTAATGATGGTTTACCAATGACAGTGGGCTCCAGGTCCACAAAAACAGCTCTGGGGACATGTTTTCCAGCTCCCGTCTCACTGAAGAAGGTGTTGAAGGAGTCATCTCCTCCTCCAATGGTCTTGTCACTGGGCATCTGTCCATCCGGCTGGATCCCGTGTTCCAGGCAGTAAAGCTCCCAGCAGGCATTGCCGATCTGTACGCCAGCCTGACCAACGTGCACTGAGATACACTCACGCTGGGGAAAGGGAAAAGTATTTTAAAAGTTGTTACAGAGTGATGACAGTGGCACCTTCCAACAGGGGTGTTTAGCGTTTTGAAACATAACCAACTTTTTTTTTTTTTTTTTTTTTTAAAGTTCATCGATAATTAAATCATCAAATCAAACCTTCCAAGCCAAAACTCTTTACATCTAAACTGTCAGCGAGCTTCTGTAGGTCGGTTGAGTTGGGGGAGGGGAGCGCCGGAAGTACGTCACTACTTTTCGCTAACGGCTGAGTGGGAGTTCACGATTTTCAAAACCCGGAAAACATCTCAAAGGGAGGCGACACGTGAGGGAAACAAAGTCTGTCGAAAAATTAAAAATAATACCTATCATCGGCGTGGTTGCGAACCGATCAAAGTCAGGCTGCTTCAACGAGTGATAAACAGACCAAAGATCCAGGCCAACAGCGCATTAACTCTTATCAACCGGGTCGACGTGTCGACATGAAAACCGGAAACTGGCAGCTCTGACGGAAGCTGAACTTGGCCCGTGCACCGTCGAGTTACACTCAAATTTAACGAAGATACTTAAAATGACCCACGATGAGGTTTGGTTAATCGGTCCTTCAGGTTAACATTTCTTCAACATCACAGCTAGCTGCCCTGAACTTAAGCTGCCACTTCGACACACTTTAGCTCTTCGGAATTGTTTAAATCAGAACATAATGAGTGAAGAAAGTGAAGTTTTAATACTCACCATGTTTCCTGTAAAGTGTATAAAAGTTTGGATTTAAAAGAGGAAGTTTCTATGTTACGCGCTTACAACTCGGCCTTTAAGAGTCCTGTGTAAGAAGTAACTGCAGAGATTTCAACTGGGTGGGGCATTTTATACTCTTACGCGGCGGGAAACTGCCTCTGAACCTGATTGGTTGCCAGGGTCACACGGGGAGATCACTATTGGTCAATATGAAACTGTCATCTTTTGCAACGACGTGCCACGACAGGCTCTGCCGGAAGTTCTCATACGTGGACCGTCGTGCTATTGAGGAAATGCTGTGTGATCTTGTGTGGACAAACCGCACTCATACTGTCCTGGCTGGAACAAAACAGAGTCAGTTTGGGGCTTCATGACGTGAAAAATGAGTTTTCAAGATCTAAATATCTAAATGCTTTGAGCGTGCAGATGACCCTGCTGCTACACTCACTTTAGTCACACGGGGGCAGTCATGTTCAACAGATGCCAACATGCACATCGGAATACATGTGCAGATGTCATATTTACTAATTAAATGCGTGATTAGTGCTTTACATGAGAACTGCCTGAGAGGAACCGACACACAGCAATTCAACAAGAGCACAATAATAAGCACTTAGGGTTCGAGGTGTAATATTTTACATCACCCTGCTATAATGAAGCAAATTCAGAACAGATTCAGATGTGAGGAAATGAAGATATGTTAAGACTTGCTGAGTTAGATATCTTAAGTTATAAACACAACAGATCAAAGCCACATCACACACAACATCTTGAATTTTAATTTTCTCCAGTCAAAATGTAATACCTGGAAATAACTGGCATAAACATCATGGATAGGAAAATCTGAACGGTACACTTCTTTGATTAGAGTCTGCATACAACTTGGATAAACCTTACAATTAAACAGTAATTAGAGACCGCTTGAATCAAAGTTTGACTAATACTAATTAAAAGATTAGTAATATGCAGTAGTGTTTTCTCCTAAAGTGCCAAAAATAACATATTTAAGAAAGAATACAGTTTTCATAAATTAGCGTGTTTAGTTATTTTTAAAGAAATCTCAGAAACAAATGAGCATCTGTCTGTTAAATTGGTATTTTTTAGCATTTGTGAGGTCACAATCACAATCTCCGTTCCAGTTCATCCCAAAGGTGTTGGATGGGGTTGAGGTCAGGGCTCTGTGTGGGCCAGTCAAGTTCTTCCACACCAAACTCATCCAACCATGTCTTTATGGAGCTTTGCTTTGTGCACTGGGGCACAGTCATGCTGGAATAGAAAAGGGCCTTCAACAAACTGTTGCCACAAAGTTGGAAGCATAGCATTGTCCAAAATGTCTTGGTGTGCTGAAGCATTAAGATTTCCCTTCACTGGAAGTCAGGGGCCGAGACCAAACCCTGAGGAACAGCTACATGCCAGACCTGAATTCAATAATATAGAGGGGTGTCCCAATACTTTTGTCTTTATACTTTTATATAGTGTTGGGTATTTAACCTCTGACAATTTATATAGGAGATGTTTTATGTTTTTACAGAAGATCTTTGTATTTCGTGTGAGCTCATAAAACGACGCCTTGTTCTCAGGTTTTCACTGGACAGGAAGGATATGGAAAACAATAAAAATGTGAAAAGTAACCAGTGACCATATCAATAGAATGTGGAGTAGAAAAACAGTATTCGCCTCTGAGATGCAGCGGATTTAAAACATAATACTGTCTTGTTTCTTCTGAGCTGCGGACGTCATAAAACACGCCACCTTCATCACCATCTCATCCTCATCATCTCCAGGTCTCGGACGTCAGCACTGCGTACGCGTTCACGATGTAAACCGCCGCGTACTCTCTGACGTCATCGCCCTCCGATCACCCGAAATCCCTGATAGCGCGACGCGCGTTCCCGCTCGGCTCTGAATGGGGGCTCAGTCCAGCTTCTGACAGCGAGTCCAGTTGTACCAGCGTAGCCGCCACGGTCCCACTCATCCAGTCTGGTCCGCTGTGCTCAGACGCACCGGTAGTCAACGGCCCTGCTCCTCCGGTACTTCAGCACATTCATTCAGGCTGTGTGGTGGCGCTCTGACAGCCCACTTAGTTCGGTTAGTGTAGCTTACTGACTCTTCTCTTCTCAGCCCGGCAAGTTAGTGTTCTGACGGGCGGAGCTGTCTCTGTCTGTCCAGGAATGAGAAATGATGGCCGGCTCTGCAGCAGAGGAGAAAACCTTCCGACGGTTCCTGGAGCTCTTTCTCCGGGAGATGAGAATGCCTCTGCAGGAGAGCGACCCGGTGCCGATGCGCCCCTTGTCGGACCTGGTGACCGAGGACGAGGTGGAGGGGGAGTGCCTCGACCTGTGTCTCCAGCACCTCTACAAATAGTTAAGTGTCCACTTTCTGTCATGGCATGTTGTTTATTTGTGTGCTTTAACGTCAGTACATGCAGCAGCTAGCATGAATGTCCGCGCTTTGGGGGTCTGTAAACTGTCGGGACCCGCGCGGGGGTGAGCGACCCCGACGGGGTCCACATCAGATGAGCCGGGGTTTCCTTACAGGATACCGGCTACCTGCTTCGTGCCTCGCTGGGTGTGTCCAGCACCAAGTTTAGATGAGTGTCTTTACTGAAACGTTGTGAGGAATTAGAGCCCAGGCGGGCGCCGAAAGCCGCCTCTCTGCCTCCGGGGCTCCGTCGTGTCGTACCGTCTGATCTGTCTGTGTGTTGCCTCCTTTTTCACGCCACAAACGTACGCCAGCGGTGACGAGCGCTGGAGGTCTACAAAAGGTGAACCCCTGGATTTGCGTAACAGCACGACGTCATCACGGCGTAGGAGGGGGAGGAAGCCATCGCCATCACTGCTGAGCGCATCTTCGTGCAGGCTAAAAATAACCTCTCCGGTTACGTTATTAGCCTCAATTGTTAGACCGGTCGTTACTCTTTAAAGTCCGAGGGATAGACTCAGATTCCTGGAAACAGCCGCAGTTGGTGACACTTTGCGCCTCAGTGCTGTTTTCCCCTCCCTGAGAAGACATTTCTTTGCATACGCATGTGGACAGCACAGAGGAAGGACACTCTGTGTAAGACAGCACTGAGTCAAACCCCTCAGAATCAACCGTTCGTCACGTTGACGTGGACAAAAGTTGATGATGAGAAATGAGTGTCGGGGTGAGACAGCTCTGTCCTGAGCTCTGGCCTGGTTTCTGAATCCAAAATAGGTGCAGAAACTGTGCTGGGAAGAGCAGGGTGGAAGGACTCATCTAGGGCAGCGAGTGGGGGGAGGGGGTGAGGAGGGGGGTGAGGCTACCGACATGTATGTCTCAAAGAAGGACTCCCACCCTCGGCGCACCGTGTCCGTCTCAGAAGGCGAGGACGCACTCCAGCCGTGAAGGAGAGCATATGTTGGTGGCAGGATGTCAGGTGTTCGAGCTGGGGGGAGCAGAGTGCGTTCACATGTTTAAACCTGTTGGAGCAGATCGGGGCCGTTAAACCACACCTTCACCTGGACTTCGTCACAGTGTCCAGGCCTGATGGGCTGTTGAGTGTAAGGCCACTGAGCATTCAACACTCAGCATCCTGTACAGCTTACTGTCCCACCCCCCTCAGATCCACTGCTGACAGCACACACACACACACACACACACACACACACACACACACACACACACACACACACACACGCCAGCTTACTGCTGATGGAAAAACACAGTGTTTTAATATATACGTTAACATCCAACGAGCCGCATTGCTGTGTCTCAGACTCATGGGAGCTGAAGTTGTTGAACATGAGATGATGTGGTGCTCACATTCTGTTAACATGCAGAGCAGGACGACTTTGGCCCTTTTGGAAATAGTCACCTTATTGCCTTTTTTTCCACCGCGTGTGGCGAGAAGATCAATTTCGTTCCCGTGTCTGTGTGTTCAGCGAGGAGATTGACTGCGGACAGAGCTAGCTTAGCTTGGCATGAGGGAAGGTGGAAACAGCTCGCCTTAAAAACACGCCTCCCACCACCTAAAGTTGTCCGCTTTAGCACCTTGTATCTCACAAACAAAGATCTTAAATTTGTGCCTTTAGAAAGAGCTACTACTGCTGCTACTCCTCCTCGTGAGCGCCAGTGAACACATCATCCTGGTACTCATGTACAAAGTCTCTGGCTGTAGGGGCTCACACAGAGCCAGTTCAGGTGTTTCCCCTCCAAAGACTGGAGGCAGGGCTGACCCGCGTCCGATCGCCGCCTGACTCCTGAATCCAGTCTTCCTCCCACTCTCACACTGAAGTGCAACTTCACTCCGACTTAGAAATTTGTTTAAGCTGTCAGATGGGTGAGTGTGAGTGTCCCCCCCCCTCCACCACCACCACCACCTGGTGCTTTTGCTGTGTGGACTGATCCAACAAAACAGAAAAATCAAGCACCTATCCAGGAGTCTCCACAATACTGCGATATGACAATAAGTAATGTAGGCCTCCTATAGCATTTGTATATTTGTGTTTCAGTGAGGCAGATCTGTCTGATGTGTGACTCACAGCATTAGACGGCTGAGAAATCCCCCCACTGCCTGGTTTATTTATGATCTGGTTCTCCTTTCCAGAAAAGGCTGTCGTGATATAAAACCGCTTCCCAGTATAGACGAGTTCGTCCACTCGTCCTCCCTGTGCCGTGCACAGAGGTCACGGAGGTCACAGAGGTCCTACAGCCGCGCACTGTGAACTGTTTCAGTCGTGTTTAAATACAGCTTTGAAGTACTTGTACTTTGCTTTCCATCTTCTACCCGTCTGCTGTTTTATGCTTGTACTGCAGCACAGCTCAGAGGGAAATGTTGAGCTTTTACTACATTTACCTGACAGTTGTACTTACTTGATACCTTACAGATGATGTTTTTATACACAAAATGCTTGTACTTGCACAAAGTACATAAAGCTGTTAAGATTTGCGCCACCAGCTACTACAATAAAATGTTGTAACGTGTAAACACATCATTAATAACGACCCACCAACATAATCCAGTACAGTAAAATTTTGTATGTAGTACTTATACTTGTAATGGGGATGTTTTTCATTGTGGTGTTTGTACTTTGTGCTTAATTAAAGGATCTGAGTTCTTGTTTCGCCACTAGAAATCATAAAAAGCAAAAATAGTTTTTCTAACAACTCTCTGGGCTCCCTGACAGCCTCAAACTTCTGATGTCGAACAAAGCCGAAACAAGGCAAAAACATGTGATTACACGATGACTGGGTGTTGTAATTTTTAGTGGCCAGCTCTCCAAAGCACACGAGTTAGACCGGTGTGTGATTCCTCCTGTCTGCCTTTGGCTGGAGGCTGCAGTTTGCACACTCGTTTCAATGGAGACCATCCAATCTGGCTTTGTGAAACGGTTATCAGCCAAAATAACTGCAGCTTTGTAAAATATCCTTCTGTCTGTTTTCCTGGCCGAGGAAGCGTCTTGTACAGTATATTTGTCTTGTTTTAGTCTATAAATCTCTCTTTGGCCCCACCAGCAGCTCTTCCAGAGGCCAAGAGGGGCACTCATTCCTGGCTCTTTTACATACGCTGAGATTTTAAGCGGGGAAATTTTGACCTGATGCTACACAAAGTTTACGAGGAATCGTCTTTGGAGGAACACGGATGTCCCACTGTCCCACTTAATACAGAAGAAGCAATCTTCTGACTGATTCCTGTTTCCAAAGCAAAAGTCAGCGTTGGTTTCTCCTTAAAATGACGGCCATCTTTAACATAAAATAACCAAATTGTTATTGTAGTAAATGTGGTGGTGAAGCTTCAGTAACTTTAACAAAATAGTTATTTTAAGCCACTCGCCTGCTCTTAAAGCAGCCGTCATCGATATGTTTTTCATAATAACAATATGTCAAATAAATGTGACAAGGTGAAAGGTGTTGTAATGAACGTACAGAGAATTATCACCTTCACATGCAGCTCCCCTCGGCTTCACGCAGCTTTTGGTTTTCCACCTGCTTTGGTTCATTTCCGCTGCTCTCCTCGTGTCATCTTCGGCCACAACAAGCAGCTGTTTTCTGTGAAAAAGCCCTAAAAACCCCCTGCAGACCACCTGCTCAGCACCAAACACGAGTTAGCAACTGCTGGTGAACGTGGTGGCACATATAGCAGCCCGAAGAGCCCGTTGTTTCCCTCGGGAGTTGGTAGAGACCAAAAAGGAGCTAAAACAAGCTGAAAGAGAGTGAAAATTGGACTTAATTCGCCAGGTGTACTGACATAAGACTCCAAATGAACGATGATGTTCCTCTGTGGTGTGCCATCCTACACTGAACTTTCAATAAGTGAACAGAAAAACACACTGAGTGCAAGCCGGTCTCACAGATTTCAGTGCTGTGTGCTTCACAGTGCTGAGCTGCTGGACTGTTAGGCTGGAGTGGAGCCTGCAGACTCCTTCCCTGGTGCAGGAGTCACAGGGAACACAGATCAGGTATCAGCCTCTCATTCAGAGCTGACACTCGATCTAATGGATCACTTATGCTCCGTTAACATTGGCTGCCGCCGGTTAAAGCTGTGTTCTGTGTGCAGTCGTGCTGCCGGTCTCCAGTGAAAATATGTGACAGCATCTGATGTGACGCTGATATTTGCATCATATACATCAGTTGTCATAGTAACAACAACCCGGGCGTCCTTGCACACAGTAATAATGGTGCTCTGCAGTCAGTGTGAACACAGCGGCACAGCCATGTTTCAGTCCGACTGGCAGTTTGATGATGGTGCTTTAGACAGCAGCAGAGTCAGTGCGAGCTGTACACCACCTTCTTTGGAATGTTCTGTCTTATTTTGCTGCTTAATTCCGGCAAACATGGCAATAAATACTGTGAGATACCACACTGTGCTCACCAGGATGTTTGTACTGTTGCAACTACCCTTTAATGTCTCTGGCCGTCTTATTAGGTTTGACTTGTGTCAAACGTTGTTGTTCATTAGAGATGTTTTATTATTAGTGCAGATGCAGCACTCGTGTTTCAGTATGGATGATTTTTTGATATGTTATTTAGAGAAATAAATAAACATCGTTTTACTGTAAATTTCTTTTTAATTCAACACATTTACGTTTGTTTTATACCTTCAGTAGGGAGATACAGTAGAAAGATTACAATGAATGACAGTGAGCTGAAAACATCTGTGAGTGCTTTAACCTCTTAACCTCTTAAGATCTGAAATGTGAAATGTCATCTCAACACATCTACAGTAAATCTGGAAAAACTCCAACCGCCAAGAAGTATTAACAGATGTCTTAAAACCAGTGGTTTCTTTTCCCAAATGTAAATTTTGTGTCTTCTCTCCCTGGAGCTCACTGCCATCACTTTCATGGAGGGCAGCTTGAGGCCAGCCATCGTCGTGGAGGTAAAAACTAATTGAGGCGCCAGCGGTGACAAAAATGATTGCAACTGAAAGCCGAAAGACTCAATTTTGTACTAACACAAACAAAGAATCTGCATTATGTGAATTATTATGTCTGGTTGCTTCCCGATCCACCACACAAGATCGGTATGGGATGGTATGTGGAAGCAGCCTTAAATCAGAGCCAGTCAGACAAACGAACGAGCTAACATGACACCCGAGGACAACCCGGCAGTGAGCGCGCTGATGTCAGCGGACCTAGTGGGTTCTGCACGTCTGAAAACGGGGTTGAATCACGTTTGGTGCGCGTTGGAACAGAAACCTGCAGACACGTGGGCCTCGCTGGTTCACGGATGAGACCTTTCGCCGCAGTTCTCGAAGTAGACTGTGTGTGTGTTCGTGTGTGGGGGTGGGTGTGTGTGTGTGTGTGTGTGTGTGTGTGGTGGCCAGCATCCTACATGGCTGTCTACTGTAGCTGTGCCGTGAGTGTAATGATAGTTGGAGGCAGCAGCTCTGGTGATTCATCCCAACGTGTCATTAGTTTGTCTCTGGGTTGAACAGCTAATAATAGACTTCTGCAAGAAGAGAGATCCCCTCTGTGTTAGAGTGTGTGTTAATAGGGGGCGGGTGAAACACTTGGTGTGCTAGAACGAGTTTGGGGATGTGGAAAGAGCTCGTGTGTGTGTGTGTGTGTGTGTTAAAGTGATGCCAGTTAGGTTTTAATCCGTTTTCCTCCAGGCAGCTGGGAGTCACATCTGAGAGGAGGAGGATGCAGTCTGCTAACCCTGAACACTGTGATTTGGACTGTGTGTGAGTGGAGGGTTTATTCCCGAGCATGGCTTCAGTCACGCTGCTGCTGCTGTGTGAGTAATACAAGTATAGACATATAGACGAATCCCAGTTGTAGGCGGAAGCAGTCAAGCCGCCATTACTGCGGTGGCACACGAGAGCGACGCGTTCAGCAGATCCCGCGGAACCAGTTTATGTGCTGGAAGTGCGGCCTTCAAACAGCATCAAAACAGAGGATTTAATCTACAATACATTTCAGTCAGATGGCTAAAAGAGGCCAAATTTCTTTTCTGGGCTTCGCTGTTATCACCTGCGCCGAAAACAAACCGATTCCTGAAAATGAAAATGAAAATCTTCTGATTTGTCTGATTTGTCAAGTTTCACTGTCCCGAATCTCCATTTTTATCAAGTCCTTGTGTTTTGATGTCAAGTGAAATTGGCTTTCAAATTTCAAGTCATTTCAGACTTTCTTAACACCTCTAAAAGGCCCAGAGGACCATTAGGAGTAATTGTTCCTTTTTAGCCGGCAAACCGATTGTGCTCTAAAAGGCCTTGTGGGGTTTTATTGTTTAAGGCTGAATTTCTTCCTGTCGTGAGCCTTTAGCGGAGACAAATTAGCACAACAATGATTAGATTCTGTTCAGTGTTACGAGTTCGGGTTACTTTTCAAAACATACATTAAATTATAATTATTTTGAATATTTTCATCATCACACCTTAAATGAAATATTTTCCACGGCCTCTGCTGGTTATGCAACAGTCCAGTACATGAACCACGTCGTACTGTCCACTCTGTCTGCTTCCTTCAGCAAAGTGCAAGAGAAGGCTGCATGATGTGAAACATTACAAAAACAAAAGCTGTTACGAAGAAGTAAATGGCTGATCACAATACATTTCTGGTGGGAAATGTAAACATATGTTCTGTTTGATTACGTCTCCACGGTTTACTGAACAGCAGGTGTCCTGGTGGTGTGGAGCTTTAAGGTTCCTGATCTGAGTCCAGCTCAAGCTCTCTGCTGCCTGCCCTCATTATCTCTCACCGCTACAGTCTAATGAAGAAAAAGAAAGTCAGTGGGCTCACGGTGAGCCATGACGTGATATTGGTGATCAGTGTCAGCCCCGAGACGACCGATCGAGGCAGCTGAAATGAATTACACGATAAATGTGGTGCCCACTTTTGAAACGTCTTCAAATCACCGACTGTTTGTACTGACTGCTGATGAATTGATGATGACTTGAAGAGGAGTAAGAGGGAGAGTTAAATGACCCCCCCCACGCACACACACACACACACACGCACACACACATGCACACACACATGCACACTTGAGAGCTGACAGATAGTAATTGAAGGGAGAGCCTTTCTAGACCTCATTAAACAGAAATGTCTCCTGCAGCTGTACGAACCAGGGGGCAGATCCGGCTTCCTCCAGCACACATCACACACACACACACACACACACACAATTAGAAGAGTAGGTGGTGTTAGAGGAGCTGCTGGTGACGGATTTATTAAAGGATAAACCACAGACTGTGAAATTGCGACCTCCCCAGTGACCATGTTGTTGGAGCACAAAAACAACACCTGTTACTGTCAGTTCTGTTCTTGTCCCTCGTGTTTCTCCTTACTGACAATAATCGACAACGACGACGTAAACTGAACGAAAGATAACAACAGATCCGCAGTTGAACTTAAATTTAATTTTATAGCTGGAGACTCTTTTGATAATCGATTCACTGTTTCAGGCGTTTGTCAAGAAAAAATGCCAAATGGTCTTTGGTTTTGGCTTCCTGAATGTGAGACCTTTCTGAGCGTGCAGATTTCACCTTTAGGCTCAGCACAAACTGGAGCAGTTATTCTTAATTACACTCCTGACATTTTATAGAGAAAAAGACTGACGATGTTAGCTGCAGCTCTGGGTCACTTTCAGCGTAACTTTGTGGTAAACGTCTCTTTTTTCCAACTGCACGTGTCAGCATGTTGGATCTTCTGTTGCCAGCGTTAGTTTTGTGATTTAGCCAAAACACAAATGGGAACTTGGCTGCTGTCTGGTGATGTTACGCCTCTCTGCTGTCCAGTCTGCTCTCTCTGCTAGCAGCTAGCTAGCAGGTTTGTGGCGGTTTCATCCAGTCAGTGGGACTGCAGTCTGAAGTTGGGCTGCTGAGGACACTGAAAGCCGACAACAGGATAATTTGGTGGCAGCCATCTTTAATGCTGTCAGTATGACTTAGTTGCAGTCGTTTGTCTTCGATAGCACACGTAACTAAGCAATGGCCGTGGATTAAGCTTCTGTGGTACAGTGGTCCACTGCGTGGTGTGAGTTTGAATTAATGCACTGAACATTTGCACCACTTTCAATTTAAAAATATTGATTTTTAAATAGGCTTGTCTCCCGACACAACACCTGCAGCTTACTGCGTGAATACGCTTTGCACTGACTTCTGCGTTGAAATGTTCAGTGTGAACATAAGGGCTTCACTTTCACCAGGTGTTATTAACAGAGAGAGTTATTTATGTTGGACTTCAACTTTTTTTTTGTTTTTGTAAAAAAATGACAAATTAATAACAGAAATGCTGATTTGTTGAGATCATAACATCTTTTGAACTTTGATGTTTTGAATCAAGCATGAGGTGCTTTTGCGTCCATTCATAACCCTAACCCTAACCCTAACCCTCAGCAGGCAGATCCAATCTACTGTTACTACATCACTGTGGACGGGTGGTGTCCAGGGTGTAGCTGTTGTACTGTATTTTACTAAGATGATCAGCCACATCAACGTTCAGTGACTGCTGAACCAATATCAGTCACGTCCTCCAGTTCAAGGTCGAGCTCGCTTTGTTTGGAACAAGCAAACCCCTCAAGGGCTTTATTAATGAGGACTTCCCTCAGGCCATCCAGCAGAAGTAGGATGCTGCACAGGAGAGAGGAAATACTGCCAATACAGGAGCGTGTAGCAGCATTAATGTCCACCTGCCCACACACTCTTATCACTCCTACACTCCAGGGCCTGTATTCACACGTAGCTGCTGCATTTCAAAATTAGTGACCACCTCATCCGTAGTACCACTGAGCAATCTGCACAGAATAAAGACAGTTTAATTAATGAGCGATAAGCAGATTTTGAACACTAAAATAGCATTAAATCTGGTGACAAACATATTTTGTATGAAGCTAATGCTGATTAAAGATGAAACACATGATAATAAATGGAAAATGAATAAAATAGGGACAAGAGATTCATTGCTCCGTGGGAGATAGTTGGTTTTAACATTGTGTGCACTGTAGCAGGGGTGGGTGATGTGGTCCAGAGGTAATGTCCTTATATTTTAGGGTATTCCTGCGATGTTCTGGGAAGTGAAAATGAAATGAAAATGATTTTTAACCCTCTAAGAGTTGAAAAGTGCTTCAGGTTGATGATGGCCTTGGTGGATCAAAACAAAGTATTTTCAGGGTGTTAAAAATAGAAAAATAGAAACATCACATCAGGAAACGAAGGGAGAAAGAAAGGGATTGGCGTGCAACAAAGGTCGGCAACATTGCGGTGTAATAGTCGGGCATCCCGGGCTTTTCAGTTATTCTAAGTGGTCCATTAGTCCTCAAGCAGAAGAATGAAGCTGTATTCATGGAGCAGGTACTCGAGTGTATCTGACAACATGTTCCCCTTTCTGCTTTAATTAGAACATCAAAGGTCACGGCTAGACTAAAGCCAGCAGATGCTTTAATGCTAAGGTACAGCAGGGCCTCGGGGGAATGTGTCGTGTGTGTTGCCATCAGTGTTTGGCAGCAAGTTGCACTCAAAATGTGGCTTACGTTCACGTTGAAGTAATACGCCACCTCACAGTATTGCTGTCTGTGCTGGTTACAATACATCTGTGCTGCTTTCACCAAAATGGCAACACATGTCCACCAGCAAATTCTATTATCCTACAAGTGCAGATATTTATATCCACTCGCAGTCCATGCACACAAATTCAGGCAGCTGAGAGCAAGAAACAAAACACAGGAAGAGACAAAAGACTGGCGTGTATGGAGCCGAGCAGCGAGCCCACACAGCCGGAGGTCATACACGCTAACTCGGGTTGTGAAGTTCTGCTCGCATGAATCGCCTTGACTTTTGACAGTTTGGGGACGGGAACCGTGTGTGTGTGGGGGGGGGTTTGCACAGGTGCCCTCACGATTGGTCGGTTCCAATGTGATCAAACCCTCCTTGAGCCTTTGTAATGCGTTAACACGTCGTCGAGGAACGCACTGCGTGTTTCACTGAACCATACAGGATTGTATCACCCCAGCAATGATCCAGAAGAAAGCTGCAGTCCAGACCTCAAAGTGGATTTTATCTGCAGTGAGCAAATATTGGATGATTTTGTCACTTTCCAGCAGACAAATCAGACCATCCGCTGAAGTCCCACATGTACTGTCTCAGAATGAAGTGGCCTCCTTTTTGAGCTGAAC
Organism: Scatophagus argus; assembly: GCF_020382885.2. Classification (NCBI taxonomy): domain Eukaryota; kingdom Metazoa; phylum Chordata; class Actinopteri; family Scatophagidae; genus Scatophagus; species Scatophagus argus. Next base: position 22,050,115 of record NC_058506.1, on the reverse strand, counting down.
TAGTTTCAATGACAATGGATACAGCTCTCATCACATTCAGCGTATATAACGTAACATCACACTCTTATGATGGTCGTCCATGGAAAAGCTTTTGTGTGAGCGGGGCCAAGCTTTAAATGAAAGTCGACATAACGCCACAGCACACAAAGCGCGTTTGCATGGCATTTTTGAAAGTCCCAGTTTTCCACGCTACCATCTGTCTGTCTGCTGGCTTTTCACTGTTTAATCAGAGCAATATGAAGCCAGGAGATTTGGTCCCCCCCCAGAGATATACATCCTCTGAGGCATCTGGGAAGTAACTGTACGACTTTCTAGAGCATCTCTGAAAATTGAAGCCGTTTGAGGCTCCGTCAGCCTCAGTTTCTCCTTAAAAGGGTTTTTCTGTGACTTTGAGGCATCCTGTCTTAGAAAAATGTTGGCCAGGTAATGGACACAAGACAAAATCAGTGCTGGAAGCGCCGTGAGACCGACCAGTGCTTCAACGTGTTTTGGCTGTTTTAACTCTGTCCATTTTGTCCTGGTTTTGGCAGCGTTTTTCTCAGTCCAGTCATCCAAACAACTTCCTCTCCTCTTTTGCCTCCCGGCTCTGGTCTGGGCTATCCCGGCCTTTGAAATTAGTTGCAGCAGTAATCCCTTAATCAGAGTGTCTCGCTGGGATTACCACAGAGGGCAGCCTCAGTAACGGCCCTGCACCACCACTGGCAATTGTTGAGCCTGCAGTATTCAATTTACACGGCATCCGCCAACTTGTACGTTCAAACATGAAATAAATACGGCGAGCAGTGCGTGACCTTGCCTGCTGCAGTGCAGGTCCTGCACTTTGTTTTGTGCCATGAAGCAGTCAGTTTAACAGGAATGGAGGACAGTGAATGTCCTGACAGTAAATTAGCTGCTACTAGCACAACAAGCATCTGACTGAACTGTCAGCAGCCGATCTGCATTGTGCGTAACGTAGGCGCCAGGTTTTTGACAAGGAAGAAGAAAGCACGGACTGAAAAAGATGATCCGTCTTGAGTCTGACAGTGTTGTAGGAGTGTGATGATAAATCTGCAGAGTTCTTTTTTTAACGCTCTATTATTCAGCCTGACTAAGCCTGTTTATTTACCACTTCCTGTCTCTTCTTCTGTCAGAAGAGATGATTTTCCATCACTAGTCAGTTGTCTGACTAGTTAAAAGTCTGCTGTTCCTTTGAGCAACACTAGTGACAAGTACGGGATGGATCGCCTGTGCAGGAGTGAATCCTATTGACTTTGTTCATCCCACTCAGGACTTTTTATTTGTCAAGCGCCACCCGTGTGTTGATGAAAAGTAAGGTGTTCAGTCATTTGTCCCAGCATGCACTGGGAGAGCGCGTTCAGAGCTGTTCACCTCAGCTGTGGCAGGAAGGCAGAAGCAGGCCATGCAAATATGAACAAACATGCAAACTGCACACAGACAGGACCAGGACTTAAAAGCAGAGCCCTCTCGTCATGAGCTACAAGCCATTATCCTCACACACAACGCTTCAATTATCAAGTCTTACTGCTTAGAGGGACTTTACATCAAGTGCTGCCTGTTAGAACATTTGTGTAATGTGGCTCTGGCTTTGATAAGTCTGAGAAAATAAATGTCATCGGGTCGTCTTAGCTCAAGCTTGGAGCCGAGAGATTTTTAACAGAAAGTCTGTGTCTGTTTTTAAGTAGCCAGAGATGAAGTAGCCTCAGTCCTGCGAGCTTCCGTAACTCAGTCTGTCGTTCAGCGTTGCTCTCGTCAGCCTCAGAAAATCAAATTTGCATGTTCCTGGGGTTTAGTTTGTAAGAATTGTAAGAATCAGGAATCACTAGTCTTTCCAGCAGTGGCTCACACTGATGTCTCTAAAAGAGGCGCCTTAATTAATGTCAGCTCTGGAGAGGCCCCATTTTTGGAAGTGCAGTGACCTTCAAAAGTGTGCAGTGTCCTCCTTTTCCTCCTACAACATTACAGATCGACACTTTAACAGAAGCTTTTCCAGCCTGCTGCTGCTGCTCCACAGTGCAGGGCTGCGCTGTTCACACAAGGCGCCCATAATTCAAATGATGAGTCATATGTTTGTGGCAGATGAGCTGAATGCAAAGCAGTTCAGCTCACATTATAGTCTGGAGTCCTGCACTGCCAGTACGACCTTGAAAAATGTATTTGAAAGCTGCTGAGTGGGGGAAGAGAGAAGCAAGTGGAGCCTGTGAGTGACATGACTCTAAAGCGGATAATTAATTTATCTGAATCTACACGAGCACCTGCAGAAAAGAAGAACTCTGCTGGATTTCATCATGCTAAACACTTTGATTATCCGATGGAGATAAATACATTTTAGGCTTAATTTTCAGGTACAATAATGAAGTCATACTTGACGGTGGTGAATCATCGAATCATCATGAGTCCACCATTTTGTCAAAAGTGCCCATGACTCCACTAACAGCAACCTTGCACGTTTTTCGCAATGTGCTCATCAGTCTCCCGTGACATACGGAAATTATTTTGTGTGAAGATGATACTTTGACCTGATGGTGGCTTAACAACAAAGAGTGTTTCCATAATGACAAGGATTCACAAGGGTTGATTTAACGTGGGCCGTGAACATCCGTGAAGAATTTTATCGAAAAGTTTTGCTGATGAAAACTGGACAAAAACTAACAATAATCAAATAACTAAAACAGCAAAAAGCCCAAAGCTCAATCAGCATCAGCACAAATCAAAAGCAAGGACGTCTAAAATGAAGTTTCTTGACATGAATTTGAGTTGCTGGTTTCCGTGCTGTGCTGAGCTTGAAAGCCGGACTCAAACATCTTCAAAACACCTCACTGAAATTCTGAAAAGACTACGCAAGAAATGAGCACCTTAAAATGTTCTATTTCTGAATTACAAAGTAAGGATTTTAAATTTCATTGAAGTTTGTTAAGTATTATGGGGGTCGAGGTTGCATTTATTTAGGGGACAGCTGCTTTGTGAGCTACGGGTGCCACGCCAGCATTTCATCCTCTAAGCAATTTAATACGGCGTTCAAACAGATGGCGAGGATGGGATCAAGTCAGCACGTTGAGGCTTGAAGTGACGTCTCCTTTTTCACCAAACATTTCCCTTTTGACAGCCTCGAAGGATGTGTCAGGCTGTGTCACTGACGTCAAGGTACGATAAATGATAAATGACTCAATTACAGAGAAAATGTTGGGATGTTTTTCCCCAAATGGCTGCAGCAGAGAGGACGAACAGAAGGCCGTCAGAGCTTTAGGATGAGGCAGCCATTATTTACCGCCATCTGTATTTTATTATTGTACGTAAATCTCAGGAAATGACCACACAGGAACACATATTTCCTGTGATGAAGAGGGTTTTCCTTGGTCTCCATACACAGTCCTGCTGTCTTAAGGAATAACTTTAGACAGAGACTTTGGAATTGGCTGGCATGTTTATTTACGTCTCTGATTGGCTTCTTCTCCGCGACATCAGTGGCTGAACCTCATGGTCTCGTGTGAGTCATTAGAGACGTCCGCCATGACAAACTGACGGTCTAAACAAGATAAAAAACACGTCAGGAACAAACGAACAGGCTGAACAAACGCGATGTTTGAGAAAACATTCACCTCGGTTTTGTGAGGTTTCATTCACTCGCACTTCAGCCTTTCTTCTAATCAATCATGACCCTTAAACTGGTCAGGATGAGGCGACACTAAAGCCTCACTCCCCACATAGACAACACTATTGTTTATGTGGAAGCGGCTCAATTAAAGGAGCCTCCAGAGACAGTTCGGGTCAGGACATGATGTGGCTCTCGTACAGGCTCTCACCAATCCACCAATGATCCAGCTGGTAGATTACATAATGCTGCCTTAAGGCTTTGTGTGGAGCAGCACTGGGCCTGCTCAAAAACCTCAGAGGGAATTACATGCAACTTCCTCAGTCTGTCTGTGGAGGCTGAGCTGAGGCTGCAGGCTTATCTGAAAACCGACTGCAGTTAGCTACAGCACAACCACTTCAAACACATGACACATGCAAAGCTTTACGCCTCATCTCCCTCGCTGTGTGTCACCTCTCCAGTTACTGTCATGTCTTGTGGAAGCAGTAGACTCTCTGCCTGCACAGCAGTCCCACATGGACTGTAGGCTGTTACAGGAGTTTCGTGGCCGTGGAGGTTTTTCTAATTTTATGACAGATTAGACACGCCTCCCTGCAGCCGACAGCCTGCACTTCATCCTAAGTGGAACACGGCATTGAAAATGCATGGAGCAGCACTCTGTGACGTCCCCAGTCACAGTCGCTCCATCATTTCCACGCCGTTTGAAGTGCACGGCATTACGTCAGCAGAGCTGCGGAAACATCCAGAGGCCTGCTCAGGTTAGAACCGCCCAGAGGACGTTTGTTGACATGCACTGTTGTCTTCAGCTGCTGTCGAGCGGCTTGTCTCGCAGTGAGACAACTCATCTGTCCAGGAACGTGTTTGTTCCAGTCTCGACTCCTTATGAAAACACACCACGAGGTTTTCTCACTGGAGTCTCGTGGAGATCTGTATTTTCCTTATTGTCAACAAATCCAGTGGACAAAAACAAAACCAACAATGAACTGATGTCATTAGCAGGTGACCCCCCCCCACCCCATCCCACACACACACACACACACACACACGCACAGTTCCTTCATTACCATGAACACACACTCTGCAGTTCATACTGAGTCGATGGTGTGTGCACGCCGTCCTGCTGCTGCCGGATGCATTCAACTCCAAATAAGCGCAGGTTAACTGAACCAGATTTCTAAACCCGTGAGTGTGTGTGTGTGTGTGTGTGTGTGTGTGTGTGTGTGTGTGAAACTGGATGCGCAAACCTGTGCAGTTAGCCATAGATGGAAGTGGAGACGCCCTTAATCAGTCACCTCCATATCAATACCTCCACCTGCTGCACTGCTCTCCACACCAACAGGTGACGAGCAATCGTGACTCCTGTCTGTTGAAAGCAAAGAAGGAAGTTGGATGACATTATTACAGAGCAACAATGTCTGTTTCCTGTTTCCAACTGACAGTCTTTCCCAAGCCTAACAAAGCAGCTACTGTTAGCCACCCTGCTAATAGTGTCAGCTCACACTTTGGTCGCTCTAACAGTCATGTATGCTGGTCTGAAGTATGCGAGAGGCACACGTTTTGTTTTTATTAATATCAGTTTATGTGTGGGAAATGATGGACGCATCGTTCACAGATCCTAACAGGAACCTAAATGTTCCTGCAAACGGTCTCAAACAAATGCAGCTTTTTGTCTCTTTGACCAGTGAGCAGCTGTTTCAGGAAATGATGTCGCATCTCGCAGAAATGAAGCAAAATATTTTGGACTTGATTTTAACGCCAAGATACGGATGAAGGAAACCAAACAGCATGGCTGCTTTTGAGTAAAATGTTGGACATCACAAGAATTTAGTTAAAATCCCGCTGAGGCCCAACAGTTGAAAATTAGCCAATTTCAATGCATTTTAATCCACGGGATTTTACTGTAATGAATGAGAAAGCCTGAATGGAAAAGCAGAACAAAAAGTTTTACCTTAAAGACGTCATAAAGGTTAATTCTTTTTTATTTACAGCAGTTTAGATGCAGCCTCAGTGGATTCCTGCCACTCAACAGACTAAAGCGCCACATGGTGTGTGTGTGTGTGTGTGTGTGTGTGTGTGTGTGTGTGTGTGTGTGGACTGAGCACACACATTAATTCATCAGAGTCACTTGAAAGCCATCTTAAGGGAGAAGCAGCAGCAAAACGCTGTAATTTAAAGGTTACTGGCGCTCTTTGTGTTACGCAATCCTGTTATGTCCTGACGAGAATCCTGTGTTCACTTAGCAGAAACACGACAAATTCAAAAGCCAGAGGATTTTCTGTCTGTTCGTGGTTTAATACGAGGGACGCCTGGTGGACGGGACCCCAGTCGAGCCGTGTGAGTCCCGGTGGATCCACACTCTCACCTCCACTTGACATAGAAAAGGTACAATATTTAGAATAATGAAGCGGGAGCTCGTTCTGTGGCTTCGGCAGCAGGAGGACTGACACCATCGACTGTCAGTCACTCGCTCCTGTGTTGCTATGGAAACAACCTTGTTGCTCCACTCTGGGGCTAATTCTGTAGAAAAGAAGGAGCCCGCAGAAAGCGATGGTGAGAAAAAAAATAAAATAAATAAAACAACAAAACAAAAAAAACCATGGCTGCACGCATGAGTCATCTGCTAACACATACACGCACAGCTCTCCAGTTTGATCAGTGCGAGCAGCCTGTCAGAGCTCCCTGCACGACTGAAGCTAAACACGGCCGCCGCAGAGCGAGCACACAGGAGGACAAAAGCAACACCAGACCGACCACGGGAGAAGACAGTAATCACCTCTGACTCACGCACGCCGCTATATTCAACTCCAAATGTTATCGGCAAATCTCAAAGCTGTGAGAACTGGGGGGTAATAATTAATCAGCAGCTATTCTGATAATCGAGTAAAGTTATTTTTCTCCAGGGTGATTAATTATAAACTTTGGTGTTGGGCTGTTTGTTGCTGACAAAACGAGACATTTTGAAGACATTTTCATTATCAGTCAAGAAAATCGCTGGCAGTTAATGACATTTCTCATCAGTTACAGACGTAGGTCCAAGTCCAGTTTTTCATTAGGTCCCTGGTCTTTAGGGAGTCGACAATGAAACAGGAGATCCAGTTCACGTATTCGAGACAGTCTTCTCTATGGCCTCTGCATCTCATTTCATTTCTTTGGCCAAATGAAAAGTGGTGAGGACGCCTCCGGTCTCCAGGAGGACGGTCAGAGGACAGACAGTCGCCCTCAGCATAGGACATGCTCCACTAGACAAAGCTTTTACATCTTGTAGGTTTGAAATGTGAAGTGTCCAACACCACACAAGCTGTATAAAAAAGATAAGCGCGGTCCAATCCGAAGCTGTGGCCTCGTGGTAAGTATTACCTTAGCAACGCGCTCAGTGCTCAGTTTGTAGCTGAGAGAAGATTCTCTGAACTCCTCTTCCACTTTTGTTGTATTGGATTAATTGACTTATTTGTGTTTGTGTGGGTGTGTGTCTCCACCATATTGTGTTATTTTCAGATGGCTCACGTGTGATTAAAATTAAGCCTCAGAGCATCTCGTAAAATAGGACTATGGATTTATGATCGCGATGACCAGTTGAACCAGATGAACCAGTGCTGGTCTTTCATCCGGTCGGCTGTGCCGTGGCAGTGCGATGGTGTGAACTGAGATTAAGCTCCTCTTTAATCCTCCTCCGCTCCACATGACCTCACTGTGATGCACAAGCCACAGGGAGCTGTCATTGGTGCGCCGCGTCTTCTCCTGCGTGACCCGCAGCCAATCAGAGCTGCTCAGCTCAGCATCCACCCCCCACAGGGCAGCCAGTGGTGGAACGGAGAGAGAGGAAAGTGCTTCTATGAATGGAAACACAGAGAGGACACAAACCCAAATACTGGCTGCCAGACCCTCCCCGTCCCTCTTGATGTCTGCCTCCTTTTCTTTATCTTTGCTTCCCTTTTCTACCTGCTGCACTCCGTAACACACCTCTGTTCGCTCACAGCACCGAGCGCCGTGTGGTGAAGTGAGACAACAAGGCTTTCCTGTGATGCTTCGTCTACTAATTAAACATTCGAAATGCAAGAATCGTAAATGTATTGTGTAACAGTGTGGAAGACGCCGTTCTGAGGACGCTGCAGAGGTCGAGCCATAAAGTCTGACTCAGATCTGATTCAGATTATATCGACATGCTTTGCATTGACTGAACTGTTAGTTTGGCTCAAGTTAATATGCTGTGCCGTGTTGCTCTACTCAAAACTGGTCTCGGTGTTGAGACCAGGCTCAGGAAAGACCCCGTTTTGAAGGTTCACCTCTGCTGTACCTTTTGATTATTTTACCAAGACATTTAATTTTTTTTCACGTTTACACATAAATGACTCGAATCCTCTTTGGCTCTTTCTGTGGGTGTTTTTATGGGAATGTGAAACTTTTAGATGGATTTGAGGAGTAATTATGGTTTGCATGCTCCACATTTTATCATTAAGTGTGTCATGCAGTGTGGGACTTGTGCTGGTCTGGTCCTGGTCTTGACTCCGTCTCAGTACCCTGTGGTCTTTGGTCATGACTTGGTCTCAGTTTAGGTGGTCCCACGATAAAGAAGTTTCTAAGGGAGGAGAGGAATCACAGGACTGGAGACACACCTGTCTCTGGTCCAGGTAACCTTATTTCTGATGCCATAAATTACACTTTTAATAAGAATAACTCCAGTATACTGCTGCAAGCCATTTGGACCATCCCCCTTTTTACTAACTAGAGATTTTCCACACAGCACAGCTCCACCACCGACAGACCAGTTCTGAACGTCAGACCGGATAACATCTGCGCTCAACGTGATGAAGCCTTTTTTCTGTGTGAATGTACCTTTTTGCACTGATGAACCTGATGACGACCACTGGCTGTGGGGTCGACCTCCACAATACTGCAGGTGTTTCAGGTGAAGTGGCTCCAGGCCTTCACCTTGGAGGAGAATTTCACAGAAGCTTTCAGTAGTGAAACACATCACATTAACCTGCTGCTCACACATGGCAGGAGAAGCGACAGGATGTCGGACTGAACCGGCGCCGTTAGCGAGTCCGTGTCTGTCTGTCGCATGGCCATCATCTTGTCGCCGTATTGGCCCATCGAGAGTCTCCTGCATTGCTGCCCCTGATCTTTCATGTTCCTTATCTTCTGCCACCTTTGCATAATGAGATATGATCATAATGTGGCAGAATCAAGACGACAAGGACGCTAATTAACACCAGGTGTGAATGTGATTAATCTTGTGATTAAATGTCATCATAAATCAACCCTACTTTCAGAATCACCACTTCACGATTCTGCATAACCTCGGATTACATTTTTTCCTGCAATGCCAAATTTTTCTTCTTTTTTTTTAGAATAAAATGACAGGTACATATTATAGAAATGCTTTGCACAATCGTATTTACCTGCCTCCCACACACATCACCTCTCTGCAGAAGAACGACCCCGCGGACTGCTTGCCTGTAATGAGCTGAGTGAAGTAAAGTGTAGACTTCACCTGTTTGCACTGCAGCATGAACAGAGCGATGAATTGGCTCATCGTCATTGCTACGACACAAATCTTTGAATCTAAACACGACCACTAAAAATCAATACACGATTTTTGATAATTCATACAGTATCACAAAAGAAAATGTCACACAATACTCAAGTGTATCAATACTTTTGTACATCCCTACGCACGAACATCTCCAAAATGGAGGAGGTGGTTTCATTAATTTGGCTGGTAGACAGTACGAGTGTCACGACGTCATGGAAACACATTACCAGACTTTTAAGCTGCCTTATTTGGGCAACTGGTTTTGACTTTACTCAACAAACAGGTGCTGCCACACCATGTGGTTGTTGCTTATTACTATTGAATTAATTTGGCAAAGTTAAAAATGAATATGCTGATGTTTTGGAGCAGGAACAGGAGGTATTTTTCTCCTGAGATGAGTCTCCATCCTTTAAATCAAAGTCTCTTTTCCAAACTCTGAGCACAGACAGATTTGTTCTGTTGCCTGGGCAATAGTTTGGAGTTTAGCACCGACACAAACCCTCTGGAGAGGAGCGACTTTGTCCATAACAGGCAGAATCTGAGGCTTTTTCTACCACGATGTGGGGAAAATACGTCACAAATTATCTGGATATATAAAGACACGGCGTCGGGGCGGAAATGAGTAATTGCCTTTCTCATACATTTAACTGTTTCTGTCATGATCATCCGTGAAGTTACTTGTAGTCTCTGTGGTTGCCATGAAGAGAAGAATAGGCCCTTTCAGTCCCTGTTGTGTTTTCTGCAGCTTTTTCTGACACTACAACATATTGAGACAGCAGGGGGAAAACAGGAAAGGAGAGGCAAATTATAACCACAGATATGAAAAGTGAACTACAGGATGTTTGCTGTCAATGCAAAGCAAGACTTTTTATGTGACACATTTAATTATAAATGTGGCGATCTTTACAGAAAACGCAATAAAAAGCCAAGTGGACCTTTTGACTCTGCTTTATAACTGTGCTAACTAGTTGTGTGTGTGTTAAATTCTAAAGAGAATATTTCAAAATGCTGTAAAATCCCATGTGGACTCGGCTGAGGCTTTTATTTTGAAGGGAACACATTTTTCTCACGCTGTTGATGATCTGTTTTTAAGGGAGTTGATGTCTCCACGCGGAATGAGTTCAGTTGTCTACGAAGGGGAATTAGCCGACGTTTTATCGTACGGACTCTCACGTTCTTGTTTTACCTTCTCTTTCTATTCTGGACTTTCCTCTTTGAAGGCACAGAGGACGTTTATGAAAGAAGGAGTCTGAAATGTGAAGAGCTGTGAAACAAAGCCCAAGAAATTAGAATCAAATTCCAGATTTGACCAGAAGCCGCTGAAGAGACTGACTGCGAGTACGCAATCATCTTCGGCCATGTCTGTGGAAAGCCTACACGTCCGTCATCTCAGAAATGAACTGGAATTTGAATCATCCAAGAAAATGACCTCTCGTAGCTGCCTCGGTTAGGCAGAGCGGAGCTGAATTCATTAAATATGTTGAAGCTGTCTACAGTTGGCTTGAGGTTTCATTGATTAAACTCCCGCTAATTTGCATAAGAGCCACACAGGCCCTTTCACACTTAACTCACAGCATTTAACTGTAAATATGTCCCTGTGTTGCACTCAGCCAAGCACAGTTAATTCATCTGGATAAATTAAATGCAGTGCAGCGTCTGTTCCAGCTTCATACTAACCAGCTAGCATGTTGTCGAGTACATCTTGGAGGATTCGGTTGCCACGCTGCTACATCTTACACTAATTTGAACCAGGATGGGCGTCGTGTGATGTTATGACGCCACTGGATGTGCTCAGTAACAACAAACGGTGTTGAAATCCTACAGAAGACCAGGAGTAATGTGGAAAACTGGCCAATAAAAGCAATAAAATAGGAGAAACATTTTGAGGAAGCTGGTTCTTGATTGAAGAATTGGGGGTTTGGATGAGGCTGAACCGAACTTTTGTTCCAGAAAGAAACTGATACCAGACAGAAACGTTTCTTTAGCAGAAGAATAAACGCAGTTTGTTTTATATGAACTTTGGTACACACATTCCTGGTTCCCAGAAGATGAAAGCTGAACACTTTCCTCATAGCGCCACCATGAGGTTCACAGTCTTGCCTCGTCAGGTTGAGTTGTTAACTTTCCATGTGCCCTCGACAGGTCAACTGACGTGAGTTAGTGGCCGTGTGCGCCTTCACTTCCTGTTCTGGTGAAGTAGTCTGTGTACTGTGTTTCGTTTAGAAAATGACAGACTCAGGTGTTCTCTCCTCACCTGAAGATCCGATTGCAGGTTGAAGGTCGGTGTTTTTCACGAACGAGCGACCAGGAAAGGCTTTAAATAAAAACTCCACATTCGTTCCTGTCTGACGTTTTTGTACTTTAGCTGTCACTTCACAGCTAAGGAGCTAACATCAGCTAACACAACTTTTATATTTTAACTTGATCTGACTGTGAGGGAGAGCATTCAGAAGTGAGGTTACCATGGTTACCTGCATCTGGAGGTGACCTACTTATCTAGTGACTCATGTTCAGCAAGGCTTCAGTCCTTGAAATGACCCCCTCCTCCTCTTCATCCTTCTATTCCTCCTCCTCCTCTTCCTCCTCCTCCTCCTCCTCTTCTTCCTCGTCTTCCTCCTCCTCTTCATCCTCCTCTTCCTCCTCCTCCTCATCTTTCTCCTCTTTCTCCTCCTCCTCATCCTCTACTTCATCCTCCTCCTCCCTCTCCTCTACCTCCTCCTCATCTTCCTCCTCCTCCTCCTCCTTGTCTTCCTCCTCTTCCTCCTCCTCCTCCTTGTCTTCCTCCTCATCCTCTTCCCTCTCCTCTTCCTCCTTCTCCTCCTCCTCCTTGTCTTTCTCCTCTTCCTCTTCCCCCTCCTCCTCCTCCTCCTCCTCCTTGCCTTCCTCCTCTTCCTCTTCCCCCTCCTCCTCCTCCTCCTCCTCCTTGCCTTCATCCTCGTCCTCTTCCCCCTCCTCTTCCTCCTCCTCCTCCTTGCCTTCCTCCTCTTCCTCTTCCCCCTCCTCCTCCTCCTCCTCCTCCTTGCCTTCATCCTCGTCCTCTTCCCCCTCCTCTTCCTCCTCCTCCTCCTTGTCTTCCTCCTCTTCCTCTTCCCTCTCCTCTTCCTCCTTCTCCTCCTCCTCCTTGTCTTTCTCCTCTTCCTCTTCCACCTCCTCCTCCTCAACACTCTCTTTAACCTTAAGAAGACACACTACACCTCCTCCGGCACACACAGCAGCTCTGGCCAGATGTGGTGATGTATCGCTGCACTCCAACAGAGCTGTTATATCATTTTAACGTTCTCCAAGACGAATTTCTGGCACCAGCCCTCTCCGGCCAAATTAATGCTGCTAAAACGTTTAAAATGTGGTAGTCAGTCATCAGAGAGCTTATTTTGATTGCTCCATCAGTCAGTAAAATGTAACGCATGCTTTAAGTCAGGTGCATATTACATTCAATTTTGAATGTTACTGGTATTTAATTAAATATTGTTTAATACATCTGCCGACCTACACTTTTAGCCATGCTAGAAGCGTAGCTCTCAGCATAGCCGTTGTTTGGTTGGTTGGTCCACCACTGAGATCCAGACTGAGATGGACTTAGTATCTATGATCCCCCACCTAATAAAACCTGCTGACTTCAGAGATCCCGTGATTTTTCATTCAACGCCAACAGCTTGTCATCATTTTCACTTATTCATTGAAATGTCTCAAATGTCACAAACTATTTGTTAAAATCTCTACAGCTACAGATTGCCATGAAATTTGCAGTAAACGTCAGTGTCCGATTAGTTTCTCTTTCGCTCTCTAGTTTTTATCTCGCACCATTTTCGGGTTGAATTTTATTATTGGTATCAGTTATTTTTGCAGGTATTTACGGCCAAATACCTGCAAAACTGCTTAATTCCCCTCAGCATCAGCTCTTCTTTGTATTTAATGCTAATTAGCTAATCTGCTGAATGTCAGCCTCTCAGCATTGTCACAGTGTGGATGTTAGCATTTAGCTCAGAGTACCACAATGCTAAAGCAGAGCAGCTAGCTGCACACTCCTGGTCTTGTACTTGTACTTGTCTTATACTCCTGGTGAACATTTCTGATAAGAATATTTTTTTTCTCTGAAATCAAGATATATGAGGAATTTAATATTTAAAAAAATAAACTTGTTCTGTGCTCTGAAAACTATGTAATGGAGTTTTAAATTACCAATTACCATTGACATGACAGATATTACAGAATAATATCTGTCATGTCAATGTCTCACTCTGTTCAGTATTGGAAGGGAAGACTTCACCTGGATAGTAAGGATAGTAAAACCATCGGCGTTGACACTGTGGACTGACTGTATGTCTATAGTTTCTGTTAAAGCTATATTCTGCTGTCTGAACGATTGAAGACACAGCTGATCTCCACTGAGGATTATTGTAATCCCGACCCATTCATAACCCAGTCGTCTCTCCTCACCACAGTAACTGCCCGTGCTCCCTGGCTGCAGCCCTGGCCAGAGCCACAGCTGACAGCATGCTGCAGACGGACCTCTCCATCCACCACCTCAATAAGACTGTGGAAGATGGAGCTGACCCATTACCACGTGAGTCCCCGGGGAGCCCGCCGTGCTGCTCTCTCTCTCTGATACACACAGACAAATTAGGTCTCTCTCTCACTTCATCCCACACACACACACACACACACACACAGGCGTGTAACCACCAGGGCTTTGTCCCAGTTCTCCCCCGCAAAGCTGCATTAAGTGGGATTTGACCACTAGAGGGCAGAAAGGAGACTCCAAAACACAGTGAGAGCCATGAGCCGGGATAAACTGCAGCCGCCGCAGGCCAAGAGGTTTTCATTAAAATTGTCGTCGTTTAGTTTAATGGTTATAGACGTAAGATGAAGTGGAATATGCCCGGTTTATTACAGAAAATACATCATGCAAATATACACAAATTATATTCAGCAGCTGCACTAACCAGCATTCAAATTATCACGTGTGTGCTGAGAGGAGTCATTCATAGTGATAAACTGTAATTTATTATGAGTCAATCTCACGTACACCATCCTGCTGCTGGAAAAATCCACAAGAACACCAAATGTGCCTTAATCCACTGCTGAAAATAATGCACTATTTACTCCTGTTGGAGTAAAACTACCAGCTGTTTTAGGAAAAACTGAGCCTTTTTTTTTTTTTAACAAATTAAACTACGTATTTGTGACCTGTTTTTAAAGATTAACATCTTCTGTAGGAACAGACAGGACATGGAAGGTGTTGAGATGGACTGAGACATTGTTGACTTTGGTCCTTCCATGAGATTTCTTTACAGTAGCAAAGATATGGAATATTGCCAGACTTATTCTTCAACATTAGGCTGGAGATAAAAGTCCCCACAGCCGCTGAGTCTGTTTTCTTGATCAGAGTGATGATGTCCAAAACTGTGTGGTGAATAAAGCTCAGCCTCAAAGTAAAAGCTCCTTGTGTTGTGTAACAGCTGATCACATCCTGTTTGATGTTGCTTCGCTGCACTCTGCTGTTCATCTCTTTTGCTGTTTGCAAGGTATTGTGGGTAGCCCCCCGATGCCCGGCACAGCGCTGAAGCATCTTTATTTGGAGCAGGAGGGTGCAGAGGCTGAGCAGTCAGTCCACAAAGTGAAGTTTGGTACTGGGGCACTGATTGATGTGCATGTACTTTTAGAAGGTGGAGGGTGAAGGGAGGAAATGGGACAAAGTGTAGTCTGGCTCGCCTCTTTCTGTTCTGTGTGTGTGTGTGTGTGTGTGTGTGTGTGTGTCGGTCGTCCTTTCTCTGTCTCTCCAATAACATTTGGGAGAGCAGAGTGAGAGAGAGGACGATGGCAAAGACAGGATGGACTTTTCTACCTGCAGCTAACGTTAGTAGGTCAAGCCCATGCACACACACACACACACACGCACAGAGCCTACATTTTGAAGCCACTTTAGGGCAGCCTCTGTTCCACTAACTAATAACTCAGTGCAGTCTCTTCATGATATCTGCCTCTCTGAAAAATGACAGCAGATCCCTGGGAAGCTGCTTTCCAGTGGGGATGACGCAGACTTTTCCAAGTGATCATTTCACCTTTTGATTAGGATGTCATCCGCAGTTTGACTGTGGAGCAGAAGCTCCTTGACGTTTTGTGCTTGTGTGTGTGTTAGAGATGGACTCTGTGAAGCTGGCCCGCCTGGTGTTTAACAGACTCTTTGAGATGTGCTGCCTCTGGCTGAAGGAGCTGCCCTTCCGCCGCCGTCCACAGCCGTACTACGAAACGTCCATCCACGCCATCAAGAACATGAGGCGCAAGATGGAGGACAAGCACGTCATCATCCCCGACTTCAACACACTCTTCAACGTTCAGGTAGATACAACTTCCTCACCTCATGCATGAGCATGGATGTTTCTTCTGAGTTTGGTAGCTGCTGGATTTCTGACGGTTTCGATAACGCAATTATGTTCAGCATCCATGAACAAATTTTACTCCACCGTAAACTATTTCGTAATAAATCACAAATCTGTTCAGTAAATCTACTTAGATTTAAACAATGTTTTGCAGATCTACTCAGTTTAGTTCTGTGAATATGGCCAACATATCTGCCTGCAACAGTAAGGTGTGTTCATAAGTTAATTCATTCTGTAACGTCGGCTGCTTCCATGAAAAATATTGTTGGAGATAAACCTGGAGCTGTTTTCACGAGTGTTAAAGTCGCTGTTGAACAATCAACATCTACAGTGCTAATTTTAGACCTTTTTTAGACCTTTTCACCACTTGCGTATTTGTTCTCAAGTGTCCTGAAGACTGAATGTTGACATTTACTAACCTGTGGTGTTAATGGTGTCGTGTGGCTGCTGCTGTCTCTCAGGATCAGGAGGAACAGGCTTACTTTGCTGTGTTTGACGGTCACGGCGGCGTGGATGCCGCCATTTATGCTGCCAACCACCTCCACGTCAACTTAGTCCATCAGGAATCCTTCAGCCAGGACCCGAGCGAGGCGCTGTGCAGAGCCTTCAAACTCACCGATGAAGGCTTTGTGAAGAAGGCCTCACGAGAGGTAAACACGTCTGCAAAGACACGTTTCACAGACATCAGCACTGGACAAACAAACAAAAAGTGTGCAGCTGACTGAAATGTGCTTGTTTACAATACTTCTATATACTACTACTGCCAAAACTACTATTATGGAGCTGCTACTTTGATGACTACTTCTGTTACTGCTACTCTACTCTACCACTACTGCTACTGCTAGCACTCTTCTATGACTGCTGTAGCAGTTACAACTTGTACTTTTACCTATTACTGCTACTACTATTGTTATTACATTGCTGCTTCTGCTGCTACAATACCACATGGTATATAATACCACAACTAATGCTACTATTACAGCCACCAGCGCTACTCTTGTTTCTGCTGCTGGTATTTCTATCTCTACTACAACAGCTACTCCACCTCCTCCTCCTCCTCCCACTGTTTCTGCTAACGCTCCCACTGCTACTACTGCTGCTGATACTACTACTACTACTACTACTACTACTACTGCTGCTGCTGCTGCTGCTGCTGCTCCGCCGTATGAAAACACTCTTAACTCTACTGCGAGGACAGCAGTCTTCACCGTTTTCACAGCTTCGAACATAACATCACAATAGCAGCTCTTTTAAGAGCTCGTCCACGTGAACTTTCCTTTTTCTTTCTTCACATATTCACACGTTTGCCGCCTGCAGCTTGTAGTTTACTGGTTATTGTTGAGGACATGATATGGAACAGTCTCACAGCAACCTGCGATCAAATGTGTTAAATGGATTTTTCTTGACTAGTCATGACGTGATCTGTGATGGTGATCTGATGAGCCTGATCCTGTAAATCGAGGTTGTTTGTTTCCTGTTTGTATCCTGTGTGAAGGTGGGGCAGCTGTAAACTGTACTACCTGTCTCTTGTTTGTTGGCAGCACCTGCGCTGTGGCACGACAGGTGTGGTGACGTTCCTGCGGGGTCGGACGTTGTATGTGGCCTGGTTGGGGGACTCCCAGGTCATTCTGGTCAGGAGAGGCCAGGTCGTGGAGCTGATGAAACCACATAAACCAGACAGAGAGGTAACATGATAATCATAGACTTTTGTTGTTTCTGCATCACTAGAACCACATAATCAATCAGAGAAAAGTCAACTTAAGGAGTAAACCAGTCCAGTTTTCAGCTCACATCTGTCAGGCCTTTATTTTGCACATGTATTGGACATTGTTAAATTAAAACTTAGATGTACTTAAAGCCAAAGTTCAACATGCAATTCTGTTCAAGCTGTTTTAGGCTTTTCAAACTATGTCTTGGTTCTGAGCAGTTGCCAGGCAACCAGGAAGTTACTGGTCCCAGCCAAGAAACAGTCTGACTCAAAACCCATGGGTCATAATCATTATGTATATGTTTTACTCATAATAATAAAATGGCAAATTGTCTTTTATTTACACTTATGGTCCATATTAAAAGAATGAGATAAATTCTGTTAACTGGTGATCTTTAGAGATGCTGGAATGTGGATTTTGAGAGTCTTTCCTATGCTGGACTCAAGAGCCAATACGGTTCATCAGTGCAGAAGAACTAATCAGTCACCATACCCCATGTGTGTTTAGCTTTGCAGCTACAGGGACAACTTATACACTTTATATATTGTCTGCAATCAATTTTTTATTGTTATTGCGTTCTTGTAAATTCTGAATTACATAAAAAAAAAATACTTAAAGTTTCAGTTATTTCAAGAAACATTCAGGTTAAGTGCTGCACTGAGTCATGTGCTGCAGGGGCTGGCAGGATGTGGCTTGCTGTGTGTCACGTGACATTCATGTGTGTGTGTGTGTGTGTGTTCAGGACGAGAAGCAGAGGATCGAGGCTCTGGGCGGCTGTGTGATCTGGTTTGGCACATGGAGGGTTAACGGCAGTCTGTCTGTATCCAGAGCAATCGGTAACTATTAGCTCAGCCACATATTCACATATTGGATCGTGATATTATGATTTTCTTGTTCCACTCCAGCACCAGTTGAATAGGGAGGAACTGGACTGCTGGACTGCTGGACTGCTGACGTGATCTGGCCCTAACAGAATAATCTGTTACTTGTGTCGACAGGCGACTCGGAGCATAAGCCCTACATCTGTGGTGATGCAGACCATAGCATCTTTCCACTGGACGGTTCTGAAGACTACCTGATCCTGGCCTGTGATGGCTTCTGGGACACAGTGAGTCCAGATGAGGCGGTGCGGGTGGTCAGCGACCACCTCCAGGAGAACGCTGGAGACACCACCATGGTAGCCCACAAGCTGGTGGCCTCAGCCCGTGACGCAGGTTCTAGTGATAATATCACTGTTATAGTGGTCTTCTTGCGGGACCCACGTTCCCCGCCACCCACCAGCACGGAGGACGATGAGGAGGGTGTGGTGGAGGGAGAGGCTGAGCAGGAGGAGGTAGCGGAGGTGGAGGAGGAGGAACAGGAGGAGGAGGAGGAAGAGGAAGACGAGGCAGTCAGGGCAGAACGCGATGGTGGTGAAGGAGGCAGCACTGCGGACATCGGGGGAAAGGGTCGCGGAGGCTGGCCCCTGCAGCAGTGCTCGGCCCCTGCTGACCTTGGCTACGAAGACCGAACAGACTCGTTCACGGACAGAACCAGCCTCAGCCTGCTGGGGCCTTCGCTGGAGGGCCGTATCTCTCTGACCCAGGGCTCGTGGCAGCCCTGCTCCGAATTTAGCCCCGACCTCTTCACATCCACCCATATTTATCGAGGAGAGCGTCGTCTGAGGCGCAGGTCCTGTATCCCATTTCAGGAGCCCAGCATCTCTAGCTTCACGGACCCATTGTGGCCCCAGACAGCCATGCTGTTAAACCAGGCAGCGAGGCGAAGCCGCAGGCTCGGTTATGGAAGTCGCCGATGGGGGCGAAGGTGGCCAGGCACATCCAAGCAGCTGCTAGGCCTGTTGCCATCTGGCCATTTGCTGCCGCACATCGAGCGCTACTCCAGCCGGAGGCCTGGAGTGGCAGTGCCTCATCTGCCCCACGATACCACCATCTGAAGAGGTGACCCAAACCAACCCATCTCCTTCATTTACTCAGTCCTGCTCCCTGCCCCTCAGCCCGCCCACCCACTTACCCACCTCTGCCTTCAACAACACGTCTTTCTTTGATAGTAGGTAGTTGTGGCTCCTGCAGTTGTTAAGTGATTATTGAATCTCTGTTGGAGGAACGGTGCTCTCTGCCCGAAGACGAAATGTTTCCAAATGTAAAGTGGTCCACCAAACACAAGCCCTGCTCTTAACGATGTAGGTAAAGCTCAAAAGTGTAGCCTGACCATTGATCAGAAATGCAGGTTAATAAGATATGTTCAGAATAATCTCAGAGGCTGTCTTTACTTGATGAAAAGGTTATGGAGAGGGTTCCAGCAGTTTCAGGTGAACTCTAACATCAGTTCCATGGAGCTGTCACATAACATACTTTGGAGCTTAAGTCTGTTTTAGAAGACAAAAGCTCCTCTGCACAAACTGAGGCATTCACTTGCATTCAGTCTGAACACTAATTTATTTGCTTGGCCGCTCCACACTCTCGGCAGCATCTTTCCACATTAATTCTGTATTTTGGACCACAAATAACAGCGTTGTAGATCTATATTCTTACTTGCAAGTAAAAATATACACTGCTTGGCCCAATCAATGCGGAGACCTGACCATTAGACCCGTGTGATAGCTGAACATGAGCGTTAATACACAATGTCATAACAAGCTTGTCTTCTTTGAAATCTTTCCTCAACATTTAGGAACCTGCCTGCTCCATTTCAACAATCGCATTAGTAGGGCTGGCAGCTGACTGTAATGTATACACAGATACGTTTGTTAAGATTATCATAGCTGAACGCGGGCCGATAAATCAGGTCATGCTCTAAGCTGAAGAAGAGCTCAGCCTTCCTAAAACTGTTGTAGCAGCGCAACAGCACTGAGACTCCCCTTCACTGGAACTAAATTGCCCAAAAAATATATACAGAATGCTTGTGTGTGTCATCACTTCCACATTAGGAAGTGCGAATCCAAGCGAGAGGACGTACCACATACCAGCAGAGTGACAGAGGTTGCGTGATCGCTCAGCTTCATCAATTGTCTTTCCTTCTATTAAATGTTGGCCAGGTGTAAATGCAGGTCGAGGTAGTGCACGTCTTTTGTCTTGCCGTCGAGAACGTTGAGCGACCGAGCACTACATTAAGCTCTAATGGCCTAGCTGGCCTCTTTGTTCCCCTCAGCAGTCTTTTGGTTGCAGATGAATAAAGTTCATAGAGGAGGCCAGAACAATAGTTGCTCCTGGTCTCTGGGACTGAAGGCACATGCTGTTCTTTCTCCTCCCATAAAGTCAATGACCCAGCCATTATCCAGCCACAATTTGTCCACAGATAAAAGCACTTAACACTGGATTATAAAAGATTAGCAGTCACTTACCTGAATAAATGCTTCATGTAGTCCAGTATTCCAGATGGGGATATACTCCTGGGATTTTTCTTTCTTTCTTTTTGTTTTATCAGGGTTGGGGTATTGAAAAATAGATTTTTGTCATAGTTGTTGGGCCACATAGTTATTGCAAGTATTCCAAGTGTATTTATTTTTATCTCCTTGTACACAAAACCCACTGATAAGTGCAAACCATTTAATATTGGGCCAGGATGGCTGAAAGCTGCAGAACATGTGCCTTCCATATGTTGTACTAAAGCCTACTTCCTCCATACACATATTCTGCAATTACTGAATTAACTTGTTAATATCACCAACAAGGACAAGTCTGGCTTGTACTTAAAGTAGGGGCATATCAGTTACTCTGTTTGACATTACACACAGTTATTTGCTTTCTTACCAAGAGTAAGACGAGACGTTTGGTACCACTCTCATGTTTGTAAGCTAAATATGAAATACAACCAGCAGCTGATTAGCTTAGCTTAACTGAGCTCTGAAACAGGGGGAAACAGCTATCTTGGCTCTGTTCACATGTACACCAGTTTGGTTTTGGCCTCTATCTTTTAGTAGGACGTTTGTAGCAATTAAATGTAACAAAGAGCCTCTTGCAGTAGAAAATCAGCGACAGTCGTCTGCCAGTCTAAAGTCTTGCAGCAGAGCGTGACTGCAAAATTGGCTCTTTTCAAATGTAAAAATAAATAAAATATCCGGCCACAATGTTTGGTTATTACATTTCTATTTGTTTATTGATTAAAAACAACATACACTGTGTTAATTTATGAATTTAAGAGATTAGGTGGTGCTCGGTAGAACCTTTGAATAGAACTCATTCCAGTCTTTATGCTAAGCTAAGCTAATCGACTGCTGGCTGTACAGTAGTTTCATTTTTAGCATACAGACATGTCAAGCTTTTCATGAAGAAAGTGAAGGAGGCCATTTCAGAGTCCTTCAAATAACATGAAGAGAATCTGCTGCGCCTCAGTCGCTTGAGGTACGACGGCAAAGTTTTCTATCTTTGAATAAAGTTGTGGTGTTAACAGCCCTTCTGCAACAACACAGTATTACACAGCTAACATCCTGCTAGATAGCTGCTGCCAGTTTAATCCGCTGAGGCTGGCTCCCGTGGCCCTACGCTGCCTTTATAATTGGATCTTTCTCTGATCTGATCTAGATTCTTCAATGGAGTGTCCCATCTCTGCTGTCTAACACTGTGCTGACAGTGCTGCACTTCGGTTATGTTAGCAAGTGATAGGACTGTTCGGTCTGACAGCTTTCATGAGACTGCGCTCGTCCATAACATCTTGCGACTCTATCTATATTCACTGGTTTCGTATATCTAACACCAAATCATAATTAAGTAACAACTATGTAATCATGAAATAATATTCCTCATACTGATTTATATGATAAAATATAATAGCATTTTTACCCACTTAACCAAAATACGGAAAACTTTAAATGTGTAACTTTCAGTCGAATACACACAATAGCATTGCTGTAACTAATAAACAAACTTGATGACTATAAACTTACTGTACCAGACCATTGCTTTGAAACTAACTAAACCCCAAAGTTTCCTAGCTCTAACAGTCATTCATTTCCATTTTCAAAGTCCGGAAACTGCCCCTGTTCCTGCTATATATTTAATTTGCTGCTGCAAGTGACTGTTCTCTAAGCCCCGCCCCGCTCAGGTACTGGAGGTACCACACCTGTCAAGCTGCCCATTCTCGCATGGTACACACGCAGCTTAAAATGATAACAGCAGCAGATTCACACATCAAAATTCCAAATATTTTTTGAAATAGCAAGTCCTCAGTTTCACACAGACAAACCGGGCAAGCAACCGCCGAATTTGGCTGACATGACAGCTGTCACTAGCATATTTAATTCTAGCTAGCTAGCTTATTAGTTTTTGCTCAGTGAGTTGGTTGAAAACTCAGACAGGTTGATTTCAAAACAACTCTGTAATATATCTGGGGTCTTAAATATGTCCTTGATGGCTACATGCTGTATATTGCTAAAGGTCTGAGGCTAAAGCTACAAGTCCCAGGCAAAATGTTAGCATCTTCATCAGATAATCCACCACAAAGGCACTGAAGTTAAAGTACTGCATTGTTTTTATTCTGAATGTGCACTAGTTGTACAGTCATTGGTAAAATACAAGATCAGATAATAAAAGTCTGTCTTGATGCTTAGCTTTAGCAGTATGTTGCTAAAAAGAAATGTAGATGAAGGCCAACTGAGATGTTTGACAACAGTAATCACACTATTCTGAGATACAGCTGGTATCATCCAGCTCTGGCACCCACCCAGTGGGTAAATACTGAACAGCAGATAATCCCACAAAATTATGTAACTAGCTATGGATACTCTGGTCGTCTTTGGGAGTAACTCTTTGTTGGTGTTACTGCTGTTGGTAGTAACCAATTAGTCAACATTTAGCTAGCATTAGACCAGATAAACACACTGTTTAATAGATTTCCTTACACTTTTCTCTTGTGTTGTTGGGCTTGTTAAAAAAAATACCATACCAACTATTGCTATAACTACATCCCCATGGACACTGTTTGGCCAATCACTGTTCGGGGGTGGGGTTTTACCGAACAGTCATTTAGACACATTAATCCCTACCTAAAATTCCCTAACTTTGTAATGTCTTCATTCTCCATTGTTTGGCTGATGTAGTGACTGTCCACATGTCAGGGTGTTATCAATGACCAGGTTTTCCCACTTTCCTGGCCCTGTTCACTGGCTGATGAAACACCCAGAAGGTGTGATATCAAAACAGGTGACTAATCAGACCACAGGCTCTGGTTTTGTCATCCTTTACACAGAAAACTATCACCTTCCCTTTTTCAGTCTCGCAGGTAGATGGGGACTCACCTTAAAGTGAGAGCCCCATCGCTGCATTTCACTCTCCTGTAAACATCCCGTGGACTGACTGGTGAAGAGCATCAGACTGTCAGTGGAGCAGAATGTACCTCATGTCCCGGAACGTCCTCAGAGACTCGGTGAAGTGGGTCGTCATGAGGTGGTGTTTCTTTGGGAAACTGTTCTTCCTGGGGGGCATCTATCTGTGAGGAATGTACTGTCGAGACACTCAAACTGAAGCCACCGGATCCCTTTGCGGAAGTATCGTCAGAAGTGTTGGATGATACCTGAAGGAGACTGCTGAAGTGACAGAAAACAATGGAGCTCACAGTCATTTTCAAATATTCACTTAGGCACGGATGCGTATGTATATTCTAAGTACTAATTGTGAGTTGAGCGTGTGCTGGAGGAGTGTACATAAAATAATTTTGTCTTGTAAATTGGTGGTTTAAATCCATGCTCCACTAGGCCCGACGGTTGGGTCAGATATGTACTTCGGTCAGATGTTGGACTGTCCCGAATCTCCCACCGCCAGACTGAGGTGGAGGTGCGGATGTGATGTTGCTGAACTGCTCGAGAGGCATCAGTCTATGAATCCTGCCTCTGCCTTCAAGAGCTGCTAAAGTAAATTAGGGTGTTGAACCAGTCTGGCTTTCACTGGAGAGTTTTAGTGTCCTGTCGTGGCCTAGCTGCTATTTCAGCCTGCTTTTTCACCCTGACATGAATAAAAATCAGGGGAAGACCTGCATAAAGGTGTTAATTATCGGCTTAAAATATCACCAATCTGCAGCTTCGATTTAAAATGTTTTATCAGTACCAGCCTTAAAAAAAAAAAAAAACCCAAAACATTTTGCCAAGCAGATTGTATTAGTAGTCCATAGGTTTTCATTCCTACCTTGCAGGTGTTCAGGTGATCATCACGATGCTGATTAGAAATGAGGAACACGTGAGTGAACTCAGCTGCTGGGGTGTTTGGGTGAAATGGATTTCGGGCCTCACTTAGAGCCACTGTGTTTCAGAAACCTTTTACACACATCACACTGGGCAGCAAACTCAGCGCTGCCTCAGTGAGACAGGACGTTTTCAGGGTCGTGTTATAATGACAAAGTTTTCTTGTATCAGCAGTCTCATAGTCATGATCAAGTAGAACGGTTAGATACCTTGACGTAAACTTATTCATCTTATAATGAGCGTAAGAGCTTGCTGAAACTAAACTCAGGCTTATTCCAAAAGAAACTTTCCCACAATCTTGTGCAAACAGGATAAAACAAGTGGCCCAGTGGTGCTAACTTGCTCACACTGACTGTGCTGATGTTAAGCAGGCTTAATGTTCACCACAGTCACCACCTTAGCTTAGCTTAGCTTGTTAGCCTGTTAACATTTGGTGAGGACAAAAACATGCGATGCAGGACACTTTTTGCTCTGATGGTGATGCCAAAAGAAAACTTCGGCATCACCAAAAGTCATCCTGAGGGGAAGATGAATTTCTGTACCAACCTTCATGGTAAACCATTCAATAATTGTTGAAAAAAATTCACTCAGGGCCACAAATATAAATCGCTAGAGGGTCAAGGGAAAGTCTCCAGAGCCACACTGCCAGTGTGCTGCTGCTTTGGGCGCTGTGAACAAAGATTTGGACATAAAACAAGATACTTTGTCATCATAACAAGAACATTTTTTGTTGTGGTATTTACATAAACGGTGGCAGTTTGCTGCTGGTGTTAAACTGCTGTGTACAGACTAAAGCATGTTGTACTTGTGGCCACACCTCAGAGCAGCTGTGCAGTGCAGCAGTGGTTTTCTGTAGCCTGTGATTCACTGTCGAGTTTTTCAAATCACTGATGTAGTCTCACAGCAGGTCTTCAGCGTTGACGTGAAGCTCTGCTCTGCACTCTGGAGGGAGAGATGTACCACAACAGCGCTCAGTGACGAGGATCCATGTGCTGCTTTCACCAAAATTCACCAAAACCCTTTCAATTAATCACATGCAGTTTTGACTCATCATATTTCAAATTGCCAGACGTTGTCACCGTATGAGCAATAAAGGTGTATGCCATCATTCCTTGTGGTAAATCCTCTACCTAAGCCTGAGAAACCCACACTTCCTCCCTCACCGCTTGCACTAAAGGTTCCTGTGAGGCAGATTTTTCCCTCCCCTGACGATGAAAACAAGCAGAGGTTCAGCTCTGCTCCCTCATAATCCCTGTCTAACTTTAGGGCCCTCCATGAATCTGCACTGTGTGTCTATGTACACAAAAAAGCTTTTTCTTTTTCTCTGTAAGCAATAATGACGTTGCATTAAAAGGCTCTCTGAGGGTTTGTCTTCTGCTGCTGAAGGATGCAACAAAACAGTAGTTCTGCCAGCCATACTTGAAAGGTCACAGAGCATTAATGCTGAGTTCCTGAAGTCGGTTTCCCATTCGTTTTCCCCACAGAGGACAGGATTACCTGTGGTAAGGGTGACGTAACACACAGGTGCACCTCCTGCAAGACGTCTGTGGTTAGTTTTGGAGTTCAAAAGGAGCTGCTCATCCATGGGGGAAACGAATGTGAAGCTTTCTTCATTAATAAAAGGAAGAGGTGATGAAGGAGGCAGGACATTTCAGTCGTATCGGCAGTCCTCAGCACTTGGTCTACATTTGAAAAGACTGCCTGCAGTTTAAACATACTGGACGCTGTTCAAATGTAGGCCAGCGGCTAATGCGGATGAGAGGGAGCGTGGGATCACTGAGGGCTGCGATTGGTCCAGGCCAGCAGCCCTGTCCTTCTTGTCCTACTGGCTTGAAGACAAACCCCATGACTGGCTCTTCTTCAACATGCAGGTTAGATTAAAGAACAAAAAAAGAGAAAAAAAACAGTAAAACACATGTTGAGTACCTGTATTATCTGTGTTCCTGTAGTATATAAATATGTGTATTGTAACTGGTGATTAATTATCATGTATATAAAGATTATACAAGTCCTTGGCTGGTGGCTTTTCTTTCCTGAAGAGTTGTGATTGTCTGAAGTGTCCTTGTGTCCTTCTCAGCTCCTGACGGTGCTACAACTCCATTTAATTACCCAGAATCCTTTGTAGTCAGCCCTGGGCACATGGTGATCACATGTATGTGGACGAAAAGATGTTTTCACACTTTGGCACATCAAAATACAATTCTCAATGTGACTAAAGCAGCCCGCACTGAGTTAGGTGACCGACTCATTCTTAAAGGACTATTTCAGCATAGTTTGGCTGAAGCTCAGCACCAGTGGTGGACATTTTGACATACGCTACTTTATACTTTCTACTACACTACATTTCTGTGTCCTTTTTACTTGATTGAATTTGTCTGAGAGTCACTTTTCAAATCAAGGATGAATATCAATAAACATAAACAAAAAATGCAAAAGCCCTTAAAAAACCCAAAGCAAACAAAACGCAGCATCCATCCGGGTTTGAAATGTGTTGTTAGCAGCTCCACTCCCATGAATCGCCTCGCAGTTAGTCAGTTCTGAGCAGCGGAGAACTGAGATTTTTCTGGCTTCAGTTACTAAGATACTGACATGCAGCTCATCTCTTCACACAGCTGTGGGTTTTCTTACAGAATCACAAAAAGCCATCTGTGTGAAACCGAAACACAAAGCAAAGGTTAACCTATTAATCCTGCAGGGTTATGAAAAGCACCTGTCGGAGGGGCCGACAGGAAGTCTTTTTTCGTGTGTGTGCAGTCGCACAGCGATAAAAGGGGAACCTGAACAAACAGTCTTCATGTATCTGAGTGGATGTCAGAAGCCACAGTGTGAGGAGCGACAGGATGCTGTAACAGGGCTTTCATGCGGAACAGAGCTGTCTGCTGTTACATAAACAGCTTTACAAAAGTGAGCAGTCCTCCACATTCTTTCTATAAAAAGACTCATCAGTTCACCCCACACATAATCTGGCTTTAGTCTCTCCATTCCCAGAGTTTGGGCTCTGAGGAAAAACAGGGTGATGAAATCCAGACAGAAGGAAAGAACATGAGGCTTCCTCCTCTAATCGTTTATCGGACTAATTGCCGACGCCGTTGGACCTGCGCAGAAGCCGAGAATGACGACCTGCTTCCTCCTCAACAGTAAATGCTGGGTGACCTCACGGGCTGTCCGGCACAGAGTCGCCCACCTCGCTGCCGCCACTCACTGAAGGCCTGTCGGTGTGACGACCCCTCCCCCCTCCAGAAAAACACGGGTCCCCGGTGACATCCAGAGGGAGAGCGTGAATGGAGCAGAAACTCCTTCACGCCAAGAGGACCAAGCATCCAGAGTGGACGCCTGGACTTCCTGCTGCCACAGCCAGGTGACCCCAGGTGAGGAGGAAGGACAGATGGACAACAGGCCTCGAGGTTTGACCAATACCCCAAAACTGTACGGCAACACCACTCAGACAAACCATTTGCTGTGTGATAATTAGCGGACTGCAAATCTTAACGGTGCATTTTAACATTCAGACGTGACTGTTAACGCCGCTGTGAGAGAAGACACGAGAAGGTAATCATCTCCAACATTTTATTTGTTACATAATAAGGAAATATACACATAAAATAATGCAGAGTGCATTTTGGAAACATTCAAAATAAAAGCAGCTTTTGACACAACAAGCAGAAACCAGAGAAAAGGTTAATAAACGGTGAGCGACTGGCTGCAGTTTGCTCATGAACGCATCCTCCGTCAGTCCAGCCATTGAAGCCATGCGTTTGAGGCACACGTACAGCGAGCTCCTCCTCAGGTGTACACACCAAGATATTCCCAAAATAAACTAATGACTGTACAATAATGTTTCTTTGATAAGAAGCGGCCTTCAAAATAAGACTCGGTGAGCGTCAACGTGCAGAAAGGTGAGTTAAACTGACTGACATCCGAACACCTCAACCTCGCCAGCCTTAACACAACAACACGATGTGATGTCACCTTTCTCGCGGCGATGTGCGCCGTCATGCAGCAGCCTTTCACACACATTAACCGTTTGTCGCGAGCAGCAAGCCGAGAGCGCAGCACAAAGCACACCTTACTTAATTGCATTGATTTTTAAAGCTCTGCTGTCAAGTTCGGTTAAAATTAAAAAGAAGCTTGAACGCACCGCAGTTTCAACTTGACCCGCCTGTTCGGTTTATTCATTTGTATTGTGTGGGGCTTTTTTTGGGACGTCACTAACTGTGACCAAAGGGGCAACAGAAGAGTTTCGACCCTGAGAGAGCACAAGTGTGAGGGGGAGACTCGACCTCAAGGTCGCAGGAGTCCTCGTTGCAGTCCAGTCCAGTCAGGGACGCCCGAGCCAAAAGACACCTGTCTGGACATTATTGTGGAGTCAGATGTGCAGCATGCGTCGACGTTTCAGCCCACAGACATCAGAGCTGCAGCGCTTTTATAATCCCTGTGATCGTTTAGCCTTTTCAAATGTCACATAAAGACAGACTCCGTGGAAGCTGCTGCCGCTGTTATTAAGGGAGAAGACATTTAAGTAACCAGAAAAGCTAATTGAGCTCTACATGTTCACCTCAGGCTGGGAAAAAAGCACCGATTTTATACAACGAGCTGCAGTGTCACTAAAACTGAAGGTCTGAGGAGTGAATAAAGTCTTCTGAGCACCAAGGCTGGGAGGTGCAGGGACGCGGGTGGAGACAAAAACCCAGACAGGCTGAATTAAACATCACCAGCGAGCCATTATAAAACACTAAGCTCTTAGACAGGCTACAGATTATGTACAGTTCATCCAGTCTTGTAGTTGCTGTAGAATTGTCAGTTTTACAAAAGCATTTATGCACCGAGAAGATTTGTGCCGAAAGTTAATCAAAGTGACTAAAGGCCCCGCAGTCCAACTAAAACGTAAACAGTTCAAGTGTGCAAAATAAAAGTTTTCACGCCCTAAACATTTCTAGAAATTCAGTCACCGCACGCAGACGGCTGCAGGGGTCGTGTTTTCGTCCCGTTTACTGAGCTGAGAGCACGAGAGCTGAGAGCTGCAATCGAAGTTCAGGTTTAAAACAGGTGAAAAGAAAAAGAATGAAGTTTCACTGTTTTCCTAAACACCAACACGACCACCTGAACATCTGGCCGTCATCGTCCAACTCTGAAAATATTCAGGACAGACGAGCTGCTTGTCCACACTTTGACTTCATGCATACCAAGCAGTTTCTACTCTACAGATCTGTGCAGCTAACGTGTGTGTGTGTGTGTGTGTGTGTGTGTGTGTGTGTGTACGTGCGCTGTCTCTGGCTCGTATTGCTTCGCTGTGTGAGCAGTGAGGACAAAGCGGCGGCTTGCAGGTCCGGAGGACTCGGAGGGAATCACCTGTCAGCAGGCAGACTCGTGTCGTCAGACAGAAGCTGCTCTCCTGGAGGAAGGAAGAGGAGAAGAAACTGAGCCACGTTCGCTCCTGACTGGAAACTCCTAACGTTCACATCGCAGCGACGGATGGAAACGTGCTTTCATTCTCATTTCCTTTTCAACGTTCTCTGGCAATTCTGTTGTTGCTTTGCTAAGCGCTCAAAGCTGCACAGGCTGCTGACGCACAGGAGGGCAAACCAGCGCGACAGAGTGAATCAAAAGTTTATTTCAACCAGCCCAGAGTTAGAGATTGTAAAAGTAAAGTGTGTGTTGTGATGAGCTGCAAGGTAAAATTACTGTTTTGTGGTTGGGGTCTGGTGGCTTTGAGGAGGACAACTTATTGTCCTGGTGGGACTGAAGCGGCCATTAGCTCTGGTCCGAAATGCTTGCGGCTTTAAAATAGCAGCTGCGTGCCACACTGTGAGAGACTCAAAGTCTCTGTGATATGATGTGATATGTTCGGGTGGTGCAGTGGACTCCCGGTGAATCACAGCACAGTGTGTAAACAGAAAGAACGAAGATGATGGGGTAGAAAATTACTGCAAATGTTTATGTCGAGTAACTAAAGAGGAACACGACGACCTGCGATGACCTGCGACGTCAGAAGAGGTTCAGGCTGTCTGCTCGTACATTCACTTCAAGCTAGACCCTGAAGTGAATTCTTGTCAGCTGGTTCTGATGGGAGGAGGAGTGTGTGGACTTCACTGTGGCCTGTGGATGAGGGCCACATGGAAAGACAACTCTGCAAACCAAGATTTTATCTCGCCAACTCCGTTCATTTCACACGGGACTCTGGTTGGTTGGTGTGTGAACGCGAGTCACAGCCGCAGTGGCCTTGTGGGATTTGGCTCTTGGGTTTTAGCTTGGTGTCTTGCCTACCTGTGCAGGGAGGAGTCTGGTTGTCGTAGCGAGAGTTGCTGCTCTGCAGGGCCTCGTCCTCAGTGTCGCTGTCACTGCTCGTTGCTGCCACCAGGACACACGGCGACTGATCTACACACAAGAAAAGACCGGATCAGACCACCAGACTTGTACAAATATTCTTAACCTTTCATTTAAATAAAGCACAGATTTTCAGCCAAAGTAACTTTTGCTAATCGCTCAGTAGTTAATCAGTGGACTCAAATGTCATCACATGGCAGACTTTCTGTGTTGTTGAAAAAATGAATGTCGGCGTATTAAAACCATATCAAATGCAATGAAAATAAAACGTGAGTGAAGCAGGAAGAGCTGAGCCGAGCGCCGGTTTAAAGTGACTCCTATCACAACTTCCTGCTGAGCGAGTCCAAAGAACTTTCAGACGCACAGTAAGATGGGCCGATCGATACCACTCCCTGATATATGACTGCAGACAGCAGCCAGTTAGCTTAGCTTAGCTTAAGGGGAAACGGCTGCCTGGCGTGTGCGCCTCTCAGCACACACTGATTAACACTTTAGATTTTGTTTGTCACATCTGAACAAAAACTGAAGCTACAAACCCACATGTGGTCGTTTTACGGACGTGCTGGACTGAGCACCCAGTGAAGGAAGTTCGCTTTGTCACCCATGAAAAGGTAAACTGAAGTCTTTACACTTTAGTTTTTGTCTGCAATAAATCGACAAGATAACCCGTGTTAATTAGAGAGCTTTAAGCTGATTCAGTTTCCGAGCCAGCTGAGTCGCTTCCCGCCGTTTGTCCTCAGGTAACTTTTCCTCATCGTCGTCATTGCTGCTCATGCAAATCAAACATCACAGACATTAACTCCAGTTAGAGGCCCAACCTGACCTTCATTTGACTGCGGCTGCACAGAAGGTCCCTCCAGCAAGGACTGATGGGAGTTTCCCGAGCTCTCAGATTCACAGTCCAACATGGCTGCCCTGCAGAGGAAATGGAAGAGTTTGTTTTGTTTTCTTTGTACGAGAGGCAGAATGAAAAGGTGGAGACAAAAACTGTCCTCTGTTGTAGTTTGAGCAACACGACCATCTGCTGCAGCTAAACGGCTACAAGATGAGCCTCCAGGACGCACCCGAGAGTCCTGCTGCCACAGCTCTTGCTGGCGGTCATGTAGAAGATGTCGTCCCTGGAGCCCGAGGCCCCGTACAGCTGCGGCTCCACCGGGTACTGCTGCTTGGAGGTGGAGGCCTGGTCTGAAGAGGAGCCGGCGAGAGACGCGAGGGAGGCCTGGGCGCCGTCAGCCTTCAGCACTCCTGCGGCGGCAACACGAGCAAAGTCACATGACGGAAAAAACATGACTCGTGTGTTTTTCAGCTTAATTCAGGCAGACGTCAGTCAGACTACAATCAAAGATGTTATCAAAATCAAACTCCTCCATCTCACACAACAGCATCTAGACGGTGAAGTTTAAAACGAACTGTTCAGGAAACTGGACTTTGTCTTGTATCAGTGACACACAGGCAGTTTGTTCCATCTAACAACACAACAAAGCAGGAGCCTGAACTGTCAGAAGGAACCAGAACAGGCAGTAAAAACTCAGCAGTCTGTTTGTGCTTTGGTTCAGTCGGCGTCTGGAACTTGGGTTATAAACACTGTTTGAAATATTTGACATACTAAAACAAATTTTAGTGAGGAGGAGGAGGAGGACGAGCACTCGACCGTTTCATCGCCGATCGGCCACTAGAGCTTCAGGAGCTATTCTGAGTGGCGCTGGAACAGCAAAGCAGAGAGCGTGGAGAGCAGGGATTGTTTGGAACAGAGCATTTTCAACTCCACCAGGGAGACACTCCGAGATACATCAAGTAGATGAATAAGTGAAGCACTGAGCAGCATTTCCACCACAGTCACGGCTGATGTACAGTCAACTGTGCTCTAAAGCTGCTCTAATTAATATTATTATTTTACAAACCGACCGTGTAACGTGAAAGGTTTTGCTCGGAGTGATGAATCCACACATCAGGACCCTGCGGTCCTCCTCAGCCCCCCGCAGCGTCTGCAAGGTTATGGTTTTAGTTTTATGCCCACTAACTTCCCCCCTTTGGTTCACTCTCATCCCTCCTGTTGAGCAGCACTCAGTCAGGGACTACAGCTGATGATGAAGCAGCTAAAGAGCCTCGCTGGAGAAACACCAGCGTGAACACAAATCCAAATTAACGGCAATGCGGCTGCTAATTTGCTTGATGAGTAAATCGTCGTCTGTTTCCAAACTGATCGCCGCTTTGTTTGTATTCTCGGCTTGTTTCTGCTCGTCTCCCCACACCCAATCAGCACGCGATTAAGAAGCAGCCGGAGTTTATACATTTTATATTCCCTGAAAGCACTGACCCTCTGCGCCTCCCAGCCCCTCTTTAACATGGAGGCTCAGCTCTGTGGCTGCGTCGACTCCTCTCAGCTCTTTGTCCATCTCCTCTGGACTCCTCCTCTTCATGACCACAGAGCCGCTGCTGTCCAGCACAGGGGACAGGGATTTCCGGGCTGAACACAGAAAGAAGAACATAACGAGGTTAACTCTGGTTTCCGGGCGCACACTCGGCTCATCAACTGTAGTCTTGTCTAAACACAGTCAGACTAAATACAGTCAGTGGGGTTCCTGTCTGAGTATTTCAGGCACATTGAGATAAGTTGAGGTGAATCCACACCAAAAACTGTAATCTGTAGCCCTTTAAACCAAACGACAGAACAGATGAAGGACTCCAAAGAGTCACCACGGGTTCATTTTTGCACTATGAGGAATTACTCTGGAAATGGCCCATTGACAGTCCAAAGTGGCAGCAGATAATGACACAATGGTGATGATTAGACAGGAAGTGCACTGAGAGCTGCCTTCTCTGATATTCTGCTGGTGCAAATGGCGTCCGAGTGGCTGGAGCCACAACAGCAACAAAGACTGATGCTGAATGTTACTCAGGATTCATGATGTAGGAACAGAATATCAGTTACTTTAACTAACTTTCACAGGGTTTCCTGTTTGCTTCCGCTGACAAAAAGCCATTTATTTCGATTCCTGAAGGTGTGGTTGTATCAGAGTCCAACAGGAAG
The DNA here is from genome assembly GCF_020382885.2 of Scatophagus argus. Taxonomy (NCBI): domain Eukaryota; kingdom Metazoa; phylum Chordata; class Actinopteri; family Scatophagidae; genus Scatophagus; species Scatophagus argus. Next base: position 22,016,372 of record NC_058506.1, on the reverse strand, counting down.
ATGAACCTTCAGTGAACCTCCGACTGTTCCTGTCACTGCTAAATAAGCCACCTAATGAAAAGCATCCACTCTGCCACTGAGCACATCGTTTCATTACTATTAGCTGATGAAACGAGTGATTGTCCTCAGATTTCTGTTAGCAGCTGTTTGTATGGAGGCTGATGGATCTCAACGGTCACACATGAAAACGAGTGGTGGAGAGACAAGCCACACAGCTCACCAGCATGTAATAAATATCACTTGTGCACAGCTTGTTATTTGTGGGGCCTTTTGATACTTAAAACACTCACTCAATGAATCTGCTCACAAAGAAAGATCACGAATGAATGAATGAGAGTGGGAACGCTGCAGCTGATATAAATACAATCAGCTCAACATTCTGAGCATTAGCACTGTAGCCGTCCTCACCAGGGCGGCAGGGCCTGGACCGAGCTGCAGCTGCTCTCCCCAGCAGGTCCAGCTCGCCAGGCTTACGACAAGCTGACAGCTCTGAATCAGCATGGTGAGGGGGCACCTCCTCCACACCGAAGCCCCCTGAGGGGCCAGGCCTGGGCTCTCCAGACCCTCGCGCCTCCATCACTTGACTCTTCACATCAGACATCTTGCTGCGGACCTCAGCCATCTGGGCCTTGAGGCGGATCAGGACCCCCGTGTCTGGAGCTGATCGCCGCACCACCTGAGGCCGCCGCTCTCGTTCCTTCCTGGAGTGAGGATGAGCTGGAAGGGACAAGAGGCAGGAACGAGAAGCGGAGGAGTGAAACTGGAGGAAATCAGTCCTTTGGAGAAACAAAACTCTCGTCCATTCACTACACACTCGAGTCAATCAAAGACGTGTGGTTTTTAAATTTAGCTCTGAGTACATCAAATGTCAACACGTCCTTTTAAAAGATAAACTTCTGTCAACTTCAGCTGCTGTGGGACTGTGATCACCCAAAGCGTTTGAGCGTTGATTCTCAGTGCGAGTGTGTTAACAGACCTTGGCTGTGCAGGAGAGACACGGGAGGCCGAGGCTGCAGACCCCACAGAGACTCCACGCTGCTGCGCTCCTTCAGATCCAGCAGCTGGATCAGGATGACCGGGTCGATCTCCAGGAGGCTGCTGTTGCTGGGACCAGCAGCACCAGCAGCAGCAGCAGCAGCTCCGCCCCCGCTGACACCACGAGCAGCAGCAGAACCGCGATGTAAGGAGCGCACGCCGCAGCCGGATCCACCTGCAGGTCAGGCACAACACGGGGTTCACGTGGGATTAACGCCAACGTCTGCACCTTTCTTCAGAGCAGCCAGGGTTATGGTCTTTACAGACGTAATAAGTTATGGAAAAGGAAATAAAGTCTGTCTTAAAATAATGGAGACGACTGATGAATACTGTGACAGTTCATTTAGTACATCATTGTTTAATGTTCAGTGTTAATTGCTTCATTTTCTCCAGCAGAGTTTTTTTGTTTAATGTTCTTAGTTATTTTTTGTTAGGTAGCTGCTGCTGTGCAGACTGTGGATTTACTGTCAGTCCAGCCAGCATCCGTGTCACGTGTCTACAACCCATCGACGAAGTGGAAACTCACATATGCTGTTGCTTTTTAATGGTGAAGCACACGACGCAGAGACATGCAGTCAGACAAAGGATTTCAAATGATGAGTGCAACACTGAATATACAGACAAGATTTAAGGTTTTTGTTATATTGTGTCATCTTTAGATAATAATTCTTGGTCATAATGGGAAATTCAAAGTTTAAGAGATTATTTCAGCTCAACAATAATATTGCTGATAATTCATAATCAATATTACTGGGTATAAAAAAAGTTTATACCCAACAGAATACATTTTTTGGATTTGGCTGTGTTTGTTTTCCAGACACAAGTTCTGTATTAAAGCCTGCATTAGAACATTTTGTCTAACTTTACAAGACTAAACTGAGCTCAAATCTCACATCTAACAAAACACACACACACACACCCCACACATGACACCAAGTGTTTCTATATCAGCACGCTGCGAGGGGTACAGAGCACCAACAATGACTCATCCTCTTCATGCCTTTCAACACCAACACAGTCCAACACACTGAAGGAGCTGCTTTGAGGCCCACCAGTGCATCACCAACGTTCTGCCTGTGCAGCTGTCAAACAACACAAGAAATTTTATTTACCTTAACTGGAGACAGAGCAGGGCCTTCGTTTGAGATGGGACGTTAAATATTCGACCGTTACGGCTTCCCGAACATAAAGACTGGCCGCCTTTGGCCATAAAGACTTTGCCACCGACTGGCTGAGTTTGCGGTCGACATGAGGTGACATCGTACACCCGTGTGACGCAGCCAGACGCAGAAGAAGCTGCAGCCGCTTTCGGCCATAAAAGACAAAGACAACACGAGTAACCACTGAAGTGCAGTAAAATCCAACTCATAGCTGTCACGGTTTGTACCGCTGCTGAATTTTAGCTCACGTGCTCATTTCTTCAGTCCAACATCGTTCAAACAGAGCAGCTAAACTGCCGTAACAAGAGCAACAGGTGAGATGCCTGACCAGGTGCACAGCACTTCCTCAGTATTTTATCTCACAGTCGCATCATTTGCACGCCAGGTGTTTTGTCTGCTGTCTGCATGAACCGCAGCAGTGCCACAGGTGCGCCGTGGGAATGTAAAGACGGTGACATGGATGGAATGCTAAGCTTTCACCGAAATCTCATTCCAGAGCAGAATCTGCCAACAAACGGAGCTAAACAATGAAACCTGCTCCCACGCCACAGAGACAAAAGCTGTCAGCTGTGGGAATTTACATGTACGATGAATTATGAACAATAACTTTATATTCATGCACAATTAATACCTGTGGCTCCAGCCAAGTCATCAGGAAGCTCTCCCTCCTCAGTCTCCAGGTTCCCGATGAAGTCTACGTCGTTCTCTCCTGACCTGAGCAGGTGCACACAAACACAAACAAACAGTCACGTATTCAGGAACACCACAGAAACTGAGGCCGTTGTGTTCTTATGGCTTGTATAAAATGAGTGGTGCCAAAGTGCATTTGAGTTTTATGTTAACTTAAGGGAACTAGAGAAACTGTGCCCACATGGTCTCCTCGTCGATGTCGTTCTCCTCGGTGTTGCTGGTGGCTGTGGAGCTCCCCGAGGTGCTGCTGCCGTCTAACGGGTTCACCTCCTCTTCTGTCAGACAGTCCGCCTCCAGGTCGCCGTCCGACAGCTCCTGAACAACACAGTGACAGCAGGATCACAGCAGGCTCGTGGTTCTGCGGTACTGAGACCCCCGTTCCTTCAAGAGCAGCTTCACCCAGACTAAGAACCTGTGCAACAGCAAACTACGTCCCAGCTGGGAGGGGAAACAGACCAGGTGTGTGCGGTCAGAGGTTCAACCCAGTGCAGCTTCATTTCTCCTCCCTCCAAACGCTCTCATTCCTTACTATTGCCTGCTCGCTATTCAAACGTTCCAAAAGTTAACCGTGACAGGAAGTCCGGGTCAGCACAAACCGAACTTCAGCTCAATCAAACTACTTTGGTCCCACAGAACAACATGCACAAACACACAGCAGCCAGCAGTTTCAGCTCTCTGACCGACAGTACAGAAATGAGACACCAAAGAAATAAAACTGCAGAGGTTCACTCAAGATGATCAGAGATCAAGAGATCAAGAAAAGACCAAGAAAACATTCCTCTCCAACCACAATGAGAGTGAGAAGCAAGACGTGTGACGCGGCGTAATGCACCCTCACATTAGAGTCATCATGCTGGGTCCTCTCTTCTTCTTCGCTTTTCTTAGTGTTGCTCAAAGTGGTCTGGATGTCGTCGTCGCTCTTCACCGAGCGCGGGTCTCTTTCAGAGGCTGTGGTGCCTGCGGCGAGCCTCAGGTCGGGCGGCGAAGAGCTGCGCGACGTCTGACGGCGAAACAGCTCGATGGCCAACCTCTGAGGGCAGAAGCATCAATCAGCTCAGAGACGTCACAGCCAGACGGTAGTTTTTAATGCTACTTTAGTTCTTATGTAGGCAAAATAAAAAGACATTTTCAGTAATATTTTCCATTACAGCCAAGTGGCTTTTCAGCAGCTGATAAACTTTTCAACAAGGTGCAAACGTCACAGGAAAAGGCTCGTCACAGGCTGGTTTCTGCCCGCTTTCTCAAAACACACACACACACACACACTGACACACACACACACACACACTGACACAGCACCTCTTTCAGGTTGTTGATCTGCTGGATGTAGCCGCTCTGGGCCGACTCCAGCTGGCTGATGTACCAGTACTGATCTCTGCACTTCTGGAAGAAGGTGGGCGAGCGCACCTGGTACCTGTGCAGGACATGTGAACACAGTGACACTCAGCGACAACAGAGCTGCCTCTGCTGCTTGTGTTTCCGGAGCAGTGCAAGTGTGTGTGAGTGTGTGTGTGTGTGTGTGTGTGTGTGTGTGTGTGTGTGTGTGTGTGTGTGTGTGTGTGAGCCCACCGGAGGACCAGTGTGTCCGTCTGCATGTTCAGGTAGCCCTCGCTGGCCAGCAGGTCCAGTCTGAAGAAGCGGTTGTAGCCCCAGCATTCGCCAACCTCAAAGTCAGAGGCAAACTCCCGGATGATGTTCTTGGTTGGATCGCTGGAGGCCTGATGGACCATCTCCACACGGTACTCGTACCTACACAGAGTCACAGCACGTTACTGCAGGGGGAGGATACGTGGCGAGCGGCGAGGCGAGCGGCTCAGTGATATTCCATATTGTTGGAAAAACACAGTTCAGCTAAAGCACAGAAAACTCTGACCTCCTGTCTCTGAATGCAGCTGAAACATCTTTTCATGCAGATTACAAAACATATTCCAGACCTGATAATTCTGCCAATTTTCTGTCTTTTTTTATTGTTTCAAGGTCAACAAATCCCTTAAAAAGACCAAAACCAACAACATGTTTTCTCAAAACTTGACATCTATACTGTTGTCAGTACCTTTCATCAGCAGGTGCATATTTTCATAAAAAAAATGCTAAATGATAACCTGAAACGGCCAATCATTTAGCGACACAGGATGAACGGAGCGTTCGCTGAGGTCTCTCGTAAGCTGTGGATTAATGCACTCGTGGCAGCAGGAATGCGGAACTGATTCAAAACAACCCACAGTCATGTGAGTTCATGCTAATAACAAAAGGTGTGTTTGTAATAGTGCAGAGATTTCATACACACCGTTGGCCAAAAAAGATCTGACAAATTAAGCCCGACTTTAACCTTCATTATAAAAACTTTGCAAATAAAAATGCAATAAGATTCATGAAGAAATCGTTCATACTTTGACGTTTCAGGGAGTCCAGCAGACAGTTCCAGGAAGACGGACAGGTAGTTTCCACGGACCACACCGTTTCCGTCCTGAGGAGACACGTTACAGTCACCAACTCGGACACACGTGTCCCGCTTTACAAACTGACACAGTAAAGCCCCTTGTTATCAAGGACAGCAGAGACGAACTGCGAGCAGAACAGGAAGGCAGTGCACCATAACGTATTCTGAACAGAGAAGACAAACTCACCGGGTAGACTTTGAGTCTCCAGCAGAGCCCAGATATCTGCAGGGGAGGGCTGTAGACCGGGTCAGCCCGCTGCCTCAGGGTGCTACAACAACACACACATCAAAACACACTCCTGTCAAACCTTATGGACACAACTTAACAATTCATTACATTAAGCTCCTGTTATCTCCATTTGAAGCGGTTGGTTATTTTCAACAATCAGACGTGATTGGCCGTTTGGGGACCTGCTGGGCCCTCAGGGCTTGAATCAACTTTCAAGGAGAAAATGCTCTTGAAATACATTCAGCATTGGGTGGACTTGCTTCAAAGCATCTTGACTGCTCCTCATCCTCTTTGTCAACCACCCAAACCCCACAGACTTTCCTTCCAGTCATTCTGTGCCAAAGCAAACGAACGTGAGTTATCGGTAACAACAGCCGCTGAGCCCCTGTATGAAATTCAGCGTTCGTATTACATCAGCGATTCTGCTAAAATCTGGAGTCGTTCTCAGCTAAACGCAATCAAAAAACGGGGGTTTTACCTGAAGTTGACCAGAACAAAAGTGCTGGAGTCGTAGGCAGGAACCAGTTCACTGGAAGCACACAGAGGAGGTCGATTACGATGTCAGTCAGCCGAAGACACACACACACACACTTAAACATTAAAGAATGGGGTGCAGAAATGAGACTTCTGTTTATGGGATTCAGATTCATCTTGTGACAACACTGATCTTCACCTCATTTTCTTTCAATCAACTAATCACTTAATAACTAATTGCTACAGTTCTGTTGTTCATTTATTGAGCGACGAAACGCCAAACGTACTCTTCCTGTGGTTAAATGTCTTTAGGCTTGGGATAAAATGATTTTTCTTGGCATGTTACAGCCTTAATTTGACTTCTCCTGCAGCAGAGCAGATCACCTGGTGAAGTCCGGAGGGACCGGCGTGGTGACGAAGGACTGCATGGGTTTCCGATGGACCTGCTGGAACATGAGCAGGATCTCTGGGCTCTTGGAGATCAGTTCACTCTTGCTGCACGAGTGAAGCTGTTCAACACACACCAACAGAAAAAAAATCAGCACGCTGAGACCTCCAACATGCAGCTAAAACAGTTTTTGTTCAAACAGTACTGATTTGGTCTGAGCGAAGGAAAGTTTAATTCATATCAGAGTTTCTGTCAGGAGGCCGTGTGTCTCTCATCCATTTGTTTGGTTTGGTGGGAATGAGACAAATTCTCTGTAATGTGCATTTCTACATATTAATACTAAGCTATGAAATGTCCTTATTTTTCATGGACTTAAAACCCAAATACTAATTTACTTCAATAAAACGCCACAGCTCAACGCACTACGGCCTTAAAATCCACCGCAGCTGTTGAATTAACTGCCACAGTCTCACACCATCAACAAAACAGCAACACGCAGCGCAGCCTGAATGAATGGAGGCTTTGAACCAACCTGATGCTCCACTTCCTGCAGGAGAGACTCCAGCAGCTCCGTCTCCTGGGTCAAGGACGTCTTCTGGCCTGGTGGGGAGGAACGCATTTCTATTTTCAGTGTACTTGCGCTGAATGTCAGCCCTGATGGAGGCTGCTCAGGGCGAGTGGTTGGCTGTGCAGGTTGTGTATGTGGGCGCTGAGAGCATCCACCCACTCAGTGCAGATTAATATTTCATACGTATATTAACTGCAGCTATAAAAGGTGCCTCTTTCAGCGGGGGGGGGGGGGGGGGGTCTGCATATTGTTAGGTTTAAGGTCTCAACCTTTAGACACGTTGTAGTGCCAGTTCAGGTGCATTAACACGAGGCCTCTCTGGACATGGATTACGTAACACCGCTGGCTTCATCACGCCGTTAAAGGGATGGGTTTTTGTTATTCAAACGTAGGTGACTTTTAGGTTATGTCCCTTTTGGCTTTATTTAGACATGACAGGACATTTACAAAAACAGCTACAAGCACCTGTGATAAATTTTAAGACACATTTTGCCTTTAAAGACTTCATTAATCAGCATTTCATCATTTATTTGGTTTAAGACTGGGTAAACTACTGGGAAATACCACATAAAAAGCCTGTCAAAAAATGATGGCTAAATGAAACCTTTACTCTGCAGCCTTTAGGAGTGTTTTCTAAACCCAGAATAACCTGAGCTGTGTGGGGCAGCGATGCGTTCGGGGGTCTTACCCATGAGGGTGATGAGTTTGTTCTTCAGCTGGTTATCCAGACGAGCGATCATCATCTCCACAGCGTTTCGGATCTCTCGGACCCTCTCGTCCTTTGCCCCTCTGACAGCCTCCACGTTCCTCTCCTGACCAATGACAACACACACACACACACACATATAAATACCATTTCAACCCTTGAGCTCCATCCATCAGACGTCACTTCTCAGCTGAAATACAAACAAGTTTGTGCCATCTAGTGGACATCAGCAATACTGTGTCCAAAACAGAAATGTTTCACCCTCTGAGAAGAGTGAATGTGCCCATTTAAAGTCGTGGTCTTTTAGACTTTTCTTTTTCTTGTTCCTCACCACTTCCTGCACCAGACTGATAAGCTCCATGAGACGGCGGCGGAGCTTGGCGACCTCCTCCTTCACTTTGGTCACGTGCTGCTCGTAGATCTCCACCAGAGGCTTGAAGGTGTGGCCACCGTGCTAGACACAAGGAAAATACTCATCACTCTGTGGTTCCAGTCTCTCTTATGTGTGTCATATAAATGTAATCATTTGAGGGACTGCTGGTCTGACAAAACAAGATATGATAAAACATCCCCTTACGCATTAGAAGGTCTCCACCTTCTGACATTTAAAAATCAAACTATTCATGACCTGAAAACTGAACAATATTCACTGAATTCATAAGGACTGAAAGTCATCAGTTGCAGCCCTAAATGAGTGACTGTAAGTGATTATTGCGAGTGTCTGAAACGTTACCATGCCTCCCCACAGAGCACACTGGTGACAGATGCATTTCTTACAGGTCCAACAGAACACACTCAGCTTCTCATGGTGGTTCTCACACCTGCAAAGGAACAATCCAGTGACAGGTCATACAAACAGGAAAAGAGCTTTTCTGGAAACTTCTTTACACTCGTCATCACTCAGAGCGTCTGAGCGTCATGTTTTACTTCGACTTGACCCAGCACATCCCACAGATGCTCGGTCAGACCGAGATCTGAGGAGTGTGGACGCCAGGTCAACGCCCTGAACTCTTCAACATGTCCCTCAAGCCATTCCTGACCACAGGGGATAAAACATTTTCATTTTTCAGAATTTCTGTCTCCAAAAATCACACAAAATGTTTCATGTTCATTAAGTTTTGCATCTTTCACTTTGCTTTACAAATTCACATCCAGTGAGTTTGAAATGTCATTTAGATTTAAGTGTTATTGATTAAAGCAGAGGCTGAAATCCAATCTTAATATCACATGACCCCCCCCCCCCATCCATTAACACACGGCTGGAGAAAAAGACGGGAGTGGAGGAGCAGCAGGAGGTGCTCACTTGTCCTTGTCGTTGTCCTCGTGCTTGGTGAGGCTGCAGAGCTGCAGGGTGTCCAGCTGCTGGGTGACCTCCTCCGCCCAGCGACAGTTGACCAGCTCCCTCAGCTGGAGTGGAGCCCTGTGAGTTCACACACACACACACACACACACACACACACACACAGAAACATAACCCATGTTAAACACAGGCATCCTGCTTGAAGTGAAACTTATGCAGAGGCTTGTTGGTCTCTTTCACTGCTTTACATCAGTGGTGCAGGTGTCATCCTCGTCCACAGGATGTTGGAATAAACAAATCCTAAACACGCTGAAGTGGCAATAAGGTACTGAATCTTAACAGATGTGTGGATGTGGATGTGATGGGACATGTGATGTCTTATGTGCTACAAAGAATACTTCAGGCGTGTCATGTTTTCTCTGAAGTTGTACACTCTGGAGGGCTGGAGGTGTGTGTTACAGGTGCTTACCGACAGTGCGGACACTGAGCTCTCTGCTCTGTCAGCCACCGCTGTCAAACAAGAGATTCCGGGTTAATGATAATCGCATGCAAACCAGATGTACACGACTCAATTCAGTACACAGGTGTCAATACTACACATTTGTACTGCTATCAATAAATCCTCTGACAAGATCGCCACATAAACAAACAACAAACTGATCCCAAAAAGCATATGTGCCAGCAAATCCTGATGTATCGTATTCCTCTGAGTCAAAAAGCTCCACTGCTGTCTAAAAACTATTACACACACGATAGTAACAGCTATTAAAACATAGCAGTGAGTCACGCAGTTGCTCTGAGTTGCATGTCTTTACATTACCATGAACGTGGCGGCAGCACTTACACTGTCCTCCTGCCATATAAACTCAAACTCTGAGCACCTTTTCTTTAACCCTCCAAAATTAATCTGTTCTTCCAGAACTGATTTAGAGATTTACAGGCTACAAAATGTGTGCATAATTAACCAACCAATTTTTTTGTCCAATCTTCTGCCAGCAGAATAGAACAGAGCGGCACAGCGAGGAGAACATTTTGTGGTGCCTACCTGGTGGAAACAGACTTACTCGTATGCAGCTAAAGCAGCAGAGTTTGGAGCAGTGTGGGCAGAGACGAGCATCCCTCAGTTTTTCCATGCAGATGAAGCAGCGAAACACCTCGGCGATGCTCTGCACAGGGACACGAGAGAGATGACTCGGCTCAGTTTGACACTACAAGCGCAGGAATCACCGCAGAGTTGAGTCAGCATCACTCAGACAGTTTCAACACAAACAGAAGCTCATGTATCTCACAAACGTTAGCAGGTTTATTGTAAAATATCAAGTATGTCGTCTTGGTACCATTTTCAGTCAAACCTTCCTGTCACCCACACACATAATGGGCTGAAACTGAAGTGGTTCAATATTACAAACCTGCTCATTTAGTTAGACATCAGCAGAGTAAATGATGAAACATTTCTAACTGCACAGACTGACGTGTGTGACGCATACCTCAACACTTTGTTCATCCATTTCAGCCAGCTTGAGTTCTTTACCTCAGGAACAAATCAAAGGAAGTCGCAGCCAGTGGCCTAAAAGGAAAAACAATTTTGAAGCAATTGACTTAAAAACCTCAGTTTTCCGTTTTGTCTCGATCATTGCTTCCTTTCAAACCAAAACGACACAAAGGTGCCACCGAGCGAGCGTCTGCTTACAGCCTGCGCTGCACGTTTTCTGTTACTGCTAACTGTTAAAAAATTAATCTTACTGCTGTTAACTTTTGCATGTCATTTTCCAAGTTGCAGGAAGCCATAATGGTTTCCGCGTCTCCTTCGAGGGACTTAAAACTAATTTGGTAACAGTTTGACCCCTTTGTTGTATCAAAAACATTAAAGACAATGAAAGAACACACACATTTCACTGTTATTCATTACAAACTTTCTAAAAGTTTATGTCACATGCAAAATAAGTGAGAGAAAGAGAAGATGTAGGAGATGTAAGAGAAAAAAGCAAAACTGCAGCATTTTTTTTACATCACTTCTAAAAAATTTCTTCTATCAATCAATGGTTTATGTACTTTTAACTATAAGTTTAGACTATTTTGATGATTGTGTGCTGTGGGGTATGTTCCACATTATTTTATGCTCTGACTGCTTTCTTCTTCTAAAAGAAAGCTCTTTTCTGTTAAGCATTTTGATAGTCTGCCTCGAAAAGTGCTGTACAAATAAAGTTGCTGTTAATACCTAAACACTGCAGCACGCTTAGAAATGTGGTCTGGAGTACTGACATCCTGTAGAAAAGGCTAAAACGTTTGTATGGTCCCTGAAGAGAAGCACAGACGCGGTTACAAAATACAGTTTTTCCTGCCAAAAGGTGCCATCACGGTTAGCTTGCGGCTTGCGGTCGGTGCCTCACTGCCAGCCAACATGAAAGGCCGAGCATCAGCAGACACACTGACAGCTAATTTGTGCAGTCCAGACGAGGGCTGCTGCTGGTGGTGGTGAAGCTGTGCCTACTGAAATTAATTAGCGAGCTCAACCAGAGGCAACCAGAAAACAAGAACCACGTATATATGACTGTGCGGCCAGCTAGCTTGCATTAGCAGGCTGCCTCCTTTACCTTCCCACAGACTCGGCTTCGTCTGTCCCACCTGATAAACAAACGACTGGAAAAACGCTAAACTACATTATCTATCCGAGCACAGGCCAGGCGTTGTCTCCGCTGGTTTAGCTAACATCAAAGGTCAAAATACGTCCAGCTGTAGCGGTATTAAGGTAAAAGTTACACTACGCTCACAACGGATGAAAACGGCTTTTTTTGCCCTAAATTGAAGATGTAGCGGTAGCGCCTGCTCCCGAAGCTGTCTGTCCCCTAGCAATCGCCAATCAAATGGCTCATTTTCTTCTTCTCTCGTTTTTAATTGTTTTGCGTTTGTCAGATAGCTCAATGGCTATTATTGCCCCCTACTGACTGGTCATGGAATCACAAAGCAGATTCAGGCCGATGCTGGCCCAGTCAGCCTACTGTACTTGCATACATAAATAAACAGGTAAGTAAGTAAATAAATAAACAAAAAAAATGTCAATGAGCTGTGTATTGTACTTGACTACAAAAAATGGCAAACAAAGTGTCTCTTCTTCAAGCTTCTTAAATCTGAAGATTTGCTGCTCGGTTACATTTATGACTGGCTGGCTATTTGTTAAAGCGCCTAAGATCATAACGTCGTCCAAGACAGCACTATAAAGTCAGCCTGCTTCTTCCATCAAAAGGGCAGATGTGTAACTAATACACACGAAAGGAGTTCAGTGATGGCTTTGCCAGGCCACAGTTCACTGAGGTTCACAAGCCTCCTCCTGCTCCTCCTCCTCCTCCTCCTCCTCCTCCTCCTCCTCCTCCTCCTCCTCCTTCTCCTCCTCCTCCTCCTCCAGTAAGCACAGCACAGTTCAGTCTTCCTGCTCTACAGGAGTTGTAAGCTTGTCCCTGTAGAATCAAGTTTGGGAACAATGAAGACATGTGCAGATATTTTTTTTTCATCTTGATCTTCTTTTCAGTGCAGATTACTAAGAATTTTAAGAATTTATCACAAATACAAATACAAGTCATCTACTTAAGCATTTATATTTTAATCATTTATTTGTTTATTTTCACACCCCAACACTTAGAATATATGCTTGTTTATTTCTGAGCTGCTTTGTAAGTGAAAGCTGCAGGCAGAGAAGCTTTTGCTGTCCCCATTCATGAAATGTCAGGAGTTGAGAATTTATGAGATTAAACGTTTTTCTAGATCGAAAGTCAAAATTTTGACTTCTTAAGCTTGATTTATAAGGCATGTCAAAACCTCAGCTTATTTAGTCCAAATTCTGAAACGGTCAGACCCAAATGTTGGCTTATATGTTAAATTTGAGTTTATTATTTGATGATTTTGACTTAAAACAAGCGTGAAAAGGTGTGACAAGAAGCTCCGCTCCCCACATCACCAACACACTCGCTGGGTTATGTCAGGTGGAAGGAACAATAAATCATCTTGTTATCCAAAGCACCCTGAGGATGACTTCTTTCAGCCTTTTTGTATAGACACACACACACACACACACACACACACACACTCATGCTGTAATTTGCAGTAACCCCATTGTTGTTTTATGCAAACAGACTGAAGCTGGATAGGACACACTGAGGCATATGCAAATAAAGCCATCAGGCAGTGCAGGGTGTGCTGCCGAGGTGAGCGTTTCTCCACTTAGGAAAATGCTGATGAGCAGCTGTGGATTTCCAAAAGTTTTTATCCCAACACCAGCTTCACCTTCAATAATCGAGCAGAAAGACGGCAGCTGGAGCAGCCAAAACCTGTTGGTTTGTCCCAGGTGAGTCACTCCTCCTGTGCTGGCTAATTAACGACTTTTAAAAGAACTTTTTTACGAGCTCATTTCACCTGCAGGTTTTAATAAGAGTTTGCATGACGTGTGCTTACTCCATGCGATGACTGTGACGGAGCTTTGTCAGAATATCTGCCTTGCTTATGAATATTATAACTAGTGCTCACGCAGGAGAGCGTGTAGTTTGTGTGCTGGTGTGCAGGGGAGGGCGCATTAGAATAAACTCAAGATCATTTTCCTGGGTGGCCTGAGTGCTTCATTGTCCTGGTTAAAGTTACAATCCTGTAGGAAAATCAGCCATATTTATCATTACAGATATTAAGATGAGCGCAGACACGGTGGAGCAGTCGGAGGTTCAAGCTGAACAGGCAGGTAAGGATGCCTCACCTTCCTCGAGGTCTTCTCAGCAGGACGGCGTGCTGCTGCTTTGTTGTTTATGGTCTTTACATCCGACTGAGCTCACGAGCTAATTCTCTTTATTGCTCCGTCATATTTTGATGTCATTTTTGTGAAGAGTATATAATTGGAAGCTTGCTTTTGTTTTAACGCATAAAGATGATTCCAGTTTGCCAAACATCTTCAGGACATTTTTCATCCCTGACTTTTATAAATTTTAGAGCTCACTGACCTTTTGGTTATCGTTGTTCAGCGATCTTTGGGGTTGTCACTTTCAAAAGTTTTTAGAAACATTTGTGACTTAATTTAAATAAAACCTCACACAGCAGCAGCTCCATCCAACTTCAGTGCATATGGCACATTTTAAACGACAAACTGGTGCTCATTCTGCTTCTGATGGTAAAAAACAAAACCGTGTGAGTGTGAGTGAGTGTGTGTGCCTGTGTGTGTGTGTTGTGGCAGTTAGTTGCTGTACCAGGATGCACCTGAGGCTGTTTGCTGAGAAATTCTGTCTGCCCAGAGGCTGAGGACATCAAGCAGCCACAAAACAAAAACCAGGAACCAGCAGCAGAAAAAAGTGAACTTTTCTTTAGACAATGGCTGCGTGGCAGAAGTGAACAGTTTCATGGAAGCGCTGAACGTCTGAGTCGTCACAATATGCTCATTGTGACTCTTTTTGTCAGTTTAAGATGCACGTGTGTCGGGTGTCACGGCCGTTTGGTTTGTTTTTGTCGTTCTCACTTTTAATCCTGAGATTTTCGTGCAGCTGCCATCGTTAGTGAACCGAAGTCCTGGCTGTCGCTTCATCCTCAGGGACGTTCATATGTTCCTGTGTTCACTCGTGTCCAGCAGCGTCTCTCCGTGGACACAGTCTTGATTTTATTTGTCCAGGGTTTAAGATGTCTGCCTGAGATTTCTGCCTCCCCTTTAATGCGAATGCAGCACAGTGCGTGATAGACAGATAGATAGACAGACAGATAGACAGATAGATAGATAGACAGACAGATAGACAGACAGACAGACAGACAGACAGATAGATAGATAGATAGATAGATACTTTATTGATCCCGAGGGAAATTCAAGCATCCAGTAGCCCATTACAGCAGTGTAGGTTAGTCAAAAGTAAACAAACAAACAACCAAACAAGGCCTAAAAAAATGCGAAAAATAGACTAAACATACTAAATAATCTAACATATGCTACATAAAGTACAACAGAGTGCAGAGAAAGCAGGTCGACCAGATTGACTGTGTGTATAAAACAAGAGACTAAAGAGCCACAGTGTGAACATGTGTAAACAGATTGCTACTCAGAAATGAGTTAGAAAGTGCAGGTTAATTGTGCAAAAACATATAAATTATATAATGTTCATGAAACACAGAAATCACTCGGTTCGTTAAAACTTCTTTCTTTCACAAAACAAACAAAAACACATTTCACTGTTGGAATTGTTCTGAAAGTTGTGACGACATGACAAACACAAGCAAATAAAATCAAACCAGTCTGTGTGGAGAGACACCGTTAGAGAGACGTGAAAGAGAATATGTTTTATGAGGGAACTTTAACTTTTAAACCGCTGAAGTGTTTTGAACAGGAGAGGAAGAACCTGCGGTGTTTGTGTTTTCAGCTGAGCTTCGGGAGGATCTGAACCTTCACCTCCTCACTCTGTGCAGCTCCGCATCCGAGAAATTAAGTGTATATGTGGGGCTAACTGCTGGTGTCTTCTCTCTCAGCGCGTCTTTGGTTGGTGGCTCAGTTTGATGGCGAGTTTACAAAGCGCAGGACTGAGACTGCAAACAACATCAACATCCTGTCTGCTTTGAGTCACCTGAGTGACTTTAATCGAGTGCTGAGCGCAGCTGTAGAAACGTTTTGTGGGCATCATTCAGATGTTTTATGTTCCTCTCAAAACATCTTTTCTTGTTTGTTTCAAATCACTAATCCATTTCTAGGAGACTTTTGTAGGATTTCAATAAGGTGTCTGACGACAAAAAAGCAAATTATCACTCATGTCAGTGAATTCTCATTTTCTGCCCTCCTTTGGTGTGACCTCACAAATGCTCTACTGCATGAATGGAAACACTCCAACATGTTGTGGAAAGCCTCCACAGAAGAGTGGAAGCTGTTAGAGCTGCAGAGCTGTCTGTGTTGGTGTGATGGGCAGGTGTCCCAATACTTTTGTCTGTATAGTGTAGCTTGCGAATGTGAAGCTCAGCATCGCGTCTCTCTAAAACTGTTTCACCAGAAACTGAACACAACCTTTATTAAGGTATGATTTATGGCAGAACCGTTTCAGCTTAAACAGCAGTTTGCCGCCACGATCGTCTGCTGGTGACAAGGAAGTTCAAATAAGAGTCTGAGCTGCAGTCTGCAGTGCGTTTAAACTAGAAAAGTGTGGTCCCTCAGCGCACAAAACAAATCCATCATAATGCTTTAATCGACAAATATGGTTCTATTCTACAAAATCCCATGAAAAGTGTGTTGGTTCACAGACACTTACTGTCTGTGATGTTTCTGATTCCTCCGTTACGAAACAATTATTCAACAAAACTGCTAAAGACACATGAGTGAGCCCCCCGGTGCACCGGCCAACTCGTTCCTTCACTGTAACGTTTCAGTCTCGCCCACGCCGACACAAACACATAACGACCCAGAAGACCTGCTGAACCTCGTCAGAGAACTGAACTGTGTGTTCATGTGGTGTTTTCAAAGTCTGAAGGTGCTGAGAAGCAGATTGACGCTTAGACGGTTGTTCTTGTTGACAGGAAGAAAACACTGGGAACCAGACTTCCTTTAACTACCGGTGCCCTTCGTGTGCGTGTTGTCTCATTTCTTGTTGGTATAAAAGAGAAATGTGTTGTGGTTACAGTCGTCACAGTGTGGACGTGCTGGGATGAAGCCTCTGTGCCTGACTTTATAGCACACAGATGTAACATTCAGCCCTGGAGACTAACTGAACTCAAACAGATTGTTGTGCCAGAGGACTGAGATCACTCGTCAGCTGTTCCCAGATCAGTTTCCAATCATTTTATGTTCACCTTACCTTTCATAACATCAGTTCAGCACCGCTTAATGTGACGCTGCAGGTGCTTCGAACTGACAGGCTGTGTGCAGCCATCGTTTCCAGTGTGTGTGTGTGTTTGTGTGTGGGTGTGTGTGTGTGGGTGTGTGTGCAGACCGAGCTCTAACACAGGCTTCCTGTGCTCCCAGCTCATTTGCATGTCTTGGTCATTTCCATACTGGAAGTTTGGCCCGTGAAGCTGGTTGTGCTGGGGGGCAGTGATGAAGTGGGGTGGTTGAGAGGTGGTGTGTGTGTGTGTGTGTGTGTGTGTGTGTGTGTGTGAGTCTGTGTGTGTGTGTGTGACCCTGTGTGTGTGTGTGTGTGTGTGTGTGTGTGTGTGTGTGAGTCTGTGTGTGTGTGTGTGTGTGTGAGTCTGTGTGTGAGTCTGTGTGTGTGTGTGTGTGACCCTGTGTGTGTGTGTGTGTGTGTGTGTGTGTGTGTGAGTCTGTGTGTGTGTGTGTGTGTGTGTGAGTCTGTGTGTGTGTGTGAGAGAGAGAGAGTGTGTGATTCTGTGTGTGTATGTGTGAGTCTGTGTGTGTGTGGAGGAGTTTATAGTTGTATTTGCATTATATGTTCCCTGCAGTTCACCACCTCTCGCTCTCTCTCCCTCTCTCTCTCTCACACACACACACACACACACACACACACACACACAATCCCAAAGGCCCCATTTGACATTCAAATGATGGGAGCTTATCCAGTACACCTTTGAACTCTCCTGATCTTTCAGCCCTCTGCATGTCATCTCCACACACACACACACAAACACACACACACAAACACACACACACACACTCCACACACACACACTCCACACTGAATGACGCACACTTCAGGAGGAAAACTTCACTTCTTGAAAAGACTTGCTGTGTGTGAACAGTCAGTGCAGTAAATGTACATGCACACAGATTCCTGTTTCCTGATACGAGCCTGTACTGTGGGTAATACTGCATCACACGAGTACATGACAATACACAGAAGTACCCTTTAGGCTCTGCAGTTGGGTGGATTTTTATACTAGTGATTGATATTTACTTCTTTTTGAGTTTCATCGTCTTTGTAACATTGTGTGTTTAACAATTAACCAAAATGATTTATTGTATTAATAATTTTTAATTATCATTGATGTACAACATATTAATGTTTTGGTTTAGGTTTCAGTTTTATATGTTTTAACAGTTTAGCACACAGACTAAAAAAAATGGATCAAATCAAATTAAAAACAAGCTTTATTTTTCTGAGAGTTTTTGGTTCAGTCTGATTTTGTTAAAGTTTGACTCAGTTTGGAGAAAATGTCGTACCTGCAGCTGTAACCCGTTAGAGATTTGGTGATGAAATAATTGTGTAAACACAGAAGTCACACATGTGGCCAACCCTGAACGCTGGCAGACTTCATGTAACTTTTATCGGTCGAACGTGACATTTTAAACATGTGAATCTCTTTCTCTGTCGTTTAGAGCAAAACGGGATCGACTTCAATCGACAGGTGAGTAACTGATTCACCTCAGCATCCGTGACCACAACATGTCTCACATCCACATCGCTGCAGCATCCCGTGTGGCTTTTATCGAAGTCATTTTCCTCTTCATGTAAATAAAACGGCCAGTAAACGCTGGCTGGGAGGGACGTCAAAACTCAGCCGAACCACCAGGATCCTGGATGTTTTTCTGGACGAGAAGACAAAGCCAACGATCTGTCAACACCTTCCGACTTCTGCCTTCCTGCCGCTCAGCTCACAAACAGAGAATTCATTTCAGTAACGTCATGAAGCAGCTGGCCACTGTGGGTTTTCACGAAACAGGAAAAAGAGCATTTGTCAGGGACTATTTTCAGCAGCGGATTGATACACAGCTGGCTTGTGACCCTTCAGTCCAGCAGACTCCTGTTCCCGCTGTGAGCACTTTGGAGTTCAGTTCAGTTTTTCAGCCACCTGAAGTTCTAAGTCTGTCCAGTAAAGATGTTATTCCATTTCATTTCTGTAATGTTCTGACCGCCAAAGTTCCCATCAGGCGTCACTCAAACAGGAGGCACATTTGTCAGGGACTGTTCTATTTTATCTTATTTTATTTAAAACACATTAGGCACTTGGGTGCATATTAACAGCAGCCAGACGGCCTACAGGTGGATCTGCAGGAGGCACATGTCAGTTCAGCTCTTTGTAATGACAATGGAGCTCTGTGGATTAAGCCATTTGAGGACTTGGACAGACAAGACAGCACTTGTTAGTATAATTAATTCAGTGTTGGTTTTGTTTTTTTTTATGAGTTTCACTGATAAGAAACATGTAGATTATCACAAGACTGCCTGTATCTTTTGACAGACTTAATAACGAAGCTCATTTGGAACCGGGAATACAAATATCCCAGAGCCATGCGAATGGTGCTGAACCTTTGCTCAGGACGCAAGGTTCAACTGACTTTTCGACGGCTAACATCCTCGGGACAAACTACTTGCTCTCCCCACAGGTGTCAACAAAGACTGACGTCTCTTTAGAAACTGCTCAAATAGTTTGCAGCTATTTGGGTTCTTCTCCAAACACACTTTTTGGCGTGGGAGGACATTTCTTTCAGTGCTCGTGTTTTGAGGAAGTGACATGGCTTTCAGGGGTTGGGGGTGGTGTGTGCATGTGTGTGTGTGTGTGTGTGGGAGACAGGGAGGTATTTGAATACTGGCTTGCCCAAGGGGAGGGAGAGAGTCTATCAGTCTTTGTATCATGTTTAGTGGCCAAACTGGTCCTGGAGTCGGGGTGTGTGTGTGTGTGTGTGTGTGTGTGTGCATGTGGACTGTATCTACACACACACACACACACACACACACACACTGAAAGTCACGTGCATGTAAACATGAATCCATTTACCCCTGAGATTATGCACACTGTTACCTGTCCTCTCAGGGCTGCCATACTGATCCCTTTAATCACTGAATGTATTATTAATGAACGCGAGGTGATACTGCTGCGGCTGTGCTTTCTCAGATAAAGACTGAGGATATCCACGACTCGCCTCATTCGGGCTCCGCACTGAAGACATGCCACCTGACGCAGAGCTCGCCAATGTCAGGAGGTCAGCTGACTGGGGTAAGGCAGACACTGAGGGACTAACCAAGCTCTCGTCTTTTATATCCACGCATGGTGACTGAGGGTGTGTTTCACAGGGTGCCACACGTGGAACGAGTATTGTGATTTATTCAAGTAAAAGTAGGACGCGCTGAAATTGACTAAAATAAACACAGTTATTTTCAACTGGAACATGCTATTTTTATGTCAGTGTCTCTGTAATTACACAGTAATATTATATACACTAAAATGACTGTGGTCATTTTTGTAATTATTACTTGAAGTGTATTTTGCTAATAATACTCTACTTGAATACTTTAACTTATGTGACCTTTTTGATGCAGGGAATTAAGTACCGTATTTTTATACTGCAGTAAAACTAATTTTACTTAAGTGAAGGCTCTAAATATTTGCTCCTCAACTCTGATCATAATGTTGTCACTGGTTGCGTTGGAGTTAATTACATTACTTTGCTAATGCATCGTATTTTAGGAAATGGTTTCATGCCTTCAGTAGACGTATCTTAAATTTGTATTTAAGGATGGTGCACGAATACATTTATTAACTTCCACTAAAAAACAAAATGCATCTAATCAAGTATCAAAAGCAGGTTACTCAGTACTCAGCACTTAGTGCTTATAGCTGAAACAATTAGATATTAGTTACAACGACTGATGAACCCATTGACAGAAAATTTTTAAGGCTGATTAATCATTGTATTATTTTGTAATCAATATTATTGCGAATGTTAACTGTTTCATGTGAATCAATAGCAGATCATCATGTTTTATCTGAAACAAACGCAAGGGAATAACAAGTACAATATTCACTTCTGACATTTGGTGGCGGAGCAGCAAGCAATATGATTATGCATGCAAAGTACCTTCCAGTTAAAGAGCTTGTGTAAATGTACTTTACGATGCAGACTGTTCACGTACATTCACTTCTAACTCAGTGGGTTTTTTGTGCTTGTGCCCCAGGAGCTCACATCACTGCACACCATGCAGCAGCTGGTCCTGATGCCCCCGTCTCACCTGTCATCTCCCTCCCCCTTCCTGCTCTCCCAGAGCCCCACCAGCCACCAAGGTCTCCAAAACCTCCTCCAGCTGACACGCCGCTCACACACAGCAGAGATCAGGCCTGTCCTGGATAACCAGGGAGGGAGGGCTCATTTGTTTCAGGGGGTTCATTAATTAAGGAACAGTCTGCCATCGTGAAAAGCATACTTATCTCATTGCTTATTAAGAGTTAGATGAGAAATTTGTGCCTTAAATACAGAGTTGGAGTCACAACAGCATCAGACCAGATCTGTTCACAGTGTAAAACACGTTGTGCTTCATGGATTTAATCCTAACACCAACGGGAGGGTAAAAAAAGAAAATGAATGTTGTGATTGCAGCAGGAGGTACCTGCTGGACTGATTTCTCAAACCCCAAATCCCTCCTAAAGCTCACTAACTGACCGGCTGTTGTTCAGTGTGTCCATAAACAGAAATGTAAAAGTGACTGTTTGTTGATGCATGGCGGATTTCCACGCTCGCTAACAGATAATTGATCAAACTGTTTTCCTTTGCAGCCCTTCTGCAGCAGAACCTGCTGTCCCTTCCTAGCCAGAGTCAAACTGGTCTCCTTCAGCACCAGCCTGGACTGGCTCTGACTCCACAGGTAGCCCAAACACAGACCACTTCCTGTCACATTATGTTGGCCTCCGCGGCTGCTGGATGTGTAAATAAGCAACTGTTTGCTAACAAGTTTGGCATCATCTCAAAAAGGTGGTAACAGTGTACACTGCCATCGAGTGGCCAACAAGAAAACATCATTCATTCATTATTCGTGTTCACAGGTTCAATCAGCGCGCAAAATTATACTTTTGGCACAAATGGCGAAAACACTTACTATACCCGCTTTTTATACTATACCAGCTTTTTGGTGCGAGTGCAGCGAGCTCGATGTCGTCAGACAGCATTACTGCTAGTCAGGGTAGAAACAAGTGACACAGAAGTCCAACAGGAAACATAAAGGCTGAGCCAGGAAGTTAATCACCACAACCGTATTTGTGAATTCAAGCTGAGGTTGTCAAAGAGCAAACTGGACATCAGCAGGAAGACAAAATCTGAACATCCAGCTGAGAAAATGTTTAGTCTTGCAGATTTGTTTATTGTGTTTTACTTATTTTACATGAGTGAAGTTTGTTGTCTGTGATGTTCTTCTGATTCAGGCTATGAGTCGCTCTGGTCTGGTAGGACCTTCTATGGAGAACCACATGGACATGTCCCACCTGCAGATGCCCAAACACATGTCGATACCACCACAAGAAGAACCCAGTGACCTGGAAGAGCTGGAACAGTTTGCTAAAGCATTCAAACAAAGACGCATCAAACTGGGCTTCACGCAGGTGATGAAGAAACACTGGAAACGTCTGGTCTCCTTAAGCATTGTTTTCTGCCACAGTTTTGGTCGTTTCACAGGACACATTAGTGTTTTTGTGCTTGTTTTTCTATTGAGCTTCATCACAGCTTGGGTGTTAGCAGCCCTCGTGTCGGTCAGATGTTTCGGTCACTTTTGTTTCTAAAACAGCACTGATTCCTGATCGAACACAAGCATTGAAATTCATCTCGATTTCAGTAGTTTTGACAAAACAAATCAAACTCTGGGATTTGTTTTTGCTTCCATCTTTGTGAGTTAAAGTGTGACGTAGTTCATGTGTTTGTGCGTTTCATCACAGGGAGATGTGGGCCTCGCCATGGGAAAACTGTACGGGAACGACTTCAGCCAGACCACAATCTCTCGCTTCGAGGCTCTCAACCTCAGCTTCAAAAACATGTGCAAGCTCAAACCTCTGCTGGAGAAATGGCTGAGTGATGCAGGTGCAACCCAATGACCAGCAGTTTGTCACAGTACTGCTGATTAGTCTGGCTCCATGTGAAAACAGCAGGAGAACAAGCACAGCAAATGTAGAATTCAAAGAAATTCAGGAAAAGCCATTATTGATGTTAGCACTCACGTTTGTAGTTTTTCTGCTGTGATGTAAAAATGTCCGGGCTGGAAAAGGTCTGTTGTTGACACCTGAGAATGTGGCTGAGGATGGAGGTAGCAACCTGTGATCTGTACATGACAGAAAACCAAAAAACACACATCAGACCAAAACATGCGGTTGTCAGATTAATGAAACCACGGATTTCTGGGTTCAAACCAAACCAAACCAACACAAAACAAAAAAACTCCGTTGGTACTAATTATGCAGCACAAAACCAAAGAGTCAGGGTTTTATTGCAGCTTCAGAAGTGATGCTGAATGTCCACGTTTTGTGTTCACACCAGAGAGCTCACCTTCCGACTCCCTGAACAACCCGGCCTCCCTGCCGCCCCTGATCGAGGGCTACGGACGCAAACGGAAAAAGAGGACGAGCATCGAAACGAACATCAAGCTGACTCTGGAGAAGCGTTTCCTTGACGTGAGTTCAAGGCTGAATCAACATTAAATGACTTTATGGTGATATATGGGATTTCACAGCTCTGCCTTCTAAGTTATAAAAATCATGTGCCTAGAAGAAAAGTTGGTCAAGTAACGATGACGATGCTCAGCGATGAGTATAAAAAGTTTGTTCTGTATTTGTAAA
This sequence comes from Scatophagus argus, assembly GCF_020382885.2. Classification (NCBI taxonomy): domain Eukaryota; kingdom Metazoa; phylum Chordata; class Actinopteri; family Scatophagidae; genus Scatophagus; species Scatophagus argus. The sequence goes on along the minus strand of NC_058506.1, from coordinate 21,992,901 downwards.
TTATTGGAATGTGTTTAGTATAATGCCGCCACACCTGGTCTCCACCTGTGCTACAGACACAAGTAACTCTATCAGGCTACAAATAGTGAGTCATATATAATATAATTATCATCTGTTCATCACTGACAAATAATAATTTAATCCTATATAACTGTAATGTGATTTTAGCATTTTTCGAATTCTGTAACATGTCTGTGAGCATGTTGAACCCACTCATCCCAGCACACCTGCGTCTGTATTTCCATTATATTTAACACCATCATTATAATGTCATTTCCATCAGCCTCAGTCATATTTTGAGTTTAGTGCTAATTGGAAAATGTTAGCATGTTGACACATGCTGACAACAACAGCAGTAAAGATAACCTGTTACATGATCTAACATGATTTTTCCTTGTCATTATGAGCATGTTAGCATAATGATGTTAGCATTCATGTCACAAAGTACCTCTGGGCCCGGACTTAAGTCTTGTTTGCACACATCCCTGTTCCCCTCAGGATTGTTATTAATTATAATAACTTTGTTGATCACTTAACTTTTCCTCTAATGCCATCAGGTTGGCTTAAGGCCAAATACCTGCGAGACTTTCCCATCAGTCTCCACTGTATTCCGTGTTTAGCACTACCTGGCAAAAGATAGCATGCTAGCACACTCATTTTCAAGTAAAGTGTGAGACTTGAGCGTTTTATAATTTCTGAACTGGTTATAAATGTCTTCAGCAACTTTTACTCATTACTTAAAACTAGCCATGGTATAAAGCATTGATTTTTCACAGTTCATTGAATACGTTTTTGGTTTTTTAGAACCCCAAGCCCAACTCCGAGGAGATAACCCTGATCTCAGAGCAGCTGTCCATGGAGAAGGAGGTCGTCAGAGTTTGGTTCTGCAATCGGCGTCAGAAGGAGAAGAGGATCTACTGCCCGGTGGCTAGTCTGTCGGTCAAATCGCACAGCTACAACTCCAGGATGGTTAGCTGTCTAAAACATCGATCTCTTTCATTAGGAAGCATGTAGGATCGTCGTTGTTTGTTGAATTGTGGCGGGTGTTGTTAGGGAGTCGGGATGTTGTTAGCCTAGCTTAGCATGAAGACTGAGAGTAGAGGGACACAGCTAGGCTGACTTTGTGCAAAGTTTAAAAACATATCTTCCAATAGCTCTAAATTTCCTGGTCTCAGATCCTGTTTGTGAGGATCACGGACAGGATCTCACTGCTGAGGGGATGATTCCAGGTGTCTGGTCTGGAGATCTCAGCGTTAAATCGTTGCTTTTTTGCAGATGACGTGATTCTGTTGGCTTCATCAGGACTTGAATTTCAGTGTGTACTGGAGGGATTTGAAGCCATGGTTCTTTGGCAGTAGACAGTGGGTTTCTCTGTTTGAGTTGGAGATGAGTTTTTGCCTTGTTCACCAATTCCAATGAACAGTAGCTTGTAGCTTCGCTAGCTTTCAACACTGCTAATTTAATTTAACACACAAACATGTGGGCTAATGCAGACATTCTCATCTCATTCTTGGAAAGAAAGCAAACAGTCCCAAAATGTTGAATTATATTTCTTTAAGTTAGTCTTAAAGGAGACCATTGGTTTGGTTCAGTAAAAGTTCTCGCACACTCAAGCCATCCTCAGACTTATATATATAATAGATAACCAAAGAGACGTTTAGTTCATGTTTAATTGTTTAGTGTGTGAGAGAGACTGATTGACTGAAACTTTTCCCTTAAACATGACTGATGTCAGAAGATGCACTTCCTGTAGGTTTTATGATACTGTGGCATAAGGACCTTTCTGGTTGTAAAGCTGATATATTTTACAGTCCAAAAGTGAAGTTAGTTTTATCTGTTCCAGGCCTCGGCATCCAGACCCTACAGCCCTCTGGCTTCAGGTGGAGGCAAGTACTGTTTCCTATGTTCAGCTAACGATAATGAGCAACTCCATTATGACTGACACTGTATGTACTGATACGTGTCTGCTCTCGTTAGTGGAAAGAACAAAATACTTTCATCTGTTAATTTACATGTTAATCACAAACACGTTTAGTGTTGTGTGTGATCCATGCCTGTATGGGAGTGTGTGTGTGTTCAATAATGCTCTGATCTTTTCCTTCCAGTTTCATCAAATTCCTCTCCAAACAGTGTGAGCCGTGAAGCTTCCCCCAACGGTCTGTCGACTGTCTCTGCCTCTTTAACGTCTCAGGTCAACCCAGCCTCGTACAACACAGCGGGGTGAGAACTTTATCTCAAACACTCTCAACTTTTCTTCCATACACTTCAAAGACACCAGGACCAAGGATGTGTTCCTTCAGGAGGTGAACAGCTAGTCTGGGTCTGTCCACAGTTCGACAAAATCAGCACACTAGCAGCTCTAAAGCTCGTGTCTTTAATCTGTACTAATACTGGGCTAACAGTGACAACTTGTGTTCTGTAGTGTGTTTTGGCTAGCGTGATACAAAAGACGTGAGCGCAAGAAACTGATGAAGCTTATTTCCCAAAACGTTGGACTGAACTTGCTGAATGAAGAAAAATGTTGTGTCACTTTTATTGCGTCTCAGTGGATAATCCTGCGGTTCTCCCTTTCAGGTCCTGGTACCGCACATGGAATCCTGCTGCATATCATCACTGAGAAACACGAACTGTATCACATGAAGCTTTTGAAGATTGTTTTGTTCGAGAAGGATGTACACTGAAGATGTGGCGCAGTAACGCAATATCCCTGTTTTGTACAGGGTTACAACTACAGGCTAAACCTTAGATGGACCCATAAGACAAAGCAGAAGCACGAGCAGAGGACTGCAACGCACCACAACAGCTGTTAACACTCAGCGTCGGCAGCCTCGAGCTGTTTGATTTGTGTTCAGGTGACTCTTTACTCTGCATATTATCACCTGCAAATATGAAGAATAGACAAAACACGCATGACAGACCCTGGTGGGAATGTTCCAGCCTGTGTGTATGTTTAAGCCTTGGATTTCTAACTGCCAAGACTCAAAAAACCTGTTTGAATGTTGAAGGATTCGGGTCCAGATTCACGAAGCCAGACTGTTCCTTACTGCGGTACGATGATCTTAGATGTTGCTATTTTATGTTTTCATGTTCATATTGTAGATGACGTTGTGTTAGTGAATTCGATGCAGTCGTATATTGTGTGTTGCTAGCCTGTCTAAATACATGCGCAGTCAAAATTAATGAATTTAACAGACCCTTCCTCATAACTGGTGCAAAAAAGTAATTTGATGAACAGAACAGCTTTTGATTTTATTTCTTTAAAGAAGAGACCCATTTTATTAAATCTTGGGGCACGGTGGTGCAGTGGTTAGCACTGTTGCCTCGTAGCAAGAGGGTTCCAGGGTCGAATCCCGGTCTGGGCCCTTCTAAGGTTCAAATCCCGGTCTGGGCCCTTCTAAGGTTCGAATCCCGGTCTGGGCCCTTCTATGTGGAGTTTGCATGTTCTCCCTGTGCCTGCGTGGGTTTTCTCCGGGTTCTCCGGCTTCCTCCCACAATACCAAAAACATGCACATTAGGTTAATTGGCTACTCTACATTGCCCCTAGGTGTGAGTGTGAGAGTGTGTGGTTGTCTGTCTTTGTGTGTTGGCCCTGCGATTGACTGGCGACCAGTCCAGGGTGTACCCCGCCTCTCGCCCGTAGTCAGCTGGGATAGGCTCCAGCTCCCCCGCGACCCTGACGGATAAGCGGTATAGAAAATGGATGGATGGATTATTATTATCATAGCAGATTTGTTCATTTCTTTATCGTTCGAGTACCAGCTGAAGTCTGGGAACATGATGACATTGCAACAGCAAAGACTGACACGATTGGACAGGTTGTAAAAAGACAACTTCTGGACATCACTTTGTTTGGCGGTCAAACCAAAATGACATCAGACGTTACCAACAATCCCTCAGTGCGCAAGAAAATCACAAGGGAAAAGCAGCGCGTTCAAACTGTGAAGGATGGCTGAAGGTTTGTTTACAACCCGTCTGATCCTCAGCTCATGTCTCTTGACCTGTCGGACTCGCCGTGTGTTCCCAGATAAGATCAGCATCACTAGAAAATGACACTCAACACGTAATAACATGTGTTCAAGGCCCTGAACGCATCGTGCTGGCAACCTTAGAACTGCTCTTGCTGTGTTTGTGTTTTAGTCCCTTCCCCCCTCACTGGTTTCAGGTTGGGTGGGGGCGTGTGACGTCACAGATGTCAGAGCACCAATCAGAGTTTAGCACCACTTGAATCAAAACACAGCAGCGATCATTCAGATCACACCCACAGTCCTCATGATTGTATATTGATTAGCTCGTACGAAATAACTAAGAATGTGTTTCTCTGTACTTAAGCCTTGATTTTGTCATTGATTTATAGAAATACGTAAGATTTTCAACCTAATTTTTAGGTGCTTCAAGCAAATGTTTAGTGAAAGTGACCCAGGCTCACTAAAAACATGGACAAAGCTGCACTCCTTCTGTGACACAAAAGCTGATGGAAGCAGTTACGTGGAGTCAGAAAAGGAGAATGAAATGTCCAACCTTCTCAAACCTTCAGTGTCAAATGTTCCACTTCACGTCCACTGAGGCCAACAACCCGGACACGACGGATCAGGCTTATTTTGATTCCCTCAGCTGATTTCTGCCCCCAGTCGGTTATACAGAAGCGCTTACAACAAACGAGGGAAAAGCTGGGGAGCGGCTTCCCCAGCTGGTCATCGTGTGACTCAAACAAGCCACCGGGACTTCAAACTGAACGTGAAACTGAAAAATAAGCACTCATTCTCTTAAAATTAAAGTCCAAAGCCTGCCTGCTCTCACACCTGTTCAGAATCTGGCCCTGGCTCTGCATAGACGCTGACCCGACGGGCCCGAGTCCAGACCCGCTTCAGGAAGTCTCCTGTCTGCGTTAGGCTTCCTGGATTGTTGAACCTGGTTGCAGTCTGGCAGTTTGGGTACGAGTTACATCACGGGCTGGAGTGTGTTTTCAGTGACGTCATGACTCAGCAGCGTGACTCAGCGTCACAGCTTACAGAGTGAATTACGTCAGCTTTGTTCCTACCTGCAAAGGCCATCTGGGTGAGGGAGAAGGTGGGAGATCCTGATGTATTTTTGAAGTTAGTCTGTTGCTCAATATTTTTAAATCTCCCTGTCCTGCCTGAATTGGCTCCTATTGAAAATGTGAAATTTAAATGTAAAAATGTGATTTCCTAAAACAGCTGGCCTTTCACACAGTCCAGCGGGCCTTAAAGGCAGCAGGTCGGTGCATGAGGAACTGCTGAGGAACAGCTGACAGACTGTGGCTCGCCGCTTGCTTTAACAGATACCAGGTTTCAGATACACGACAACACATGCCAGTTTTGCTGTTTTCATGGGATTAGTTGAAAGAGATTTTCCCTTTAATGGGGACAATGTTGACCTCTGCAGGTTTAAACCAGAGCTTCTGCTGGGGCTTCTGCTTAGTTTGTCTTGTATTTCCTGTTCATAAAGCCGCCTGGTCTTGAATACTCATTTGTTTGCCTGTTTGGTGTCCTTTTAAAAAAGAAAAAAAGAAAGTCTGAGTGTCTGTTGTGTGTTTTGTTTCATTTGTTTTGTGGTGGTCCAAAACCTGGAGCTGAGTAAGCCGTCCATCAAATAAAACCAACCACTATAATCATGATATATAAAAGTACAGCAGGTATTTTTTAAAATAAGCAGTATGTGGAAAAAGTGCCATATGATCCTCTTAGTCTCTTCTTAGATTTCATTTGCTGTCATTACACAAAGGACGGTCGTGATTTTTAACGATGCAAAGTGTAAAATCTGATTTTCGCTTCTGTGCTCACAGCCACCGAACAGACAGAACAGAACTACGTGGTGTCACACTCGATTTTAACCCTCCACATCTGCTTTTTAAAGTGTTTTTAGCCTCCTCTGCAGCACAGACTCACTTCCACAGGTGCTGTCCAACATGTTGGCCTGCTCATCTCTTTATCGAAGGCACAAAGACAAAACTGAGCCGGACAGGAAGCGACTGTCGGCCTGCACTCAGTCATCACACATCTACACACTTTAACGGTTACACATCACCTGAAATAACACGACGGGCAACAGCAAACTAGACTGCAAGTGTCACCAAACGATCCAAAAGACTGAACTATTACTGACCTGAGGGATGCGGTAACTAAGGAGACAGAAGACAAAATTAAGAAAATGCACAGTATAAACACTTTAATGATAAAAGAATATTAAAACAAGCTAGTGTGGGTAGATTAGTCATAAAAAAGCTTTGTTTCTATAAAGGCATATTTGTCTCTGTCTCACAATAAGACGAAGGCTCTGATCGGCAGTTTACTGCCTTCAGTGTTCCACTGATGGTTTCGTTCCCCTTCGGCCCAAACGCCAAGACGTCGTCGGCAGAACGCTGAGGTCAGATTCGGCATTTGTTCCCTCTTTTGTTTGTTTGTTTGGATCCCAGTTTGATCGCTTGCACTTCAGATTTCTTTGAACCTGAAATAAAAAAAATGTCACACTCGGCTTGAGAATAACAAACAAAGCAATCAAACACGACAGCCCTGATTATCATGTCAAGTAACAGAAATTATCAAATTCTTTCTTACAAATAATCATTCTTACATTTCAGTTTCCATACAAATTAAACGAATGAGATGCAGACTTGCTGGTAAGCAGAGTCAGGCTAAACTTCCTCCCCAAGTTCCAAAATGTTGAACTATTCCTTTAGACTGAGAGCCTATCAAAGCTCAGAGTGTCACAAAGTGTTTCTCTGATGGCAAATTAAGGGCAAAAATTAAGACAAAAGACCATGTGGGGTTTTTACTGCATGTTTGTATTGTTTTTAAATGTGTGGGTCAAAAACTGTTAAAAACAGGTTTTTAATCTCAAAGGAAAAATAAACATAAATAAATAAAGTGAGAGTGTTTCTCTCCCCTGCTGGTCTCCTCACCCTCTGATTCGGGGGACACGTCCACACCAACCCTGAGCTTCCTTATAAACAAGCCTGGACAAAAACTGAAGAGAAAAGAAAGTGAAAGGTCAGCGAGCTGTTATAAAACATCATGACCAGTCATGAAAACCCAGACAGCAAAGAGAGCGCGTATAAAGTGTTGTTTCTGACCAGGCAGGCTAAGACGTCGGCGGAGATGAGCATGTAGAAGACGTTGTTCCAGCCGGTGGGAGAGATCAAACCGGCCAACAGGGGACCCAAAGCAGCTCCTACAGAAACCACATCAACACACTGAAACCTGCCCGTGTGGCACGCAGCACTTCACACCTAACAGCCGAACACCTTCAGATGCATTTAGTGCTCAGCTCCAAACGTTTAGCACAGACAACTGATGGCTTAGCTTAAACATCACTGCCATTTCACAGTATTCATTTGTCACATCTCCTTTTTCAGCAAGCATTTCCTTATTTTCTTTATTTTAGCTCCCTTTTCTTGAGGGAACTAAAACCCACCACAAAGCTGAGGGGAACAGCAGATTTGGTGACGTCATGAGAGCAGCTTTAAAATCCTAATATAAAAATAAAAACACGAAGCGGAAGACGCTGGATGGGACACTCCGTACGTACCGATGGAACCCGTCCCGTCTATAATAGCTGTGACCGTTGACAAAGCCCTGGAGTTCCCTCGCAGGCTCTCATGTGTTCCCTGTGGTCACAAAGACATCACAACAGCATCATGAGTGTGCGTGACTTGCTGAGGCTTCAGAATCGCAGGGACATCAAACAACGAGCTTCCCGTGATGCTTCAGCTCTTACCAGGTCTGCAGACACAGCAGTAGTGATGAGGGCGTAAGGTCCATTCACCAGGCCTCCACACAACAGCAGCATGCCTGCAGATGGAGAGAAAACCAGACTTCAAACGAAGTCTCTGACACGGCCCAGCGATAAGACAACTTTCACGTTGACGATCGGCTCATTTTGAACTGGAAACCGGACCGCTCGGCTTTCGGTTCACATGGCGAAGCACCGACGGACACAGCAACAAACGGGAGGACACGCTGGGTCCCACACTGGGACGGGGTGGGATCACGGTGGACAGTCAAATAAACGTTAAGCAGACTGGCACAACAACCAAACACTCTGCTGGGCAAAACCAAAGTGCCACTAGAACTACAAAGCTAAGGAACACAGTAAAGAAGTCTTACCGACTGTGGTCCCCAGGCTCCTTTGTCCAACGTAATTGTAGAGGAAAAGCTGGAACGGGACAGTCACAAAAAGGGGGTTAATTTAGGGTTAAACACCGCCTGATTTAGCGAGAAGCTGCAGGACGCTCACCATGGGGGCAGCAACAAGCAGCATGACGCAGCAGGTCGTCGCCCTCCCACCGGTGTAGTCGGACACGAGGCCCGCCATGATGCCTCCTGCAGACACAAAGCACAGCCAGTCAGGGCAAGTTTTAAAAAACGCAAAAACCTGAAATTCAATTCAACTGTAAGTTATCAAGTCATGTGACTGATCAGTCACTGCTCAAAGCTTACCCACGATTCCACCCACATCAAACAGCGTCGACATGTCTCCTGCCTCTTTGGCCTCAAAATGTGCTGCAAGTGAAACACAAAACCATCACTACAAGATGTGAATCTGTATTACACGCGTGACGTCATCCCCGCATGGGCGCAAATACCAACCAATGTTTGAGATGTAGAGAGGAAGCCAGTACAGGAAGGTGTAGCTGACCAGCTTGGCGAACAGCAGACAGAGAGAGAACTCCACCACCCCCTGTGTGAGACACCGAGCACCGTGAAACCACAGGAGGAAACTGTCATCAGCACAAACAGATGAACAAAAACCTGTCCAGCCCCACAGGGTGACCTGACAGGAAGCTGAGTATCATATCAAACGTTTTCAACGCCCTGACAGTAGCTTCAGTGCTGATACGAAAGCAGTTTCCATTGTCGCTCAATATGGGATCTAAAAAATTTAATATGTAAAAATATCTTCTCTCTTGGGGATTTTTGGCTTTGTTTTGTATTAATCTCCCAGCTGAAGCTATGGGGCCACCTGACTGCTGCCTCTAGTGGTACAAAGTAGTATTACAAGATAAGGGTGGGCTGGGCGAGCTGGTTTATATTTATTTATCTATTTAGAATGTTTTAAACTAAAATATCCCACAAACGGCACAATACTTAAAGTTACTGTGTGTGTGTTTCTATGTGACTTTAGCATCTTTCAAATAGTTTTCACTGCTTAAATTCTTGCCTGTAGGAAAATTAAAATAATGCAGATGCAGAGTCATTCCCGAGATCACCACCAGAGGCCACCAGAGTACTGTATTTTCAAGTCCTGCACCTCATTGTTCAGTATATAACACACATCAATATTTTCAGAATAAACTGTGTCCAATTAATCAAACTAGAAACTGCATGGCTTCCACTCACAGGTATACAGAGAGCCCCACAGAAACTGATGGCCTCCGTGTGCTCCGCTATAACCTCCACGGACTCAGTGGCGATGGCGCCGTTCACGATTCTGTCACTATGGGACGAGGTCTGCAAGAGAGGATCTGTCTCACTGCTCTCCTGATCACTCTGGAAGACAGACAAGCATGAGTTCAAGCGCTCTTGTTGTGGATGAATTAGGGAGGGTTCCTGTTCTAACTCACATGGTGCTGAGGAGGAGTGCAGTTGACGTCTTCAGGTTCTGGATAAGAGAGAGGAAAAGACGGGACTCAGAAATGTTCTTCAGGAGCAAAAGGCAGAATTCAGGGCGGACAAAAGACGATGGGATACAACATGTGAATATGACTACGACAGCTAGAGTTCAAGTCAAATCGGTTTCACTGTGTTTATGCATCTATCAGATGCTTTCTCTTGCCACTCGTTGGTCCTCATCCTGTTCTCCGCTGGCACTAAAACTCCACTGCCTGCCTTGTATTGTGTCGTGTCATTTACTGACGCCTGGAGCCGACACTGAATGCGCCATGCAAAGTTTTAAGCAGTCAGGAAACAGTAGCTGAAATGTGCTGATCAGTTGAGTGAATGTGAAAAAAAATGCTCTGCGTGTGTGTTTGTGTGTGTGTGTGTGTTTCCCTGACGAACTGAAACTGACTTTCAACCAGAAAGAAGAAGCACAGGATCCCAGTGGAGGCGATGATGAGTCCAGGGACGATGAAGGACATTCCCCAGGCCTGGGAGACGAAGGCTCCTGCGATGAGGGAGCCCAAGATGTTTCCCACTGAGGTGTGGGAGTTCCACACGCCCATGATGAACCCACGCCTGATGATCAAAACACAAGCACACAGAGGCCCTGAGTGCTTCCTCTCACTGCTGCTTCCAAAAACCAGTAGTTTGGGTAACTTTTGAAACTATTTTGAACGTGTAAACAGTTTGGACTTTCATACTGAGCAGTTTCATGTAAACACAGATTTTACATTAACCAGCTAATCAAGTGCACACAAACATGTCTGATTTCCTGTTCCATGGCTGTAAACCCACTGAGACGGCCGTGATACTGTTGTTTACAAAATCAATCGTTCTGATGTTTGTCTGGCCGATGTGCTCGTAGCTCTGCTTCGACCAGGCCTTCAGCTTCCACACGTTTAAAAGGGAATTTAGATTTACGATGTGGACTTGGTGCTTGTGGTCTGAGGCAAATCAAAGCACATCGTGTTGTCTCACTGGGCTGTCAAAACGTGATGTTACTGTGAAAGTCAGCCAGCCGCAAAAAGAGGCATCTAAAACTGCCTCGTCAGCGGGACGACGCCTGCTCGCACATGCCGCAGTACTCACTTCCCCTTCCCAAACCAGTTGCCGACACAAGCCACCACTGCCGGCCAACCGGTGGTCTGCGCCAGCCCGTTCATGACCTGCAGAGTGAAGCAAACAGAAGGAGAAAGCAGCCCGTTAACAGTGATTCTTAACATTCCCACACCAAACCAGGATAAGCCCAGGCACACAGCTGCAGTCATATGATGCAGCTGTGAGTCATGTGACGTGTGTGAGTAAAGCCTGACTAAGTCACCATGAGATCTCTACAGGTTTGAAAGGACGACCTGATAAATGAGGTGATGAACTGAGCCGCCGAGCTCACGGTGATCACACCCGCAATAATCAGCGTTTTCTTCACAGCTGTTTCAGTCTTTTTCAGGCTCCAGATGTTGTATTTTTTTTCTTACTGACTTACAAGCTATTTGTAAAACTAACGAGTGCGAGTCTGACTTTCTATCACTTACAGCATGAGTAACATTTCTAATTATAGCTTCCCTATGGATGTGAGTTTGCCTGCAGGGTCATGTGACGGAGAGCAGCTCATCTGACACTTCAGCGCTAAAAAACAGCTTCGCATTCATGAGCGAACTGCATTTCCTTATTCCTCCAACCGCTCGCGTGCCGTTCAGGCACACGTTTGGATCAGACGAGTGCAGTTTTTACAAAATATCCAAAGTTAAGACAAAAGAAGGCCATCACAATCGGATGCGCCGCATAAATAATGTGTGCCACTAGACAAACCGTCAGCAGCTTATCGTTTGTGAAGAAAAAAAAGACCAAACGTCTTCTGGTTTCAGCTTCAAAACTAAGATTATCTGCTGCTTTCTCTGCTTCACACTGTTATGAACTGAATATTTGGGGGTTTTGGACATCAGATGAAGGGCAGCTTTCACAATGGATGTTAAACAGGAAAATAATTGTTAGCTGCAGCCTGAACGCACAGGAGGATGAGGAGCTGCATTCCCATCACGAAGCCACAGACGCAACACGGGTTGATTTTCAGAGCTGAAGTGCAGTTATTGCCGTCACACAGGGACTTTCTGTAAAACTGAAGTGAAACAAAACTCGTCTGATGAGTCCTCTACTCGCACCGGGTGCTGGGCGTGCACCGGGGGTGACATTCATTTCCTTTAGAGTCAGGCGACCAATGAAACCTGAGCGGTGATGAGTCAGCAGTACGCAGCTCGTCTGATGTCTGCGCGTCCTTCTTCCTCGCCGTTTGCAGTAGTTCTCCTTATCGCTGAGCTTCCCAGTTTCTGCGCGCGGTTTGAAGGTTCGACCAGGTTCAAAACGCAGACAAAAGTGCCGCTCAACAGAAAGTCAAACGACAGGATGTAAAGGCGCCGTCACTCCCACACAAGGCAACAGTTTGTTTTCTTTTAAAATGTGAAACGAGCTCTGCACACAAACATCACTTTGTCTTCTGAGGGCTTTGGTGAGTTGGAGTTATTTGGTGAAGCCCTTCGGTGCAGCGTCTCAGTCACTGGATATGGTCAGCTTTTGTAGACTTTGTGGAAACGTGATAGAACCAAAACCAATCTTCAGGTTTCATGGCCAGAAGCTGCTGATGTGTCAGGCTTCTTGACAAAACGTGTCTCAGTGACACCTGAGAGCTGTGACAGATCAGAGCATCCCGTCCACAGCTGGACTTCTGTGGGACAGAACAAAGCACATTTCTCTGCAGCGTCGCGTCCTTACCTGGATGAAGGCGTAGTACCACAACGTGTGGATGTTCCAGAAGAAGCCGAGGCCGAACAAACACGTGAACAATCCACTCAACAGCATCCCCACGCTCAGGTAGTACCGGAGAGGCAGGCGCTCGCCAAAGATCCCACTGCAGACACGCCAAGTCATCACAGCTCAGTACAACACACACACACACTCCGTTATATCTGTGAGCAACAGCACATACACACCTGATAAACATGCCGATAGCGTAGGCAACCAGGAAGGAGTTATCCAAGACCCCGAACAGCGTCTGGTAGTTGTCCTCGTCTGGAGGGACAACACACATGGACGTATTAGCTTCTTCCACATCATCTCTTATGATTCTGGATGTCTGTCCCCACTTATTGACGAGGAGCATCAACACGATCAACACGACCACCCGTGTGTGAACTGAACTCGGGTTGTGTGTTCTCACTTCAGCACGTTATACTGTGTGCTTTTCTGCAGATCTAATCAAATCCAATTAAAAAACAATCCAAAACGCAGTTGGTTCAGGACGTTGAAACTGGAAGGCAGGTACTTCAGTCTACTCCATCTGTCTGCCATAATGTGGCCGTGTGTGTGTGTGTGTGTGTGTGTGTGTGTGGTTTAAAGAAATTACTTATGCAACAAACTAGAAAAACAAGCTCAGCAGTAATACTGAACTGAAAAGGCCTGAGGCAAACTGCCAGCACAGCTCACGAGTTCCGGCTGACATTAAGCAGCTGACAGATGAAATTATGTTATTTATATTTGCGACATTAAAACTCTGATGACCAAGAAATCCCTGACAAAAGTAAACACATATCAGCCATTATGTTCTCACGAGTGCAGCGTCTGAGCTGAGTTGCAGTAAAGGACTCACCAAAGGGAGCCCAGTCGCACCAAGTTGCATTGTTGGTTATGTTAAGGTCGGCTGGCTGGACGACGGCGGAACAGTTCCTGTGGAGCTGACTCTGAGGATGGCAGAGCAGAGCACGCAAAGTTCAGATGTACACGGCTGCAGGAAGTCGTGCGTGCAGAGATGTCAATGAAAATGCGTCGTCTTTCTTGAGAACGCTGCTGTCAACAAACTGTAGCCTTAAAAGACCATCACACTGTGGCATCCGCACGCTTCTAAAGCAGTTAATAACTTCAATCCAAACAATCAAATGCTTCTCCAACATCTCGAACAAGCACTTACGGCCGTGGATGGGGAGTATTTCACATGAACGCTTTAATAATGTGCAAAACGTGTGTTTTTGAAGGCGATATGTGAACACGTCTGCATCATCCTCATGTGTCAAGCAGGTGATTCATCCTTTTACATGTTTAGCAGAGCCTGATGAACCTCCCCAAGTGTTATTACTAATGATTTTGATAAAATTATGTAAAGCAATGTTTGCTTACTGCTGACTCCGTCTGCTTTAAAATACATCTGCTAAGATAAGAATAAGAAACACGCTCGTGCTTTTATCCGTTCATTTCTCTCCTTTCTCGGCATCTTCTCGAAGGCAGCATCTGACCCACCACCCACAGAAAGCCCGTAAAGAGCAGGAAGTCGCTGATTTGTCTCAGTCACCTTGACGATGCTGATGGGTTTCCGTGACAGATGGTAGGCCGTGTAGAAGAGGAAGGTGAGGAACAGAATGAAACTGCGGTACCTGCAAAAGACAGATTGAAACGACGTGATGGCAAACAACATTAGAAGTGAGGACAGCAAAGAGAAACATGGACGTCCGTTCAACACGTTTGTTAAACTTTAAGGGACACAAACACACTCAACATGAACGCCTGTTGTCACAAAACAAGGGCTTTTATATGAATAAAAACGACTAAATCTTTTCAAGTTCAAAACTTTCCACTGACGCAGGAATGTGTTCGCGTTCACGCTGCGCCGCGTCAGAGGCTGGACGACAATAATCTGTTCATGTAAACCAAAACTAGTCAAAAAACAAGTCGTTTGATTCAGCACGTGTGTGTGTGTGTGTGATAACGTCTCAGCAATGCTAATAACCCGTTAAAACACAACATCATAACAAGAACACCACAAGCAGGAACACGACCCAGTAAATGTACTTAACTCGTGCAATTTTAAGGTACCTGTGCTTTACTTGAGTATTTCCATTTTATTATTACTACTTTATACTCCTACTGCACTACATTTATCACACACCAGATACAGATAATTTATGTTTATGAGTTGTTTTCACTTCCAACAAGGAGACATTTACCCTCCAAATTCCTTAGTTGACTTAATTTAAGCCACAGGGAAAAACAAATATCCATATGTCACACGAAACCCCCAAATATTAGAGAAAAAGCTGTATTTACACTTTTCATCATCATCTCGTGACCTCTCGGTTAGGAACACCAGACTGCACTACAGTATACTGATCGTACAAGTACACGTTAAGTATACATTAAGCATGTAGATAAAGTGAAGCAGTTTGAACTAACTCCCCTACAAGCAGGTACAAACAGAAGCATGTAAATGTTACTTACACACTGATGCTCAATAACTTATCAGCCACAGGGGCCGTTTTTTAAAACGCTCACTGATTTTCCTCGTTCGGCACAATACTCGTGTACTTTTACCTTAAAGTATTTTGAATGCAGCACTTTAACTAATACTACTAATGCTAGCATTTTTACAGTGTTTCAATTCGACTTTCACTTCATAACGGATGTAAACGCTTCCTCCACTGCTGTACGGCCGCGTGCAAAGGAAACCACAGCAGGAGTCGTAGCAGAGTTGTTGTGTTTGTTTGCACGAGCTTGTACAGGTGTGGCTCACAGCCAGGTAGGTGTGTGTTTATGGAACACCTGAGTTCAGCCACTCCACAGTGTCGACCTTCTGAAGCTCTTCATTATGCTTTGTTTATCACACACACACCAGAAACATGGCAGGACGCTGCGAGGAGGCATTTCAATTAACACAAACCATTCGTTAGGCTGCTCAGATGGCTGTCAACTGTTCTGCGGCAGAAACACACACAGAAATAAGACTGAATGTGTGTGAACGGGACAGAAAATGCTTTTACATGAAATCATCGCCATCAGTAGAGCTGAAACAGTGAATTCATCTGCCAATCGGTTGATTTACATTGTTCTGAAACTACTGTGATAAGTGATTAATGTTCTAATAAACCAACTGATTAAGCATTACACTGAGGAAATGACAATTACATGATAATAACAATGATTATCTGTTGAAACCCTTGCTTAGACTATCTCTTATGATACTATCTTATTATTCAGATTCAATGTATCACTGTGGTTCCACGATTAGTCAAAATAATAATAATTTTAAAGAAGAACGTTTTTAAATGTTTATATTTATATTTTTATTTATATTTTATATTTTAGTTTATATTCACTTTAATATCTAATCACATTATGTTTTATCCTGGTGGGAATGAACTGTAATACTGAACTGCTGGACCATCAGATTGCTGTAACAAAGTGAACGAATATCCCACACGTTTATTTAAATAAAGTGCCCCTTGTGTTGGCACATTCCTGAAACGCAGGATTTGTGTACGACCCTATCGATTAGATAAAAGTCAATGTGTGTCGATAAGAAAGGACGCTCTTAAAGTGCCAGTTTTTTGAACGGAGTTTGGCGTGGCTCTCGACCCTCCCTGCAGAAAGCCCCGCGAGCAACAAGCAGTGCTGACGAGTCTGTAAAATGCAGGAGGATACAGAAAATATGTGAGGACACAACAGAGCCAGGAGGAGAACGAGCCCCCCGTACGAATTAATCGACGTGGCTCGGACAATCATTTACAACAGGGAGATAAGTGGACACACATATAGACCCGCAAGCTGCTCTCCTTCGACCCCATTAAGTGGCTGCGAGTGTGGAGAACAATGGGAATGGACGGCGGGGCGAGCTTACCAACCATCCCGGGAAAAGGACGTGATCAGCCGTATGCCGGGAGCCAGGGACGACTTCATGGTCGACGAAAACTCAGTAAAAACTCGCCAGAGAAACACTCAGAGCCTGTTCCCACGCATGTCCCCGCAGCACTGATATCGGACAGTAAAGGCACTACAGGAATGTCCCAGGCTAACTTATTACGGTTGTATAACAGCAGACGAGTCGTAGCAGGAAAAAACCCGAACCAGCGTCCGGTCTTCACAGCCGGTGAGCTGAAGCCACAGCCTCAGAGTAAACGTTAGCTGCTGAACGAACAGAAGGGAGACCGAGCAGCCTCCTGTCGGGAGATCCGGTCCGTCAGCATCCAGCAGTTCTCCATACTGTGCGGCTGAGTTTATATGCAGGCAGCCCGCCTCTGCGAAGCACGTCTAAAAACAAGCCGTTATTATTAGCTGCCTAAACGTGTTATTCCATGAGATTTTCCACACGGAGCCTCCATGCGGACACGTGACAGCCCCCCTTCTGACGTCACCCCCCCTCTGACATCACACCCCGTTCGATTAACCTGATGAGAAGTAAGAACTTCGGTTACTTGCTGCTTATTTGCAGTCTTCCGGGTTTGTCTGGTGCGAACAGGACGAGCAGCTACGTTTTCACTGCCTCGCATAGTTCTGGTTAATTTGAGCTGTGAGACTGACAGCAAACCCTCTAACTTAGACGTGTACAGACTTCTTTATTGATCACTAATCACATGTACAAAAAGTATGTATGTAATGTAAAGTCTGTGAGCACACACATTTCTTTATTATTAATAAATAACAATAATCTGCTGCTAATCTGATTTATCAACAGCACCAAACAAAAATACTCACAAAGCAACGCTTAAAACATTAAACTATTTTGTTTAAATACTCCCCAGCATTTAAATTAGGACAAAAAAAAAGAAAAATAAATATCTACACCTATCTACGTGCACCTACGCCTCTGCACACATCAGATGCCTCAGCTATGACACTAATCTTGTGTTTCCAAGTAAAAAAAAAATAATGATTAAATTGGGAGGAAAAAAAAACCAAAATCAGATTTTAATGTTTGATTCTGCTGAATCACACTGTAAGACGTGATGTGACCCTTTGCAGCGTGAAACACAGCACAAGCTACACCAGATTATCTTTAATTCATCTGGTTATCAGGATCAACATCTGGAAACCATCGATGTCTGCGTTGGGATGTTCTATGGGACAAGTGAAAGCCTGGGGCTGCTGGCAGCACCAGATGAAAAGTCATGAAAAGTCATGGATCATCAAGTCACTCGGATTAATCTTCTGGTAAAAAAAAAAAAAATGTCTGCACCAAATGTCAGGTCAATCAATCTGATATGTGATGTTTCAGTGTGGAGAAGAGCCCAGTTCTGCCAGACAACATCCTCTGTAGTCCATCAGCCCCCTTTACTGCAAATCCAGACTCAGCACTGTCGAATGCAGGGCCTTGGCATACGCTGCGGAAGAGACAAAAGCTACCGTCAACAGGAGGGGCGAGCAGAGGCCGAGGCAGGTGGACGAGGGCGCGCCGTTACCTTTGGGATTGTTGTGAAAGACGCAGTTGTTGGCGCAGGTGTCGGGGTGGGAGTCCCAGAAAGAGGAGGCACAGAAGCAGAGAGGAGGGAGCTTCTCCAGCTCCTCCTGAGACAGTCGCTCCTTCATCTGAGCCCTCAGAGCCTCGACGAACCTGCAGACAGTTACAATCAGACGGCTCGGGTCGTTTGGTCCGGACCAGGAGGACACATGAAGTCATGTGGACAGACAGGTAACTCATCAATACTGTGCCACACCTCACTGAGCTAAATGTGTTTATCTTCTGTGGTGTCACCGGGAGTTCATGAAGAAAACCTCTGAGCTTTAACAGCTGAGACCGAGACTCTCGCACAAACAAACAAAACCAAACGGGGTTTGCTGCAAGGCGCCTTTCCTCTTTCACGATGTGACAAGCTAAATGCATCCCCAGCAGTGGAAGTACATTAACACTGTAAGTGTGACATCGCCTGAAGCAGCTTATCAGACTTCCTCCCAGCTTCCTCTGGAGCCACAAAAGGCTTTTGGACAACCTTTTCACGCCTGCAGCCGACCTGTAAACAAACTGTGGTGTGTAAAGTCGGTGGAGTCGGGCGTCCGTCCATTACTTACCTTGCAGTTACTTTGCCTTTCTCCTCTCTCTTCCTCCTCTGCAGCTCCGCAGTTCTCTCCTCGTCCTCAAGCTTCAGGCGCTCCAGAACGAGCAGCTCCCTCTCCTCCAGCTTCCGTCTGGCCTCGGCGAGCTGCTGCACTCGCTCCAACTTCCTCTCCTCCTCCCGCCGAATCTGCTCCTTCTCCGCTTTGATCCTTCAGACAAGACGAGGACATTTGAGAGGAGATCTGCACTGAGACCAGAGGATCACAAGCAACGTGCACTCACATGCCAGCGTCTTGCTGTGGTTGGTCTGTACGCTGCACACAGAGGCTGAGCGTCCAACCATATTTTAATGACGACTTAATACTTAAATCTGCTTTGCTTAGAAACTCGTCATATTTAACTTAAACTCACACGGAAATCTTTTGAAGCCACAGAGGTCGATCTTTTTGTGCTCTAAAGGCAGATTTTGGGCGTACATGAAAAAGAGGAAGTGATGAAAAACCCCTGCAGTCACCTTGCTGTCCTCTTCAGGTGTTTCCTGTGCTGCTCGTTCTCCTTCACTTGCTCTCTCTCGATGTTCATGTAGAGCCGACGGTGCATCAGGAACTGAGACTCACGCTGCAGACACACACGTGTTATCTGAAACATCTGGACTCATGGGGTCTGAACGGGGAGAGTGGACGGTTTGCGCTGATGTCTACCTGTCTTTTCAGCTCTTCTCGGTGGGTCAGAGGCCACAGGACGCGTGGGACGCCGAGGTTGGACTGGAAACCAGCATCGGGATGTGACCGGTCAGACTCCCAGGATTCAGCTCCACTCAGCTGAAACAGTCAGAGACGCCGTGAGAGTCGGACCACAGCGGCTTTGATCAGCCAGTGTTTGTGAAACAGACAGGAGAGCAACAGCTGCTAACTGATCGCAGTTAACACAAAACACAACTGACCGATGGCTTTCTTACAGCACACCTAAACCATCACTGCTGCAGCCAGCTGATTTCTCAAGTTAATGAATCACAGCTCTTACTGTAAACTCTGGTATCACTGAACTTGGCCCGGTTTCACACTTTATCAGCTCTTTAAAGGGATATCACGCTCATAAAGTTTCAGTTATCTGAGGTTATGAGTTGACGAGAGTCACCTGCAGACCGACAAGACCTTCCAGTCCTCTGAACTGGGACGCAGCAGTTCTTAAGCGCTCAGAGACACCTGGACTATCTGAGCTTTTCTGCTCTGATGAGACCAAAGTCAGTTATCTGCTCATACTAAACATTATGTTAACATAAACCTCAAGAAATACAGCATTCATACCAGAGCTTTCAACTAACTTTGAGCTGGTCAGATTTCTCAGCACTGACTCAACTGTTATGATTCAGTAACAGCCCAGCTTTATCCTGCACTGCACATCACATTTGGTTCTAACTGCTTAAACGGTTCAAAAGTTATTGAGGAATAATTAAATGTATAAACTTCTGTAAACAGAAAAAGCCGGAATCTGAAGTTAAAACGAGCTCCTTTTGGTTCACTTCTAAGAAGGTTTATGGATGCTTCTCTTCCTGGTCACTGGCACCACAACCACTGGACAGGAAGTTTTGCTTTGATACCAGCAGCGTGTGTGCAATATGAAGTCTGTGCGTCTCAGTTCGACTATTGAACTAGTTGTGATGGCTGACAGCTCAGTGGGAAAGACAACACACACACACACACTACTGCACAAATACAGATGTGTGTCATAACCACATAATTCGCTCTGATTTGTGACATCCTGACTTGACACGTCATCTAACTGCAGTCTGTACTGGTTGGGGTTCTGATGGCTTCCTGCATCCTACACGAACCCACACAGAAAAAGGTGTCACTGTGAGTACTCATTAACCTTCTGCTGAACGAGGGGACATTCATGTTGACTGGTGAAGAGCTGATCATCGCCCTCTTCTTCCTCATCATCCTCCTCTTCCACTTCCTGCTCTGCCCTCAGCATGTGAGATCCAGCTTTCTGTGGGATGCAGAGGAACAACGTGGGTTTTGTTATTTTTATGACATCCTGGATGCACAAGAACGTACAAAATTAGATGAGCCGTGACTTTTTAAAAGAGGAACGAGTGTGAGACACAGGCGCTCACATGTCTGGTTGCAGAGATGTTCCATTCTCCTCCAGGAAGGTCTGATGTCACTTCCTCATGCGGGATCATCCGACAGGCAGCCAGTCTGAGTCTGACCCGCCGCACGCCTTCACTCGACTGGAAAACCGTGGAAATAAATAATCCTCCCGATTAATCACTGTCACATTATATTATTATTAAATCACTCATACAAGGAAACACTGCAATCAGTTTGACTACCAAAAACAACACACACACTGCAGCCTTCATCCTGAAGAAACCAGGATCACATGTTGCCAGCTGCACATCACAAAGAGGTGACAGAAGTCTGTCTGGGTCCCTGGGCAGACTAAGATCCACCACAGAGAACACAAGACCTGACAAATGCTGGATGTTCAACACCAATATTGAGACTGGAAGTTATTTTTTAAAAAAATGATAGCAACAAATTGGCCCGTATTACATAAAATAGTAAATGTAAAGATCTCTTTTGTTAAATAACTGTGACCAGATGTCAAAAGTCAAAGTCAAAGTCAAAGTGTACTTTATTGTCAAAGATCTATGTAACAGGGGTTAGCACAGAAAATTGAAATTTCGTTTGACCAGTCTCCAATGTGCAGTAAAAACTAAAAACTAAAACTAAAACTAAACATGTAGGTAAGACAGTGACAATAATTTCACACACACCCATACACATACGCCCACAACAGGCACACACAGTGTGCAGTAAAAGGACAGCATCCTGATAAAACTATGTACAATAAAAATACACACACACACACACACACAGTCATAGCAGCAGAAGTACAGTCAATGGACATACCGGTATGTGCAGTGGGATGCAGTATGTAAGGTGCAAAGAGTAAAAGTGCAAGTGACATGTCGTGAAATGTTCATGGAGTGTTCATCAGTGTGTTGATGAGTCTGATGGCTTGTGGAAAGAAGCTGTTTCTCAGTCTGCTTGTGCGGCACCGCATGTTGCGGTAGCGCCTCCCTGATGGTAGTAGGGAGAACAGTTTATGTGCTGGGTGAGTGGGGTCTTTGATGATGGTTATTGCTCTTCTGGAACAGTGTGAGGTGTAGAGGTCCTGAATGGCTGGTAGTGGTGATCTGATGATCTTTTCTGCAGTCCTCACCACCCTCTGTAGTGCCTTCTTGTCTGCAGCTAGACAGCTGCCGTGCCAGACAGAGAGGCTGCTGGTCAGGATGCTCTCAATGGCACCTCTGTAGAAGATGGTGAGTGCAGATGTGGGGAGGTCAGCTCTTCTCATCCTCCGCAGGAAATGGAGTCGTGCCTGTGCTTTTTTGACCAGGGAGGTGGTGTTTGTGGTCCATGTGAGGTCTTCTGTGATGTGCACTCCAAGGAACTTTGTGCTTTTCACCGACTCCACAGCACTGCCATTGATGAAGAGTGGGATGTGTGGTGGTTGTTTTTTCCTGAAGTCCACAGTTATTTCTTTTGTTTTGTCGACGTTGAGTGACAGGTTGTTCCTCTCACACCAGTTGATGAGTTGGTGTACCTCCTCCCTGTATGCTGTGTCATCGTCGTCACTGATGAGTCCCACCACTGTTGTGTCGTCAGCAAATTTGATGATGTGATTTGTTGCAGATCTGGCACAGCAATCATGGGTCATCAGTGTGAACAGCAGAGGAGAAAGCACACATCCTTGTGGCACCCCGGTGTTTATGATGGTGGTCGCTGAGGAGTTGTTTCCGACTCTGACTGTCTGCGGTCTGTTTGTGAGGAAGTCCAGCAGCCAGTTGCACAGTGGAGTGTTGATGCCTATTGCACTCAGCTTGTTCACCAGATGTTGGGGATGTGTGAGCTGCTATAACAGCTGGTTTTATTCCTCCACAACACTCAGCGACTCATTTTCCTCAAAGCATTAAAAAAATGCAGTCTATTTTGTGGTATTGACTTTTGACTTTCCTCACTTTTTAAAATGAGGCGAAGAAAGAAGAGGATCACCCGGGTATCTGAACACTACAGTTTTGTGTGGCACACATCACACCAGCAGGCAGAAAATGAGATTACTTTGCTGAAAGTTCCCTCTCACCTCCTGAGGGCTCCTCAGCTCCCCTCTCTGTTGTGCAGGACCTCCTGCAGACATCAGCTTCTCACCAGAAGACACATGGTGGGTCCAGACCTGACGCTGCTGGTGCTGGACTCTCCTGTCGGGCTTCGGCTGAACATAAACACACAGTTTTACAATTAACGCTTGGATCAGGCGGGGAGAACAGCTGTAAGGACAAGCAGAGGACTCAGCCACGCTGCATCACTAAGTCAGTAGGAGACAAGTTTCCTAAAGTCAGCACTCGTCCCTGACATATCAGAGTTAAGACTATCTCATTAATACTTCACGGTCAGAATAATGCTGTCTTCACCCCAGGCTGCAGTCTCTTCTTGCTGACTTGAGCTTGCTGTGCCACACGATGGCGCACTTCATCTTGAAATCGTCGAAGGCTTTCTTCGTTCTCCTTCCTCTTTTCTGCCTGGATCTCCTCAGTCAGCAAGGCAAGAGTCTAAAGCGAGACGTGGGAAGCCTCTTTAGACTCTGTGGGAGAACCAGGAGCCCCAATTCACGGGGCTTTGCAGTATAATACTTCTATGTTTTGTAAGAAATTTTTAATAATTGTTATGAGTGTATTGCACGTGTACCACCATCAGAGTACAATAAAGAAAGGCCAAAACACCTTCATGTGGTCTGTCCAGCAGAGATCACAGACAAGTTTGTTTTCACTCTGTAAAATGCTCCAATTAGTGTGTATCTTGGTCACAGTGTCTCCAGATTTAAACCTTTCTTTGACTGTGAATGACTTTTTGAGAACAAAAAGTATATAAATTTGAATACATATTTTCCAAAACACTGAACGCCTTCTTATTTCGTGTATTAGCAACAGCTCATCACTTTGTCAGCTGACTTGTGGAGGAGTAAACATCAAGCATATGGACAACTTGAACAAAGAGGAAGAAAAGCCCACATCAACAAGACACGGCGTTAAACTTAGCAGAAGTCACTCATCACTTCCTCAAACCTGCGGGCTGCCTGCTCATCACATCAACAGTTAAATGCCAAACTCACACACGGGTGCTCCAGGAAGTCCTGCCCGCACTCCACCCAAGCTCCCACCGCCACCACCGCCTGGTTCCTCTCGGCCAGCACCTTGCTGGCTCTGGAGGCCGGGCGCTCCTTAGTCTGACTGACTGAAGCTTTACACTTGCCGTTTTTCGGAGTAATAAGCCGGCTAGCACTCATTGGTAACGTTAGCCTCCGCTATGCTAAACTCTCAGCTTCAGCTACAGTCTCATCATCCAGTGGGCCTGGTCACACGCTGGTGTAGCGTTATGTGGCTTTCTTCACTTGTGTTCAATTATTATTTTAGCGAAAACAAAGGAAACATGAAGAAAAATCCCAGTAACGTTTGTCTTGCTTGTTTGAGTTTCGCTCACTTTCTTCGTCTGCTGTTGGTTTCCGGTGTTCGCCTAACAGCTCACTGATTCATTACTGCCCCCTTCTGGACAAGAGGGGAAGTTTAGGAAATGTAATCCATCCATCCACTACTACAAAAATAAAACTGGATATTTCTAATAATAAGTATTGCTCAGTAGAGTCGGTTTTCAAGAATTCCCATCATGAGCAGGAGCCAGTTCATGAGTTCACAGTTCAGACTTACAGGGGGGGTCTCTTACAGAACAGACACAATTCAGATTGTTCGATTCCTTT
Source organism: Scatophagus argus (assembly GCF_020382885.2). Taxonomy (NCBI): domain Eukaryota; kingdom Metazoa; phylum Chordata; class Actinopteri; family Scatophagidae; genus Scatophagus; species Scatophagus argus. Next base: position 21,968,655 of record NC_058506.1, on the reverse strand, counting down.
TTGTTTCTGTTCTTGGTTATGTCTGATCTTCAGTTTGTCTGAACCCTCAGTGTCAGCTGAATGGGGTAAAACAAACTGTTGTATTCTGAGGCTCTGATCCGTTAGTTCAGTGTAAACTCTTCAGTGTCGTGCTGAACTCCTTCTGCATGACCTTCCTCCCCAGTAACAACACTACGTCAGTGGGAGCAGGAACATGAACTCAACTGTAGTCTGAAAGTAGCTATGGCCTACTGATAAAATGCTCTCTTTAATGATATAAATAATTAAACTACTGACATTTAAACAAAGGCTTTTTTATACTTAATTTCTTTATTTAAAAAATGACAGTATTTTACTACAGGAAAATAGAATTAAACTGCATTAAGTGTAATGTGTCCGTTTTCAGATGTAAAGATTACTCTGAATGTTGGTGTTGGTGACAAACTTGCGGAGGACGTCTGTGCTTGGAGACCAGTCCAACTGAGGACAGAAAGAGAAAAGCAGGACATTAAAATGTTGACAATGAGGAGAACAGGGAACAATTTAACAGAGGTTTAACAAGGCCTAATTCACTTCACCGTCACCATGTTCAGTTCAAAACCTCAAAAAACTCAACACGAGAATACAAGACGGGGAGCAACAACTACAGCTGGATAAGAAAAAACAAAAAGCGGCAATGACATCATCGACGGCGTGCGGCTGAAAGTGCATCGGAGTGGTGCTCGTGAGCGTCCTTCAGGCACTTCAGATATGAGACAAACTTTAAACGAGTGGCGCATCTGCTCTCCTCATCTTTCTGATCACTCGACCTTCTGAAAGCCCCCTCAGATTTAACAGGAAGAAAAGCAGCTCACCTGTATGGACTTGTCAAGCTTGGTTAGTGCAGGCTTGTAGGTCTCCATGGTGACAGAGTCCGGGCCGATCACGTCACTGTAACACTGGTAAACAACAGCGGCGATGCGGTGGACCTCGCAGTGGTTCAGTACTGATCAAACAGCAAGAAGAAGAAGAAAAGGTTATCAGACGGCAAGTGAACTTCTTCATCCTGATGATACCTCTCTTTGTTTGGACTTCCTGTGTCTGTAAGTGCACTGGCACCAAAACAACTAAATCAGGATGCGAGACTATGTGTGCTCAGTGAGTGGAGAGGGGCCTAATGGCTCTACATTTCATTCAGTTGGCACACTCTGTTGTACAAAACGACTTGCTTCCCCCCCCCAGACGTACACACTTCAGCAGCAATTTGGCGCTCAGAGTCTCGCTCAAGGACACAACAGGAAAAGTAAAGAATCAAACCTGGCCAAAGCTGGATTTACAGTCAACACAACGGCTTAATGGGAGCCTCCCAGTCATGCTTTAATGTTTACGCTCTTTCATTTAGAGACGAGACGTGCGGCTTTAGAGTTTGAAGTGTGTTTGAGAATGTGAGAGAGAACAGGAGGACCACCTGGCCGGCGGACCCGAGGTAACCTGAGTTCTCCGACACCTGAATCAGAGAGACGTGAACAGCAGCGGTACCTGCAGCCGGGAGTCCAGTAACTATGTTGGGCTGCTCCAGTGACCGGCAGACTGACTGACCACTGAAAGCACCGCTGTGGAGGGAGCGCAGGAAGGGGGCGGAGCTACAGCGCAGATAGTCTGCCGTCTTGAACTCGGCCACAGGGCAATCAGACAGCACAGTCACATTCAGCTCTCTGTGCTGCAGACAGTCAAAAACCTACGAGAGAAACACACGGTCAGCCCTGCACAGTACCTGCATGTTTCTGTCTTTGGCCACCGTAATCCAAACACTGCCCTCACCACAGCACGCACTCTTCATGGTTTTGATTGAACAAGCTGCAGGAAGCATCTCTGGTCCATGCTGACATGATTCGGTTGCACTGCATCCCAAAGGTGCTCCGGAGTGAGATCTGTTGGCACTGAGCTCACGTTGCTGGCAGAAGCAGCTTGAGATGTGCTGTGTGACATGACATGCTATGCTGCTGGCCACAAAGGGATGCAGTGCTAATGAGGCAGGCTGTGTGCTGTTGGAACCATTCTCAGCTGGTGTTAATGGGCCTAATGTGAGCCTGAAAAATCATTCCCCAGCCTGAACGTTTGACACGAGGCGGGATGGATCGACAGATTCATGTTGTTTACACCAAATTCTGACCCCGCCATCTGCACGCTGGCAGCAGAAAATCAGACTCATCAGCCCGGGCAGCGTTTTTCCAATCTTCTGCCGTCCAGTTTTGCTGAGCTTCATCAGCGTAAGCAAACAAACACATAAATGTGCTGTCTGTTTGCAGCTGCCCTAAATTTACATAAGAACATAACTCAATCACAGTGTCTTCCAGCTGGCTTTGCAGTATAAACGTACCTTCTCTGTCCACTGAAAAAGCTGGTCCTCTGCAACGTGGCAGGTCACCTGGCATATCAAAACCTTCAGGGCAAAGAATGCAAGAGATGTTTTATGCATCACTAGTGGATCAAAGACAGACTTTTGTTGGTCTGAAACACACAAGTGGGACTCAAAGACAGGACGGACTGATGATACCGAAAGATGACAAATTAAAGAAGGTAAAAAACAAACATCCCATAGAGCTCAACCATCACACCAACCTTAAAATTCGCTTTTCTGTGTGAATGTGCAGCACATTGCAAAAGCAGAAAGGATGCAAACAGGAAGCAAAGAGACGCGTTGAATTTTGTCAAAAATTGACTCTGATTACACTGAGGATAAACATCTAAGGGCTCAACTTCTAGGAAATAACAATGGAATAATGCGTATATCAGTATAAAATATATATATATATAAATTAATACATTCAATATTCAAGTCCAAACAGTAACCAGTGGGGTGTCCTCGGCTTTCTCCTGCTCTACTGTCATTACAGGAAAAAATACATAGAAAATCACACTCTATAAAGTCTATAAATGCATTTAAAGAAGCATTCTGAATGAAAACTGTGATGACAGGAATTACAGCAGATCAGTGACGTATGCTGGGTGATCACAGCTGCTTTACCGTGTATGAAAGTCTTGTCCTTCAGCTCATTAAACCCCTGCAGGCTGATAAATCCGAAGCTTTACCATCACGCACGGCGATTCGCTGTGCTTATCTTGATTAAATCACATACAAACGACACAAGCCTGACAGGAAATAACCACACACACCTGTACACACATCGGACTAGTGTGTTATAGCTCTGCATTCTGACAGTTTAGGCATGGATTACTTTAATCCTGTGTGTCACTGCCTACTTTCCAAGTTCTGAGGCTCAAGAGGAGTTTCATGCTTTATTGTTGGACTGCACTACAGTGCAAATGCTTCCATTACAGATCAATTACGATATGCTGTGAGCAGTTACAACGTGAGGTACAGGAGGACTGAGACTGAAATAACCCTGGACTCATGCAGTCTTCTCAAGGGCTTCACCAAGCTAAGATTTTCCAAGACTCATTTGACATTGGACGTATCTGAATTTCTCATGTTTCTCCAGTTCAATCAGGTTTTTCCTTTCATTTGTCACCTGCGTGTAGGCTGGCTGAACTGGGCCGCGCCCAGCCTCACGTGCTCAGAACACACACACCTTAAACCGAACGTTCACTGAGTTTATAACACTCACGTGCTTCCTGTGGCATTAATCACACAGCACACACAGGCTACCCGGCTCAGCGTGTCACTCACCGACGGGTCGTCCTTCCGTCTGTAGAAAACGCATGCCGAGTCCACGCTGGTTTGCTCGGTCACAGCCCGGCTCCTCTCGTTCCACACCGACGCGTGTCCCACTGCGTCCCAGTTTGCAGAGGTGAGAACGTACACCGACAGAAACCCTGCGAAGACGGACGCGCTCAGGATTCAACAACAGCTCACAAGTGGCAGGAGCTTTTCTCTTTTCATGCTTTACTGGGCTGACGCGGTGGCTTATGGGTAAGTAAGTACCGTTCACTCAGAGCTGAAATTAATCACTGACATCTGTGATCAAAAAAGAAGGGTAAACTGAACGTCACCTGAAGGCATCATCTTGTGCTACGGAGAGATGGACGTTTCAATACTGACATTTTATTATTGACATTTTTAGACAAAACAATCAATTCACAAAATAATGCACATATTAATCAGCAGTGAAAATAACCCGTAGCTGCACCCTTACTGCCATTAACAGGCGGCTGCATTACATTAACAGCAGGTGTTCCATCACCACATCCTGCTGGTTTACTGACAAAGTGGACGAAATGGGCTGAAGCCATCGTCAGTATTCATAATCAGTGCTGTGAGACGGGACTGTAATTACTGTGCATCAGCAGACAGAGGCTGAACATAAACACCACGGGCACATGTCATCACAAGACAAAACCATAAAGTTTGATTTTACAAGTAATAAAAGTGTTTGAGCCGTCAGGGGGACTCGTCACAGTTTAGCACACAGGACAGTTTGACTTACTGGCAGCGTTGTGTCCCACAGCGAGGATGAAGTCTGAACACTGTAACTTGTTTCCGGACTTCAGGGACTCGGAGACCTCAGGGCTCCAGAGCAGCTGAACCTCCCTGAGGAGGAGTGAGGACGGTTAGACAAGGAGGAGCAGGGGACACCGGTACAACCAAGCATCTGAAGATTTATACTGAAGTCCACCTGTCATGCAGGTGCCTGCTGTTATCTGTAAGAACCGAAAAGCTCATGGGCTTAACTCTAAAGTTTTATTCATTTAATGCTAACACATTAAATAAGTAAAACTCTTCGATACATGCAGAACATCCACCACCAGTAAGTGGAGTACATTTGCACAAGTACTGCAATTGGGGGGAGTTCCGAATTATTTTTAAAGTTACTTCTTAGTGCTTCTAATCCACTGCTATTCTTTTACTTTTTACAATGTAGTACATCTGTTCGATGGCCGAAGTCACTGCTGGGTGAAGAGTGGGTGTTACCGGGTTTTCATGCGTCATGTTAGCGAGCTAAGCTAACGTTACAGTCGCTGAAACACGTACGTCAGGGTACAACAAACGGTGTGGAGCAACAAACACATTTGGAATCGAGAGGATGAAAGTCTGCGTCTGAATGAATTTTACGTCTAAAAATAATTTCGCCATCCGGCGTCACTTGATCTAATATGTCCATGCTTTCTGACTTTCTGTTTGCATGCTAGCGGAGTAACGTGATTTACCTCTTTTCCTCCAGTTCTCTGCGGATTTGCTCGTCTTCTTCGTTTTCATCGAGGTCGTCGTCATCCTCCTCCACGGCCCGAGAACACACCGACAAAACTTCACCGAAAAACGTCGCCATTATCACAGGGTTTGCAGAGTAAAATGAAAGTTTGGTCAGAAACTCGGACCGGCTGCAACCATGACAGACGTCCGTCACTTCCGGCAGTAACACCCGTTTCACAATAAAAGCACCCAAACCGGATTTCTTCAAATGTCAGTTGACAAAAGAAAACCAAAATAAGACTTTGAACAGTTTTTGATCAGGTTGAACGAATGAGTAAGTAAAAATGAAGAAAGGCATTATAAAATTGTTAACATTAGTGAGTGACATTACAACAAATTAAACTGTATAACTGAATTGTGCAAATATAAAATATTTGTGCAGAAAGTCCAGTGATGCAATTCCAAAAGCCCAATTGATACAAGAAAAATAAAGTACAATCCAAAAAATAAAAGAATCATCTTAGCGGCGGATCTTCTCATGTATGAACATGAGAAATGAGTACAGCAATCAGTGACTATTTAATTCAACGGCCATATGGACGTGTTATCATTGTTAGAGACAGACTTGAATGTGAATGTGTCCTATAAGCATGACTGTTACTCTGTTAAAAAATGTCCAACAAACAACGTTCTTTTGAAATGCACAGAAACACCTTCACCTGAGCCACTCAAACACACGGAGAAGGGCCCCACCAGTCGCTCCCCACAGTCCCTGTGGGAAGCTCAAAGCCCTGGGCTGCATGCTTCAGTACTGCCTGTCCGACGCATTTCTGCCTGAGCTGCTCACTTAAATCAATGAATTATTTAAGGCTCTCCTGTGGTTTCACATGGTGTGTGGTTATACAATACATACAGCCTGGAATATGACTAACCATTAATGTAGGATTGCTTGATGTGCTATTTTTGGCCCTGATGCCAATCAAGACTAAACCTGACATGCCACATGACTCCACCAGCCTCTTAGTGGTAATGCATAATTAACAGTGGAAGAAAGCAGGAAAACACAATTGTTAAAGGATGCTGGCAGGTCATCTTTGGTTGTATAGCCAGCTGGAAACATCAGCCAAGTCATGTCGGGGCAAATTGGCCTCAAGTTGACTGCAGAACATCCATCCTGTCCATTGTGTTGTATAATTCATTTTCCTGTAAGCTGTGCCCCGGGAGATGGGGGACAAACAGAAATGTGATGACATCAGCACGGCCATAAAAATACTTCATTGTCACCAGAAAATGTCTCGCACTGGAAATACAAATTGGATAGCAGGGCAAAGCCTGGAGTAGAATAGAGATTACCAGTGCAGTCCAATAATGTAGCAGGAGGCCATAAAGTAAGAGCAGAAAGGCTTCCTGTCACAAAATGGAGCAACATGCTTGGAGGGAGCTTCAGGCTGCTGTTAATATAATTGATAGTGGAGGGAGGGAGGAAGAGTGGGAAGGATGTTCTGCAGCCTAACAAACACTAAAGCCCCTGGGCTCAAGAAAACAAGAGAGGGAGCGTCAACAACAGGACAAACGGGAAATGTCACCGCATCGCTGACCATTAAAACGGCGAGCAGGACAGGACAGTCAAAGGACGTCCAGAATGAGCCCGTCTGGCTTTACCTTGTGATAGTCTGTCTGTCCTACACCTGGGTCAAGAGCGACACATCCCTCCTGTTGGCCAGACTGCCACGCTGGCTGGCAGGGACATGCACAGACATTTTAATGGACAGCAGCACAATTACAAAAAGACACCTTCCACCTCTCCCTCTCATATTTAACTCAACACACATATTCTGTCTTTTAAATCATGTGCACAAATTGAGTTCAAGCACACAAATTCTAAAGCGGAGAGCATGAATTATTAATTTGTGCAAACGGATTTGCTTTTTTCTCCTCCTTGACAGCCACGCTGGCAAGAGATGGATTTAATATACTCATATTTATACAGACTTTTCCTTAAAATACTTCAAACCAACAAAAAGGCCACACTAACCACTGAAGCAAAGAAACACATTTTTATTTGTTTGTGTGTTTAATCACAGTCAGCAGTAAACAGTTAGCACACTGTGAGCTCTAAGACAAACCTTTCAAATGCAATTGGAAACATTTTACAATCACTAAATCCTGGAGCAGCCTGATAAGTGAATAACCAGGGGTCACAGACTAATGGAAGATAATGATTCACCAATGGAGAAGTTCAGCCTAAGAGGGCCAAGAGGCTCGTCCAGGATTCCTCATCACGCTGGTGACCCTAAACACCTTTCGTCCAGGTCAGTAAACAGGAAATCTCAAAATCTAACTGACAGAATAAGATGAACTTTACCGAGTGAAGCTGATCAGTCTTTTAAGTTTTGGCCCTATCGTGTTGTGCCACACTGAGGGAAAACCTTGTTTCTTTAGAGATGTGCTTTCCATTTACTTCGTGGCTAACGGCTCCGCCAACATACGAACGCATGAGAAGCTGAAGGGGGTCATGGTGGAAATGCTACAGGAGACCTCTGAGTGTTCACCTCCCCGCTCCGGCTCGCACACACACTCGTAACAATGCAGCCATTATTCCATCAGACCACCCACTCACACTCACACTCGGCCGCGGGGGGAATGTGAAGTGTTCGCTCCGGCGGGGCTGCGTGTCTGTGGGCCGTGGGAGGAAAGCGAAGCGCCTGGAGGGATCCCACGCAGACACGCAGAGAACATGCGAGCCCCACACGGAGAGGATCAGTTGCTTAGGAACAGAGTTGCTCATCGGCTGGGGGTGTGATCTCTTGTGAGCACAGTGTGGGATTGATCACATGAACTTGTGTGTAAACGCTAGCAGGGCTCAGATGAAGCTCGCTGCGCCCGCAGGTGGGTGCAAAAAGGTGAGCAGCCGATGACGCAGCTGAAGACAAAGATGGACATATTTATATAAACAAGCCTGCTGTGGACATTCACAGCTCGCTGGCCTGTTTGAGCAGATTTTGAGCCGTCACATGAAATTTGTTTTAATTGGCTCTTCGCTGATTGAGCCATTTCCAGCATGCTGTTGAAGTATGTTAGAGCCAAGAAAGAAATTCCCAGGGTGCACTGCGGTTTCAGAGCCAGACGGGTTTTTTCAGGCGGCTTCTGTCCAGTCGGAGAAATCACTCCTGGCATGTGTTCCTGTTTGTGATCAGATTTATTTACAAATTTATCAATCAGTGTTTTTCTTTAGTGGCTTTAGGGCTCCCTGAACAGAATGGTGTAAACAGAACCTGAAAGGTCCATTAATAGTAAAGGAAATACTTTTGGACAAACAGTCAAAAAGTGTGCAGCATTTTGTTTAATGTCATTCACGATGTGTTGGCCAAGGAGAAAATAAAGTTTTGCTTCATGACTCAAGTAAGACAAGTTTGAAAGTCACATGTATGGATGTGCGTAGGGGTCGGTTTCATTAAGAGTAAAAATCAGTTATGCAGCCTTTCATCTGTTGTGCTTTTCCATACAAAAAAACAAAACAAAATGTGTGTGTGAATGTGCACTGCGGAGCTGCAAGGCGGTGTGAAGAGTGTGCGTAGCCAATTAGCTGCAGAGGCCGCTGACACGGAGAACAGCTCAATCAACACCTCTCACACAGTGTCAGCAACAATTTAAAGGACAGATTCACACTTTTTCCACGTCTAATTTAAACCCACCTTATGTAGCGCCTGCCTGTGGGCGTTACTCAGTAAAAACAAAAGATTTGAGCGTGGGATCATGGGAGTTGTTGTCTTCAAACAACCATTAAAGACGTTGCTTTTAGTCAAGTTTGCCGTCTTTCTTCCTCGCTGTTTGACTTTCTCTGGAAGTTACGCAACAAACAACCAAATCAAATGGACGGATTTCTCTGAGTTTACACGTTCTGGGAAACCTTTGGGATAATGTAAGTACGCATCTTAAAATTCAATAAAGGTCAGGATGTTTTCAGACATTTTAATGTGTAAATGTAACATATATGTTTAAAGCAATGCTCACATGCACACATGTATGTTGACAGCATCATTAGCTGCTGCAGACCCTCAGTGAGGACCAGCTCAGCTCTTGGAGCGACTCCAGTGTTAGCATACTGGGCCTCCTGACTGCACAGCCGCTAATGCAGGCTGAGGGCTTTTCTTTCACGTCGTGACCCTCCTTCTCTCTCCATGTTTCCTATCTGCTGTCGCCATTTACAAGAGGAACAGCCCGAGCAGGCTGTATGTCTTCATTTAGAATGCAAAAATGCAAAATCCTCATATAATAAATGCAGACAGTTTGTCATACACTGGTGCTTGCTGACAGAGTCATCATTAAGAAGGAAGGAAAATCAATTTGTGGAAGACATTTCCTCTCCGCGAGCACAAGAGCCTCATTCGTTCTTTCCCAAAGCCTTTTCTGTGGTGCCAAACAGCAAAGTCGACCCGTGTCTGTTTGTGTGTGTGTGTGTGTGTGTGTGTGTGTGTGTGTGTGTGTGCATGCATGAGTGCATGCATGGTAAACTGGCTTTTGTGCAGTTCATTGGAAATTCTGCTGACAGAGACTCACAGTGAAAGCGGTTGTGTGTGCGTGGAAGGAATATCGAGAGGATTCAGCTGCTTCATATGAGGATGTATAATGTCACACACACACACACACACACTGTGAGTGAACAGCAGTGTGTACATCAATATGAGTTTAGTATTCAGGCTCACAAACCTTTCTCATTGCAGTTAATAATCCTGATTAACACAATGTGCTTGGAGAGAACAGTGTGGCTCAATAATCATCAGATTCAGAATACTGAATGTCATGAAGGAAGAGAAGAAAAGGACTTTCATTGGCTTTGGGTCCATAATGAAACAGGGGGAGGAAGTAATTGAGTACATTTACTCAAGTATCACTTTTGAGCTACTTGTGTGTCGGTATTTTCGTTTTATGAGATATTATTCTACTCCACTGCAACGTTCTGAAGTTAATTTGCAGAATCACAAACAGATTCTGATGTGTTATTGAAGGTCAAGGTAACATAAGGTTTAAATGATCCTTGGAGGGATCAATGAAGTGATCCACACATGAAGGCATCAATAATTATTATACAATAATATACATTATTCTGAAATGGGCCATTGAGCATAATGAGTACCTTTACCTTCATTACACACTGTGGTGATGATATTGAATGTGTCTTCAAACTGATCATCTTCTGAGAGGAATTTTAAACCTCAAGGAACCATGTGGGGATCCATAAAAACACTGAAGCTGCTGTAATAAACACATTTAACAAGTTCACGCCGTCAAATGACTGTGTGTAACGTGTGAACTGTGGATGGTAGAAACAAACCCACAGAGATTTCACACCAGATCCTGAGTGTTCTCATCGTTTGGATGTTACAGCCCACAGCCTCAGTGCTGAGGTTCGCTCTCTCATCGACCTCGTTTCCTGCCCCAGCGGGCAGCGAGGCAGCCGCCGATAAACCCGCTGCTGCTCGGTGCTGGGCAGGTAGGAAACAGTGTGCAGAGGTGTGAAATTGAACAGGGTTTAAACTTCTCCCTCATTCTTCACACAACTACCCCGTCGCCGTTTTGTGTGTACAGCCGAGTGCGGCGTCATTACAGCCTTTCAGAGAGGGTCCGTCCAGGTGTGTGCACCTTTATTTCCAACTGGACGATTCATCACAGACGCCGATGTGGGAAAGTGGAATGAAGCCGAGCTTTTTGCTCCACTTCCAAGTGAGCAGGTGTGAATACCTGTGTGCTTAGACACGGCTGGGCGACAGTTTGTGAGACGGACTCTTTCTATTTCAGGGTTCTTAAACCTGCTGAAAAGCAAAACTGCATCTACTTGTTTTGCGTTTCCTGCTTTTAAGCTCCCTGACTGACCTCCAGGGCCCCTCAAAGGGCTTTAGCTTTTTATGTAAAAATGATTCCATTCATCTGAAGGTCACGAAAACAGTTGCTCCTCTGGTCTAATGTGGGTCAGGCTGACCGGGGGAGCTGAAGGGGCCTGCGTGAATATTAAAGTAAGTGCTATAATCACTCTCCATTTAACAGCCCTCAAACATATGCCATGTCTTAAACTGTGCATGAATAGTTGTATAAATCTTTCAGTATGCACTCATCTACAGTGAGTTCATCATCCAGGGACCCGCACTCCCTCCAAGGCCATTCATTTTTCATGCAGCCCTGCTAGTGATGGAGCATGTCCACAAGTGGGGCTGGGAAATTACTGAGAGTTAGACACCCACAAAAAAACCACAGAAGTCTTTTTCCTGACTAAATGTTCCTCTTTGTTTTTCTTGTTATCACTACACAACAACATAAATATGCACTTCATGTTCACATTTTTGCTAGACTTTGCTCCCTCTCACGGCTCAAAGCTTCAGCTGTGAGCTGATTTTCATTTGTCATTGGAATTTATCAATCGAAATATTTTTTATGCAGCGGTAATCCTCCATTAGACATAATTTACAGACTGATGGGCCGCTGCAGTACAATAAAATCCCAAAAGCCACGTTTGCACTGAATAAATTCAGGTCCTGAAATAAATTCTTCATAAGTAATGAAAAAACATCTGAAATTAAAGATTAAAAAGAAAACAACATTTTGTATTATACATGAATTCATACCAAATCTCACAGAAACATTTATCAAACTTTAGTGAGGAGGACTTAAAGTTAGATAAAAGACAGGCTGTGAGGACAGCAGCGCAGAATGAGAAGACAAACCTCCTCCGTCCACACCTCAGACTACAGATACACCACACAGTGTCTCCTCCAGGATTGTGGGGTGGACTGAACCTCCCACAGCTCAACACCAATAAAACCAATGAGCTGATGTTGACTTCAGGAGAGACGGAGACGGAGACAGGGAGAAAAGTCCCCTGTCCCCTGTCTCCATCACAGGGTGTAGAGCTAACTGCTGCAGACCGAGGTCCTGTGCAAGAAGTGATCAGAGCAACTACTTCCTGTTGAGACTCATCACGCTACAGATGTTGCATCCTCCAGCCCAGAATCCTTCAAATTTACGTCCGTTTTGGACAGTTTTGCACCTTGTGTGCCCTCCTGAGGGGTTCTCAAAGTGAGGTCCAGGATCTGCTGGGATCCTGGGGATCCTTTATTAATAAAATAATTAAAGGAACAGGAAACATTCTTATCAGATGGGGGACAAAATCTCATAAAATGGAGTTTTATGGGCTAATTTGTGTCAGTTTAGTGGTCTTTGACATGAGAAGGTTTAGATACAATACACAGCATGTACAGTGTGTGGCAAGGCAGAGAGAGGAGGTGGAGGTGGAGGTGGAGGTGGTGGGCTTTAAAGTTAGCTGATGAACAGAGCACTCAGCAGCTGACGCCGACACAATCAGGAAGCCTCGGCATCAGGACGGCTGACTCGGTCCTGAGGGAGGGGAGGAGCAGCCTGATGCTCTGATCCACGTGTCAAAGAGGAGAACACGGCTGAGCTACAGAGCATCGTGGACAGGTTTCACTTGCTTAACCGCTCTTCCAGCACACTCAGACCTGCCTAGGACTTCTACGTGGTACAGAAGTGGGACGAGCTCTGCAGGACGCACATTCTGCACGACGCCGAGAAACTTTGGTAGCCTTCTGCAGACACGATGAGTCATAAAAAGCAGAAAATGGAAGGTTTGGGTCACTGACATACAGCGAGTCTTCACCATCCTTTAAAACATTTCAGGTCGAGGTGTGGCCTCATTGTAGGAGCTGCAGTCTCCTTCACACACACTTCTATATTTGGAGTGCATGTCACACAGCCTGCAGTCATCTTCCAGACAGGGAGAAGCTGAGCTCCAGATTTGGAGGTGATCTACATTAGAGGTTTTCAAACTTATTTCAAGGAGATTTAAGCTCTTTGGTAAAAGTAAAAGCAGGCATATCACTCAATGTGAAAATAAGTGCTTAAAAGGGTTCCCAGCTTTTATGTTAAGCCTCTTATTTGGCACATTTGATTAACTCCAGACTGAATTTCATGTTTGCACTAAATCTATGAAGATTATCCAAGTGACAGGGTGCTTAGAAGGACAAAGTCAACGGGCAGCAGTCAGTCCAGCTGGGCTTATCACTCATCGCCATCACTGAGCCAGAAAATCACAGTTTGGACTGGAAGGAAGTCTGCATGGAGACGAGGAGGCTGCAAACAACACAGCAGAAACTGGGATTTTATTTTGAAATGAACCTCATCCATTACATCAAACTGATGGAGGTGAAATTATCCCCTGAGAGAAACGGCTTTCAAGACAGTTTTCAGTACAACTGTGAGAAACATGCACTGATGTTCACTCAGAACACACTCCATGATGCCTCTGAAACGGCACGTCTCCACGGGGTCTCCACGGAGCGTTTTCTCTTAGAAAACATGCGCTTTCTACCAACTTCCCTGTGGCTAACTGATCCATTCCTCCTCCAGCTAGTTTGGCCCAAATGAATGCATGGCAGCTTTGTTGTTCACCCGCCTCATGACAAGGCTTGAAACACACCAAATCGTGCAGGTTTGCAGCATTTCGGTGACCACACCCTCAGGAAGCCACCGGTTAGCGCTCAGGGCCTGATGTTTAACTACCTGAGTGCTTATTCATGATCTGATTCAAGTCTGCTCTTTGGTTTAGTGTTCAGAGGCACATTTAAGCGCTCTGGCACTGCTGACACGCAGAGCACATTGGAAGGGAAAAAACCCAGCCCTGCCAGCTGACTGTACGGGACCTTTAATGCAGCTGCAGCTCGTCATTCAGATGCTGAGCGGAGCCGCGGACGACCGGAGGAGGGACGCTTTTCTAGGAAGACCAGACCGCGTCTCCTTTCCGCTCACAGTTTTTAAACCCCACTTCGATGCACACTGAGGGATTTTCTTGTTATTTATAGTATTTAGCAGGGAAAGAGCTGCCCCGCATGCAGACTGAGCGGATTGCGGCACTCAAAGCGTCCTGAATGATCGGAGCTCAGCAGCAGCAGCAGCAGCAGCAGCATCACACTGTATGAAATGCGTCACCGTGATCCAGTTTTCCCATTTCCAGCTATCGGCGCTGCACTCACGGACTGTTCCCCGCACTGACTATTTCATCAGGTAAGGATTCCCTTTATTTAAATACATGCAGGTTTGGACAGATGCGGGCACTGTCCTCTGACATTGTGGCCCTAAAACGCCGCTGCGTGCGGGGAGCGATGGCTTCTGTTGGGCTGAAGGTGGGAGGCCTTCGCATCACAATAGAAGACGCTTTGTGTCCAGACTTCTGCTCGCTCTGACATTTTCAAGCGGATCTTCGTATGCTGCGTTCGGCTTGGCAGCTCTTATCCAACGCTGTGATACGTTATGAAATGGTGCACACTTTCCGTGTTAATTGCCCCAGACAGGTGTGATTAATGTATAGACCCGTTAATGAGTGTCAGTGGGCGGGTTTCTGATTGTACTGGCAGGCTGCGTCCTCTGGGTGAGCTGGTCTCATGTGTCTTCTTTTCGGTGCAGGTAACCACATGCGCGGGCCGGTGTCACCGCGCTGAGCCCGGAGAGCACGAAGGGTACCTGGGTCAGAGAGACAAGAGTGGCCGGGAAACATGGACCGGATGACAGCCAGAACCTCTGAGGCCTCGGGACTGTCGGTGCCGCCGCACCGCTGTCACGGGGTTCACCAGGCCAGTAACGGGACCTGCGCGGAGCAGCTCAGCATCTTTCCGCCCTTCTCCTCCACCCTCGCGCTCCTCGTGCTGGTCGCCGTGCTCGTGGGGATCATCCTCGTTTCCCTGGCAACGTTCCACTTCCACAAGAGGAAGCTCCGGAACAGGAAGATCCAGCGCGCGCAGGAGGAATACGAGCGCGACAGTCGCAACCCCGCGCGCGCCGGGGCGAGCGGAGAGCCCGCGAGGCCGTGCGTCATCGTCCGACCGGTGAAATGCGAGGAGAAGCCCTCGTGTCGCGGCGCGGACAGCGGGGACGTCGAGGCGGCGGAGGACAACCAGGCGCCGCACGACTCAGCTCCGCTTGACTGTTAACTCGGTGCAACTTCAGGGAACGAGACTGTGGAATAAACAGGAAAAGCAATAAGGCACAAAGAACCCCACACACCCACCTCTGCTGCTTGTAGATGACTTAGAAGCCGTAGGATAAGTGCAGAATACTGAGCAGAATAGTAGGCCTAGAAGTTAACACTAGTCGGCTGCCACACGGGCACATAGGTTAGCTATGTGGACATAAACCTTCCTAATACACTAGTATTTAGCCAACTGGCAATTCCTTATGGGACTGTATAAAGTATTTGCCTGCTTTGACTTTTGGACCTCTTCCTCTTCCCCTGCCTAAAACGTTGTTTAAACCTCAAAGATGTTTAAACTTTCGATCCATCCCGGGATGTGACACATGGTTGTGTTAAATTATTAAGAGCTGGTGACACAACACAGACCTTAATGGCTCGCAGATCTTCCTTGGCATGTCCTTCCGACACACTACCAGTATGTAGTTAGACTATAATGGATGTTGTGGTGCTGTTAGGCAGTGCAAAGCTGCATATAGGCTGTAGAAATGGCTTATTTGTATGCGTAGTATTTTTTCCTTGAATTAAGTGACTTAGCATATTTGCATAAAGTACTGTCCTCCAGTGTCTGTCAGACATCTGTAGGTAGCTCTAGTTAGCCTGACAGGATGCAAGACTTCTTTGCTGTAGTAATTAATGCACATAAGATTGTTTTCTTTAATGTGTCAGATAGTAGGTTTTAGCGCTAATACAGTATTTTCATTTTGGAGTATTTCTAATGTATCCTCTGACATGTAATAAACTGAGAATCCTTCCGACAGAGGGTTTCAGTTCAAGCCAGTCTTTTATTGATCCTTCATATTGTATAATGGTGGGCCTAATAGACATTATGTGTCATTTATTATACGAATTCACTGTAAATGTATGCCATCATGAGAGCTGGAATGTTTTACAGTAACACCATCTTTCTGGAGTTCATATAACCTGCCTTATCAAAGGAAAATATGTAATATTCAGAGTTTATAAATAAATACTTTATGTTAATCCTTTGAATGTGTGAGTAACCTTCAACATTTTGGCTGTTAGCGAACGAACCTGAAGGCTACACAGTATGTTGAACTGAATGGTAAAATTCCCATCATTCAGCCAGGATAATATTGTACGGGTAACATTTGATGATGCGGAAGTGTTGGGATGGACTTTCATCACGTCATCCATTCCACGAGACAAGAACAAATGACCCTCCTGAGGGAGATCTGCAGATCTGCACCGGTTTTCCTGCATAAGGACCCTTACAGCGAACAAAGAACCACGCCACTGTCCAAGCTACATAGGAGCATGTGTACCACATGTACTGTGGGACCAGGTCTGTCAAAGACAGAATCAGATCCACTGTAGAACAGCCTACCGCATACCTTATCAGCCTGATTTATTGACGTGACGGTTATCCATAGGAGTACGATTCTTAATCTCAGCATCGCCCTGTAACGGCTCCACAGTCCATCTCATTGGAGGTCAGTGGAAGTGAATCAGCATCAGTCAGTGTGTTGGCCGGATCCCAGGACACCATGTTCCTAATTGTCCCCAGCAAGGAAGGCCCGGGAATATGAAGCAGCCTGGCACGGCTCCAGCCCTGGAAGATGCACCGACAGGCTGCCCGTCTATCTTATCTCATTGGCATAAGTGCAGCAGAATGAAACCATTTATTTTCGCGGGGCAAACTGGAAGCGAGCCAACGAAAGATGACTAATGCATTCTACATCCAAACATATGTCTCCAACTGAACAATTTATAAATTAGGATTCAGAACACCACACGTTTTCAGCATAAATACATAAGAATTTTATATAATGTACATGTAACAGAAATGTTGTCATTGCGCTCTGTATGTGCCATGATTTTGTAGATCATCCTTCCTGAGCTGTCTGTAATTTTTCCCTGCTAAAATGTTTTATTTTGGGGGGGGGGCTGCACATTGGCAGTTTTTCCTCCCTCAAATCAAGGGTCTAAGGGCAGAGGGTGTTGTACACTGTACAGACTGTAAAGCACCCTGAGGCACTGTGATCTGTGATTTGTGATTTTGACTTGTGTGAATAAAAATGACTTGATTTAAATAAGGCTATTCACTGGAACAGCACGCTGCCATAAAAACAGACACGAGCATCTTGTAAATGATGTAATTCCAGGCGAGGGAGACCAGGCACAGTATGCAGTCATAACCAGATATAATTATAAAGCAGCCATCCTGTGGAAACGCTCATCTCTCTGTCCGAGCAGGCTGTGCGACACCTCCGTCTGCTAAGGGTGGAGTCACATTTTATTTAGCAGGGAAGCGAAACACTTCTTGCTGGTAAGGTAGAATGAGGGATGAAGCCGGCTGGCTGTCAGTGACGAAGAAGTGAGTCCTTCGGGATAGTGTGAGGTAGAGAGATATTGGCATTTAGAGATGGATGAACGGGTGGAGGTCAGTGGCAATGCATTGGTAGAGATAAGTGGCTGTGGGAGCATGGGGGTCAGTGATGCTCAAAAGCTACCGATGGAGGGAAGTCAATGGATTAGAACACATGGAGGTCAGTAGATAGGAATAATTTGATGCCTCAAAATGGATGGATGAAATGGATGCAGATCAGCAGCGGTAAGTCAGTGGAGATGGAAGGAGGTGCAGTACGCAGCTAGAAATGGATGAAGGTCATTGGCTGAGAATGGACATTCTGTGCGGTTAGGAAAGGTCGGCGCCTTTGAATCAAAAGGAGGTTAGTGAGTGAGAATGGACACATGTCAGTAGCAGTCAGTAGCTAGGAAATCAGTGGAGGTCAGTTGCTAGGAATGGATGGAGGAATGAAAGGAGGTCAGCGGTGGTGAGTTGCAAGGAATGCATAAGTTTGAGCGTTTAGAAGTCAGTGGAGGTCAGTGCCTAAGAATCCATGGACGTCAGCAGGGGTGAGTCGGTTAGCAGCAGTCAGTGGCCATGAATGGTCAGTGACTAAGAGTCAGCAGATATCTGTGGCAATGAAATGATGGAGATCAGAGGTTTGAAATGCACGAGACGATGGACGAGTCATGGAATTGGACAGCTGTGATTTACTGTCACACATATAGAGCTGCATTTAGAAAAGGGAGACTTTTGTGGCTTTTAAGTTTGCTCTGGGACTAGCCTAGTTATTGTGTGTAGCCTAATTTAGAATTAATAAGGCCAGTTATCAGGGTTTTGTTTCCCCAGGGGGGCTGCTGCCGGTGCTGCACACCTACTTTGCAAGGGACATCAATTGGCCACTGAGTGGATCAGGTCCTCCGAGGCCCTTTATTATAGCATCACTGTGGTTGTGTGTAATGTGTGTGTTACCTCAGGCTACCAGTCCACACTTAGTGCAACTTCCGGTGTAAACATTTTAACAGGCTACACAATCAAATGCAATTCCAATTCCAAAATAGTCGGGGCGCGGTGTAGAAGTTAAATAAACACAAAGCCTAAATCTAAGCAGTACAAAGACTATGTTTTAATGTTTTATTCTATCAACTGCATGGGTCCAAATACATGCTCATTCTGGATTGCCTGCGACGGGAACAGGAAGACTTCCGGTGAGGCGTGCAGGTTCAGGCCTCCTCCAAGGGAATAAGCATGGAGAGCTCAGCTCAGGTTGTCCCCACAAGGTCTGACAAGTAAACTACATGGTTGCACTAATTAGTGGGTTTCTGGTAGCAATCAATACAAAACGAACCCCCTGCCAGCAGCCTGCCAACGTGCCTGCTGTGCAACATCACACTGCAAAGGGCCAAACTTTAACAAAAGCAGCAAAGTGGAGTGATAAACACTCCACAGTCCACTCACTGTGTGTTCACAGTATGTTTTACAGCATGAGTCCAAGGAAATTAACATTTCATAAGGTGAGGGGATGAATCCAGCCTGCATTCAGTCTCATCATTCTCATGTTGACGAGACCTCGCTGCCGACTCGCCGGACTCTGGACTCTTATCATTCCACCGAGCTGCATTAGCAGATTGGTTCAGAGCTCAATATCTCAACTCAGAGCGATGACAAGTGACAGTTCACTGTCAGGAAGAGAGGACACCGCTGCTCCTATTCACACCCCTGCTGTCAGGGTTCGAGGCGGATGATTTGTCACCACCAGCGTCTGTTTATAGGCTTCATTACTGCAGGTTCAAGCTGTGGCTGCGAGGGCACAGTACCAGCAGCTCAGACAGCTGCCTCCTCCTCTCTGTGGGCCAAAGAACCTGTAACAGATTCATTTCCACGGTGAAAGCTTTGCTTTTAAACTTCTTGTTGGAGCAAGCAGTTGCTCTGCCCGCAGTGTCCCTTTACATTTCCCAGCACATTCGACCATGGCTGGTCTCCGTGAGGCCCGAGGGATGACTGCGTCGCTCAGTCTTCTACTTAGAGGCAGATCAATTTGTCTCAGCAGCTACTGGATGTATAAGGTGGAAACTTTGAACAAATGTTCACCGTACTCAGATGACGAATCCCAAAGACTTGAGCTGTCTTTACAGTAAGATGTGAATGACCTCTTGTGGTCATTCGAAATGTTTCCCCCACAAAGTTCACACATGCGTGAATGTGAGCATGAATGTGCTTTGTAAATTATGTGGAAATCGGGTGGTTGGATTGTGAAATTTCTTTTTCTGTTACTAGAGGGATCTTAAACCTCGAGTTGGTGCCAGGTGGAAGGTGGTTTGGGTCACCAAAGTCATCTGACATCATCTTTTGTGTGTAATGGCCATATGTTGTACGACCTAAACTCGTGTTTAAACCCAAACTGAAAACACAACACTGACATAATCTCACCTTAAAAAGCTGTCAACGTAAACTTGTCAGTAAACAATATTTTATATATCCAACATTGGTATTTGTTTTCAGTCATGTTTCTGACCACCCAATCCATAAGTCCAATATTTACTCTCCTGTAAGCTCTGTTTTTGGTCTCTACCAACCACTTAACAAAATATTTGGCTTGGTAGCTGCTAAATGTTCCACTGTGTTGTGTGTAGTTTTGTGTTGCTGCTGGAAATGAGGCGGAGGAGAGCAGTGAGACTCAATAATAACTAAAAATGCTCATAGAGATGAGGGGAAGCTGCAGAGTTGGTACAGGACCAAACAACACATCACGTCTGCTGGATGTGAGGCTCCTTCTGTTCATACACTGAAGGTTCCTGAAGTGGAGAGGGCCTTTAAGATGAAACAACTGATGGATGTGGCTGCAGCCTGCCTGGCACTCCTGCAGATTTATGGCTGCATAGCTTCATGTCCTGTATAGTAATCCATTTGTGGAGCACTGCATCATTTTCCTGACAGCTGCATTAAGGTTCTGTGCGGTTGCTCACCTTAGTATACAGCACAAAGGCTTGCAACATCAAATGCTGTGCAAAACCCGATGACATTTTTCCCAAAAAGACTGTTACGTAATGGGCTGAGTGCCCACACATGACCCACAGAGGTGAATTCTGACACGGGTCCTCCCAGGTCGTTCAGTAGTTTGGCTCAGTCCTACACACCTTTCTGCTGCTGAAAAATATCAATTTCTATTTTTATGTGAGCCGAGTTGAAACAATATGAGGCCAAATGCTAACGAAACCTTGAAAGAAGCGCAGTCGTCATGACCAAAGACAGGAGCAGTTTCTTTTGTCAGCCTCAGTTTGTACGTTTTGTGGTCATTAATGAATAATTTTTAGTTCGTTTTTGCAGTGTGTTTTGAGTGTTTAATTCAAGCTGTTTGTTTTCCCCTTTGCTCACCCTGTAGCAGGTGAAAACATCTGCATTATGTAGGACGAGTTTTCAGCACAAAGCGCATGAGCCTGATCCTCTGGGTGGGACGCATTAAAGCCCTGCAGCTACAACACCCAAGTCACATCAGCGTTTTCCCTCGTGGGTTTGAGCAATCTGTTTTATTCTAGTATTTCTAGACAATATATACGGTAAATATATTTGGACTGCCTTTGGGGGTATTTTCAAACCCCGGGTGTGACAGTGGACTTGTTACCAAGCTTGGAGAGCCTCATTTTCACTGCAAAAGTATCAGCAAATGCTCAGACGTGTTATGTTCCGCCTGTAGGCTGGATGGACGTGTGAGACTGCGACCACTGACTTGATATAAAGCTCGTCCAGTCGTTTTTCTCTGCATTTCACAAATGTTTCTTATTGTTGAGTAACAAATTTGATAGTGGAGAAATTGATTTATTATTGCAGACATTTTTTTCTAATCAATGGCAGTCACACATTAGAAAAATAATCCATATTAGTTCACTTTGCACACATCCAGAGTTTTCAATAAGTGGAATAATGTCTTATAGTGAAAACACAACAACAAAATGTCTGAAGCACGGACAGTAGAAAAACAACAACACAGCCTCTGTTAAAGGAAATTATCAGTTAAATAGCAGTGTCCACTTCACATTTTCCCTCCTCCTCCCTCTTTCTTCTGTTTGGGTTTCTTCTTCTTCTTCTTGGCTGGTTTGCTGTCAGACTGCGTCTT
Organism: Scatophagus argus; assembly: GCF_020382885.2. Lineage (NCBI taxonomy): Eukaryota > Metazoa > Chordata > Actinopteri > Scatophagidae > Scatophagus > Scatophagus argus. Next base: position 21,947,087 of record NC_058506.1, on the reverse strand, counting down.
GCTCTTCTTGGCTGGGTTGGGCTGCGAGTCGGACGCACCATCGGCTGGTCGTTTCTGTTTTGTTTTCTTGTCAGGTTTCTTCTTGGTTTGTCCTTTGTCTGCTCGTGGTTTGTCCGCGGAGGTCGAGTTGTCTCCCGCCGGCTCTAAAACAGGCTTCTTACGCTTCTTGCGCTTTTTAGTGTCTGGCAGAAAACCTTTCTTCTTCTTCTTGGAGACTTGCTGCTGCTCAGCGTCTTTGTCAGGTTTTGGCTTTTCAACTTTGGGTTTCCTGTTAAAGTGAAAATGAAAACAAATGCAACGTCGACAGGCTGGCTTTAATATACGGTAAAAGAAAGTGAAGCTTATGTTTGTATGAACCTTTAGACGAGCTGATCAGGCTGATCAACACTCTGACCGCTGGTGTTAATGTCAACTGAAGAAATAAGAGGACAAAATGTCTCCGTTTCCAGCAACCGTCGCTATAAAATGACTTTAAATCGTACTAATTTGTCTGAGCAGGAACACATGATGTCCTAAAGTTATCAAAACACGTACTTCAACATTTTTAAGGAGTTATGATTATTCATTGGTTGAAGTTTAAAGGATGAAACACCCTCAGCTTGAAGATTTTCAGTTTGCAGAACACTCTGTGACGCTGCAAAGTGAACATCCCTTCAGTCAGTGTTGGAGATGACGCATTCAGGGAATCCGATTACCGACCTGCTGCATGTATACGAGGAGTTCACAGCAACCTGCACAGCCTGATCTCTCCCACTAAACATGTTTCATCTGCTTCCTCATGTCCAGAGAAGCTGACATTAACAGCACACTAACTCACATGACTCCGAAGTGTTTCATCACAGCCCAGTAGGTGTCCTCTAGCTGGCCCGTCTTCTTGAAAGTGATGACGCTGGTCAGGGACTGCAGGATCCTCTGAAGGGGCTCCAGGTCCACAGGTAGCTTCTACACAGAGCAGGCATGGGAAGCAGAGACTTGAGTCTGGACAGAAACCACATCACCCGTCACATTTCCGTCTCCACACTCAACAGTCAACCTACCTGCTGGTGGACGTGCTTGACCAGGAACTGGCAGAGCTCCAGAGTCTTCACCACCTTCTCCTTCACCACTTTGCTCTCAGTCTGACCGACCTGCTGAAGGCTCTGAGAAGGAGAAGAAACCGAGATCAGACCGCCATGCGTGTTCATCAGCTGGTACAGTGTGACTGATGATGTGTTTACTGCAGAACCGATGACTGCTGTACTGCGTGTCAGTGGTTTGGACCCAATGGCCAGCAGGACGTCCCGTCAACACAAATTAATTTAATGTGAATGCACCTGTAGGCCCTGCTATAAAACTACATTTAGATTTGTTTGCTTGTAAAGGTTTTACTTTAAGTCCTCCAGTTTGGCACCAATAAGAAGTGCACAAACACATCTTGTTAATATAATCCTTTAACCTTTATTGATCCCCAGAGAGGAAACTCAGGTAATGTGTGTTTTATAATTTTGTCATATATTATCTGTTTATACACCAGCCTCCACTTCTGGGTGCCCACAGAGTTAAAGTTATCGACAGACACATGAATAAACGCGTATCTGTTCACAGCTACATTACAGTGTTATGAACCTTTCATTACATGTTTATACACTGCTGGTTAACGTTGAATAAGGGGATTTAATGCTGCTGATGAATAAAGAGACACTCTGTGGTCAGACTCTGACAGTCCACATGTCGCGGGCTGAGTCATTTAACTAATCCCCCAGAAGCTTAGCGATACCCAAGCTGCTATGAGAGCGAGGGGCATTCAGGGCTACGTCCTGTCTCCTCCTCAGACACCAATCCAGTCAAAACCTGTTTCAACAAAGCACATCTCCAGAGACCGAGACACTCCGAGGTCTTCACCACGAGACAGTCTGTACCGCCCCTCACATCAAAGGTTGCCATAATTATTTAACAGTGATTCAGCAATTTTACATTAAGGATTTATCCACCACCATTTTAGGTTTTGGTCAAAAAGACCTTCAGAAACTGTGCCTGGGTGAAGACTGCTTTTACTGCATGTTGGACAAAGCAGACCAGGAAACGAGCACTCAAGTTACGTCTTATTAATGGCCATCGTTTAGCGGCTGGAGTTAAGAGTTATGTTGTTTGGCAGCTCTGCTTTTGTCCGGGAGGGAAAAGACGGGACGATGCAGAGGTGAGCTGGTTTGGTGGTGCGGTGCAGAAGCCAGCATGCACGTCGTTACCCTCAGCTGACCCGAACCCACACAGAGGACGGGGACGGCGCCGTCGGCTCTCATCATCATTCATCACAGCACCATTCAACTTCATAAACCGTCACGAACAATACAGTTAGAGGATGCTGATGTGTGGACGTCTTCACGCTCAGTGAGGAGCTGACGTGCACTTACAGCCTTATGCTGTCTTACACATAGGAAATAATAATAAAAATCATTTCAGATGTTTACAGAATGTTAAGAGAGCGTGCTGATATTGAACTGATATCGACAGAGTTACATCAGCTAAGAGTTTTGCCGTCCACACACACGATGGACAAAAGAAAGTGAACGAAACATTGAGTGATTTATGTGGCCACTTGGAGGCAGCACAGAAATCTGTGAAAACTGCATTTTACATAATATCATTAAGTTATTAACCTGTTAGCAAACAGCTAACAGGAGCAACATTAGCGTGTTTCTGGCCACCTGATGTCCTGTCCTGATGTCCAATATTCATCCTCTTTCAGCTTCATTTATGGTCTCCAGCAACTCCTGGGTAAAATATTCCCCTCTCTGCCTGCTAAATGTCCCACCACGTTCAACTAAAGGAAGCTACCTCTGGGACCTGATGGGTCAGTTTATCAACGATCAACTTTTCACATTTTTAAACAGACACAAACCTTTTATTGAATAGCAGTGCAGCGACGCCTCGTTTGAGCCGCTGCATCGCTGTAACCTTCTGTGAAATGATTTAAACGTTGGATCAGACTTTCCAACCCTGCGATGTGAGCGTGACGTGAAGCCGTGTTGACCTACCGCTGTCAGCTGACTCGTGACCTTCACGCAGAGCTCCGCCCACGGAGCGCCGCTCAGCAGCTGCTGAACGTCCCTGCTCTGCATCGCCCGCAACACCAGCACGCACGCCTGGCCCTGAACACACACACACACACATACACAGTCCATCAACAGGAAGTCTAACGAAGACATGAACTCAAAAGGTAGAAAGAGCAGGTGACAAGCGACTGTCCAGCAGCTGAGGTGGAGGGAGGAGGAGCTTCCCGTTCAAGTTTGTCTCGACTGTTTGCACGTTACCGAGTGCTGATAAAGCTGCGGGGGTTCAGACTGGGTAAAGGTGGTTTACTGGAATTTGATTCGGCATCGTCCATCTGCTTCAGTGTGTCACAGGATCAGCCAGTTGGTCGTGTCATACAATGGGACAACCTGTCCTGTAACTCATCCACATTGTTTCTACTGACTGCGTGATGATGGGGTCAGAGGTGCAGCTGGGAGGAGGCACTGATGGTGTAGTTTGGTGCATAATACTGACAGCAGAGGGACTGACCCAGCCGACCTTTGGTAACTGCTGCATTGTCAGCTTAGTTTCTACTTGTCCATCCTGCTGCTATGTTTTTGTTCCCAACCGGTGATCTAACGATCCGACAGGCGAAACCAATTACTGCAGCTCGCGCGTTCCACACTTAACTAATTAAATAAACGCAACTGATGAAAGACGTGGCAAAGGAAGCACAAGATGAGCTCAAGCTCAGTTGAGTCATTAAGCACAGAGACACTCACACATCAGAGGAAAGAAGACAAGGAAGAGGAAGAGGAGGAGGAAGAGGAGGAGGAAAGCGACATTTAGCTCCACCTTTGTTTCTGTTCAGCTCAGTTCTCACAGGAATAAAGCCTGTTTTTAAACATCAACTCGCGTCTGTCACAGGAGGGAGTTACGCCATTTCTAACGTTCTGACTATGTGAACGTTATTTCATTTGATCTTGTTTAAAAGACCGGGAATGGGATCGGTATTTGGATGTTAATTCTTGCTGTAAAGAGGGCTTCTTCAAAGGGAAAGCACACATCCTGCACATGTTTTCTTACTGTCCTCAGAGCCCACGAAAAAGACCAAAACCAGCAGTGAAGTGATCCTGCTAACGAGTGTCGTCTGGGTGCCTGAAGCCTTTTCATTTGATTCTTCTGGGTCCAGATACTATTAAAAACACGCTGAGCCAAACTGTTAGTTTCCTTCTTTACCACGAAACGTAACGGATTTAGAGTCACAGCTCGATTGCATCAGTAACGTTTGCAGACCACAGCAGAGACCCGTCTGTGCTGTCCGTGTTCGACGCTTTTGTCCAGAGCTGCGACCGTCCTGTTCAGCTTCCTGCACACTACAGAGCTCGAGTTTCTTTACCTGCTGGTGAACTCTGACCCCAGACGTGATGTGCTGCACTGCCGCGTCCAACAGGTTCACACACAAAACCTGGAAATGACACACAAGCTGCATTAGCTTGACATGGCTGTCGTCTCCACGGTTACCTGATGTGCGGCTGTACTCACCGGGAACCTACTGAACAGGTCTGTGAACATCTGAGTGGTCAGAGGGCTCTTCCTCCTGCTCATGAAGGAGCTCAGAGCGTCTCTGAAGATGGTGGAGACCCGATCAACGTCCACGCAGCCCATGAAGCTCAGCTGCAAACACACACACACACACACACACCATGAAAGACCAAACAACACAACATCAGGGATCAGAATAGACAAGTCGTTGTATTAAAGCAAATGCACTGAATACTAAAAATGAACGGATGAATCCCATTTAGCTGCTTCAGTTTCAGGGTCCTCGTATTGTTCACACATTACCTTCACTGACAATCTGAAATCTTAGCTGTGAAAAAAGCTAATTTCTCCCATCCCTGACTAAATTAAGAAGAAAATATATATTAATTGTTTGGCCTAGGAAGATTGAAAGAAAATCTGTCTGCTGCAGATCTGCATAGGACATGAAGGCTAAAAAATGCAATAAGAATCGCTCGGAAATATTTTTTCAGCATGTGCCCACTGACTGACCTTGCTACCTTGAACCAAACGAAAAGCCTGGCCTGAACTGTGTGTGATTTGTTGTTAAAGGAGAAGAAACGCTCACACACTGCGTCATTACGCCGCTAACCGGCTGATTTCCTCACGTCACTCCCTTCTGACTGGCCTGAACAGGCGACACATGAATCAGTGTGCAAACATACGTCGCTCGCTGCAGCTCTGCTGGCGTTCTGCTCCTCTGTGGACTCGGCGGGCGAAGCTCCTCGCAGCACTTTCACCACGTACAGAGACGCACTGCAAGGACAGCTCAGCATCAGCACAACACAACTCAACCACAAGGCTGGCACAACACACTCGCATCATTTTTTAACCTGGGAAACAGACTTTGGAGTGCATGTAGACGCATGGAGAGTTTCAACATCGGGTCAGTCGTGTTGTGAATCACAGCCTCCATTTGCTGTTTTAATTGAAATTCAGTTTTTTTGTCCGCGTCCCCACAACATGAACTCCTCTTTAGTCACACAATCACAAACACTGTGGTGTGTGAGAGGGTTCCGCATCCTGTTTAGTCCTCAAACAGTGAGTACCTGAAGTAGTAGAGGCTGACTGAGGACTCCGACAGCCTCTGGGCTTTAGTCATCAGCTTGTCCAGCAGGTCATGGAGCTCCCCCTGTCTGTCACCAACAGTCTTGCAGTAAACTTTGGACCTGCACAGCTGATTCCTGAAAAATCACACAAACAGGCCACATGAGTATTGACTCCGAGCAGGTTCTGGCACAACTGGTTCGTTAGATGATTAAACAATCAGTTGTCAGCTATTCGGATTAATCAATTCCAGTTATTTTTCAAACAACATGCCAAACAGCTTCTGGTTCAAAATGTGAGGGTTTGCAGCTTTTCTTTGTCGTTTATGACAGTAAATAAAGAGTCTTTGGGATTTGGACTTTTGGTTGGACATTAGACTTCCCTGTACATGTTTTAAGCTGTTTTTAAGCTGAAGAACTACTTTTTCCCCACTTGGATTGTCATCATAACAATCTAAACAACAGGGCGACCGAACACCAGCTTTTAACGGTAAAAACTTCAGGTGTGTAAGACACAACAAATCCGAGCTAAGAACCTCCCAGCATCGGACGGTCACAATCTGGAAGGAGAGTTTCAAGTGGAATACATCATAAAAAAGAAAGACAAAGGCTGGAGACAGTGATGACATCACAGTTAAAGTGCGTCACCTGAAGATATCTGCAGCTCGGCGCAGGAAGTCCTGCTCCTGCTGGTTGCTGTCGGAGCTCATTCCTCTGTCGATGATGGTGAGCAGAGGCTCCACTAAGCCCAGCACCAGAGGACTGCCAGCCTGTCGGGCCACAAACACCTCAACCAGGTCCAACACCTACAACGTAAAGCCAAACGAGGGCGTGAAGACAACAGCTGAAACGTCTATGTGATGAGTCAGGCTGTCGGTTTCCATTTGTTTTGTTCAGTTCTTCTTCTCTGACTCTGGATGAGATGGAAAACAAGTCATATACAAGACAACAGACTGGGGATGAGGTACCTTGATCTTAAAGTCGCGGACCAGCGCCTTCTCTTTCTGTAGTTTTGTCTTCTCGTCCTTCTTGGCCTGGTTCTTTTTCTTCTGCCCCGAGAAGAGTGCAGCCAGGCTCTTATCGAGCTCCATCATGGCGTCATCATCCAGATCTTCATCGCTGCTGCCATCCTCCTCTGTGGCCTGAACAGAGTACAACACGACAGAGGACTTTAACACAGGGAAACACTGCGGTCGCTGCTGAACCGGGACCTGACACATAGGCTTCTGTTAACCTTACAGCCTGTCAGCTTGAGCCAGACGACCAAATGAATCCACAAGCTTCGTGATACTCATTAATTTAACGCATATCAGTGGCAGTACAGCAGGCTGCCACACGAGGGCGAGCTGAGACACTGAACACCCACCAGAGCGTTCTGCTGCTGCAGGACCTTCATCAGCTCCAAACGGAAGTTTTGGTCCACAGCTTCCTCTCCCAACTCCTCATCCTCATCTTCGTCCTCGTCCTGTTCCATCGCTTCATCGTTGCTGTCATTTTCATCATCATCATCATCATCATCATCATCATCCTCATTGTCTGATCCACCAGACTCGTCATCCTGGCAGGACCACCACAAATTTATGATTTCAGGATAAAAGAAAAGAACTTGACAGGATCAATAAGACAATAAGATGTTGTTGTGAATGAGTAAGAGAAGAACTGACCTCCATTTCCTCATCATCATCGTCTTCCTCATTTGGTGTCTTCTGGGTTTTGTTGTCGTCAGTGACAACCACAGCACTGTCCTCCTCGTCATCCTTCTCTGGGTCCAGGACCTACACACAGCCCAAAACACCATCATTACAAACACTTTCAAAGCTTCCAGTGCAGCACAGAAACAAGCATGGAGGTTTACAGACTTAACGTTATCCTCTCGTACCTCAGCGCTGAGACTGTCTGAGAACGACTTACATCTAAGATGGCGGTGAGGGCTGCCGCAGTAACGTGGGGGCAGATGGAGGAGAAGACCGTCTTGCAGACCAGTCTGATGTGTCGGCTGGGCTGGGACAGCAGGGACAACAGGATGTCCACCATCACCTCCACCCACTCAGGCTCCTCCTCCTCCTCCTGCTCCGTGGCTGCACCAAAGGAAAAGCACACTCACACACATTTCACACAGACTGTTCTGGCGTCGTTTGTTCCAGCAGAACAAACTGTAAACACAGCTGTAAAACATTACAGTGAAATGAGACCATACAATACTGTCTGCACAAAAGCACTTCTGAAGTGTAAAATCACGTCTAGCATGACATGACGACTAATCTGTCACACATTTAAGGTGTGACATGAGGTGCCGTCACTGCGAACGAGGATCACCTTGTTTCTTCTTCTTCTTCTTGGCCTTCTTCTCCTGAGCTTTGTCCATGCAGCTCTGCAGGTCCTTCATGATGTCCAGCAGCTCCTCGGGGGCCTTCAGGAAAGACACATTGACGACGGAGTTAATCACTCGGCTCGTTGCCGGGGCAGCCTTACGTTTTTGTGTCAGCAGATGGTGGTGCTTTGTGGTTGGAGGTGACAGGTTAATGCTGTACCTTGAAGAAGTGCATGCCGACCAACAGGAAGAGCTGCTGGAACGCAGTGTTCTCTGCAGTTTGTCCTTTCTTAGCTTTCTTCTTCAGGTTTGAAAGGGACTCCAGCATGCTGTGAGAACACATATGAAGAGCCAGAGTTACCAAACGTGCTCCTAACTCGCTTAGTTTCTCTTTTATCCATTAAACAGATAAACTTTTTACACTGTATTTGTTTAACCTGCAAAATAACAGAAATGTGAAAATGACTGTGATGAGTTCAGTGTTATTATAATATTGGGATGACTGACAACAAAAACAAGATCAGATTTGTAATAAACTGATTTACTGATAAACCTGAACAACTTCATCCATCAAAGTGTCTGTAAAACTGTGACCATTAGAGGAAAAGGAAGAATTAAGCTGAATCGTGTTGTCCTGATGCTGCTCTCAGAGACGACTCTGCTGTCCCACCTGTCCCAGGCCCGTCTCTGCTCGGGGCTGAAGGGCTGGCTGCTCTGGACGTGTTTTGGCTGGCTAAGCAGGACCTGTGCGTACTGGACCAGGTGGTAGATCCACATGGTGCCATCTGCTGTCACGCCCAACACCCGCTTTTGGTTGACAGGCGCACCTTCAGCTGAGTCCTCAATCACAGGCAGGTGGTGCATGGACAGGAGGAGTCTGGAGCGAGGACAGGCAGACCGACAGAGAGACATTCAGACTGAAATCTGGGGCCTCAGTTACAGCACATGTTGGGGTGATTCTCACAGCTAAACTCTTTGGTTCAGTTTAAACGAGCTCTGGTGGTTTTATCCCGTTAGTTTATTTGGAATAAGCAATAAGATGGATGTCACATCCAAACTTGTCCCCGTTTTCTGTTATTTTTAAGGAAGGAATTAACTACACTGAACGTGATCAGTGGCTGATGCTTAGGAGGAAGCCGTCTCAGAACAGACAACATTTCATTCCTCACCCAAAGAAAGAATTGACAAGCACTCCTCGTGTTTTGTCATCCAGCGGTACAGAAAGCTTCGTCTCCGTCTCTGGGATGTCAGCTGAGGCCTTCTTGGCAGTGAAGAAAGCGTGGAAAAAGACAAACCTGAAACAGAAACAACACAGCACCAGCTGATGGACTCCTTTCCATCACATGTCACCTCCGTGACTTCTGCTTCGTTACAGGCAGGTCTCACCTGGCCACATCCATGATGAGATCCTCCTGCCTCTTCACCTGGTGGTTGTCAACGATTGAGGAGAGGCGAGCAACAATCCACTTCCTCAGCTGGTTCTCCTTCCTGAGGAAAGACAATCATCACTTACATTTATCCAGTTTCTGTCCCTGCGACTTCCTGTTCCAGGTCACCAGAGCAGACAGGATCAGAGCAGCGATTCTCAGAGACAGAACTTAAGCATACAGCACGTATATAAACTCACTGTTGCTGTTCCTCCTGATTGTCCTTCTGTTTGCGTGTCCTGAAGTCCAGCAGCTTGTCCAGCTGAGGGTGCAGGAACATCTTCTTCAGCCAGTCCACGTACTGCCGCAGAGCTGCAGGCTGGAGGTGCTGCACCACCCTCCACACAGACGGCACCACAGGGTAGCCCTGGTTGGTCAGCGAGGAGAAGCCCACCATCACCGCCAGCTGCTTGTCGGGGTCCTGGCAGCCCTGCAAGAAGTCTGACACGCAGGCGTCCATCTCTGGGGCCAGCTTGAAGCGGTCCGGTTTCTGGGAGAGAAAAATTGTGCATGAGATTGGTCAGTTAATGTGTTAATGTTAATGTGCTTAAACAGGTACACAGTCAGTCCCTGCAAGAGTCTGCAGGTGTAGAAATTATCTCTTGGTGAAGACATTTGATTTTTCTTTCTCTGTCATGCACCGTGAGGCATCTCCACTGGGCTGGTGAACTTGTGACCATCTGAAAGGAGCTGCAGAGCATCTGGACCAAATTCAGTTCTTTCAACAACCCACTGACATTTACAACTGCAGAGGCGACGAACCAAAGCCTTACTGACAGAAGTGGAGCGGTGGAAATGGACTTTCCACTGAATTTATCAAGACAACAGGTGAACGTGGAGGACGATTTTAGTCTTCATAAACAGTGGAAGACGAGAAATTAGAAATAAAAGCTGGTCCGTAATAAAATCCTGGTCTCTCTGCAGCCGATGTCACTGCAGGAGAATTTAAAAAGCAAATTTAACTTTCGGCTCTATCTGCTATCAAAAAACCCCACTTTGACCTGTTATCCAGAGAGGATCGTAACTTTACATTTACAGCCGGCTATATGAGGCCACTGACCTGAGCAGACACCACGTGTTCGCCATAACGCATCATCACCTCTCCGGACAAGACGTCCTTCAGCTGGGCTGCAGACAGGAGAGGCAGGGCACTGCCCAGCAGACGGAAGCTCATATAACTGGACACAAACAGGAAAACAGCAGGGAAGCACGTCAGCAAAATGCAGTTTACTGGAATCAGGACTGGATAATGATTTATAATATACACATGTGTGATGAATTGAAAGAAAAACATTAATTTAAATTCTCCCTCTTGTCTAATATTTGGATACAAAACACATAACTACACTTATGATTAATAATCACATGAACATCTCTTGCTACAATGGCTAAAAATTGATTTTCTTTCACAAATTGCCAAAATAAACAACTTGTTGAGCAGCCTGATGAAGTTAAGAATTTAGCTTGTTTACAGGTGGAGCAACAGGCTGCAGGTTCCCTCTGCAACCGAGGCAGACAAACACCCCAGCCACAACATCAACAGCAAAGCCCTCGGCTGTGGGTGTTAGCTTCAATGTGTCGCTGCAGTCCCACGCTGTGAGGACTCACTGTTCTGGCCCAGGCTGCTCCTTGAACATGCCGTTGATGATGGCGTTACTCCAGAAGAGCTGGAAGCTGTCTTCCTTCAGGGAGAGCTTCAGGAGGTCCAGGGCCACGGCTGGGAGGACACGCTCCTTCTTCACCGAGCGGGCCGCCATCTTCAGCACCTCCGTCAACCTGCCGGACGACATCACATGTGCCTTAGGTTTTCCACACAGCAGCAGTTAAGTAACAGATGGAGTGAGGAAAACTGGCATAGATGACATGTAGGTGAGCAAAATGTACAATAAATAAACTGTACTGAACATACCCCCCCCCTCACTAAAAAATATAATAATAATAATAAAGATCAAGCCAATCACAGTGTTCTTACTTTGGGATGTTGTCAGCGTTGATGATGGTCGAGGAGCCCAGCAACTTCTTGAGTTTCTTGGGCTTGAGGGTTTGTGGAAAGCGCTGCAGAGCCACCAGCAGCAGCTGGAGCTGCTCCGGAGTCCTGAAGGCTGATTCCAGGTCAGTTTGCAGGGCACTAAGTAGGACCTCCTCAAACACTTCCTCTGGGATCTGATGGACAGAACATATACAGTCATTTTAGAAAAATAATTAAGGATGCTTTGAAATTCAGGATTTAAGTAAAGGATAAAGTAAAAAAAACCTTGTGCATCACATATGTGTTTATGTATTTATACAGCTGAGCCGCAGTGGTCACCTCATTGAGGATGTCCATCATGGTCTTCGTGGGCAGGTCCTTCACGTGTTGTCTGTGCTGGCTGAGGCTCTGGAGGAGCTGCACACATCCCAACACCACCTGTGGTTCCTGTGTAATCACACAGCAGAGCTCAGAGACCTGAACACCATGCAGCTCCTTCTCTCTCTCACACACACACACACTCACACACACACACACACACACACACACACAGCGACCACCTTCACACATGTTAGAGCACCACTGTACAAAGGAGTGTATTTGGAATAAATAATTCAGATCCACAGGCGAAGGATCTTTACTCCTGCTGTATGATCATCATCACTACGTACATCCAGCTGATATGCTAATATGAGGCGTCAACGTTCTGAGTTAAACCAATCAAGTGGGTATCATCCAAACTTTGTTTTTTAAGCACTTTGTGTTTCTGATCCTGGTAGTTGTGTGTATGGCTAAACTTGGACCTTTATCCACGATTATAGATACGTGACAGTTCACAGCATATGAACAGAGGAATACGGGGGGTTCTCAGACTGCTGAAAGCTAACATTAGCGTCAGAAACGCGTTTTCATCCTTGGAGAATAACGACTCGTGGTCAGACTACTTACTTTAGAGAGGCGGTTGGACTGATGAAGGGCGAGGACGCCAAACAAGTTTCCAAACAAAGCATTTCTGAACAGTTTCTGAAAAAACAAGAGAGGAGACCTTGAGCGATTCACAGAGTCCATTCATGAAGCTTTTGCAGCCGACAGAAAAAAACATCACCCACCTTTTTCACAGTCTGCAAGTTGTGCTTTTCCTTGACTCTGCTGAGTACACTCTGCAAAGAGACGTCTTCAAAGGCACTTAAGACCTGCACAGAACAAAAACTCGTGTCACGCCGAAGCTAATACAGCCGACTCAGAGTTCACAACTCATTTAGCAGCACCATCTCTTAGGGTGTGTGATAAGCAACAATATCTGTGACATCCAGAAAGATGTTTGGACTTCTAGCAAGAAAAATTTCGTTTGTAGGTGCCGGACGACATTATACATACGAGTCAGAAAGGCAGAGGCTGACGCATGTATCTGCGTTGGAGAGTTGAAGACGTCTGAGAGTCAGAGATGATACGGTAACAGAACACATACTTATCACACGCATCGTCTGGCTCGGAAATGTGACATGACTAACAGGTCACACAGAAAAACGTAAACGGTTGCATCTGATGAACAGTTCAAATAAAATGATACTCATACTTCTATGAGGAAAAAGGTGTGATCAGAGAGGCTGATCAAACGCACTGGATTTCCTATGTGACCGGAATCAATTTGATAACATTTCAATTGATCTATGAAGTAGCTGTGAACCTGTCTCTGTCCACATCAGCCCAGCACCTCGTTTTCTGTTTAATTCATACAAAAACATGAAGACACTTGTGCCGTCTCGTTTAGCTTGTGAAGATGGAGACGTGTTTGAAAGCTCTGGAAAAGCCTGTCAGTGGCCCTTTAAAATAAATAACTTTGTCAGACACGCATTTCAAATATACAGAAAAATACAAGCGAGCCTGATATGTCATTATTGTCAGATTAGGTTAATCTGGTTTTGGTGGTCGTCTCCACTCACCTGTCCCAAAGCCAGACTGAATCCTGGTCTCGCAGCCTCTCGTGTGTGAGCCAGTCCATCCACCAGCCTTTTAAAGGTGTATTCCAACTCATCAGCCTGCAGCGCACAGAGAGAACCACGACATGACGCACAGGCTCTTTTCCTCTGCTCACACTCACTACACACTGCAAACCTTCTATAATCTATTATTTCTGTAAGTGCTTGAGTTAAAGGTCAGATACTTCACAAAACACTTCCAAGTTATGAAATCAGTGTGCATATGATATTGTGTATAAGTACAGCTTTGAGGTATTGGCACCTTACTGTACTTGACTGTTTTCATGTAATCCTACTCAAAAATTACAGGGGGAATAATCGTACTTATGATTTCAAAGCTGTAGTTACAAGACTTTTAATTAACCTTTAAAACCTTAAAAACAAGACCTTGATGCATAGTTTTGTTTTTTATGTTATATTTCCAGAAGTAGTTAAACGGAGGTACTGTAACATCTGAACATAGCATTAGCCATTACAACTACCTCCTCACACTGTGAATACTGTATTTTTATCCTTACAACCGAAAACAGCCACGCTGGAACAACGTTCACCCTGTCAGAGAGCGTGAACACGGTCTGCCTCACCTTGTTGTTGCTTTTAAGGTACTTGATGAGGTCTTCTATCGCTTTGAGACGGACCTCCTGATCCGGTTTGGCCAAGTCCCAGAAGAAGTCGAGGAAGACGCGGTTCTGTTGCAGGATACCGGCCGACCGGATCGGTTCCGCTGCTTTGACTGAGACCTCCACCATGTCTACTGATGTCCCTTCATACTACCACAACTTCTGCTCATGCTGCTGCAAGAGAAAAACGTGTCTCGCTGCGAAGCTACAGTTTCCGGGTCACGACTTCCGCTTTCTTCTTCTTCGACGACATTTCTGGAAGGCACAAAGCATCATAGTCCTTCTATCACAGCACTATGTGAGAGTTTCTTTGAAAGTATGTCCTCATTCTCTCACGGGTTTATCATTTAAATTCTTACGATTGAATTTATTATGATCGGATATTAATTAATTATTTCTATTGGATTTACTATGATTTATTTATTTATTTATTTATTAGGGCCCGTTAAAGTTTTTTGAGCAGACAAAACAGTCCATGATCAACTCTAACTGCGCTCTAAGCGGAGCTGTTAGCTGAGATTCTCCAAAGACATTTTACGTCTCAGTTTTCAAACTTTTACCTGCTCAGCAGAACTGAAGAAAACAAACACCACTGGAGAATGCGGGCATCGATCCCGCTACCTCTCGCATGCTAAGCGAGCGCTCTACCATTTGAGCTAATTCCCCATGCATTACTTGCCCATTTGGATTGTGAGAACGGCTGAGTTAACTGCTGAGTGAAGTGTAAGTTTGTCTGACTGATATGAAACCACCCTGGTTGATCACCTGCAATCCTCACTGCCAAGACGAGGTGGTGATGGACTGCTAATCCATTGTGCTCTGCACGCGTGGGTTCGAATCCCATCCTCGTCGCAACTGAGTTAAAATTTGCGTTGCATTTGCCATCTAATTTGAAGCAAATACTTGTTGCTATGTTTGTCATTCAGGTGTCTCCCATGTGAGGGCTGCTGCCTTTTGGTGTCTGTTTAGACTGTGAAGATTTCAAAGCAATCTTTTTCATGGCTTCTCGTGTTCACGTCCACGTGAGTCTCTGGTAGCTGAGATTCTCCAAAGACATTTTATGTCTCAGTTTTCAAACTTTTACCTGCTCAGCAGAACTGAAGAAAACAAACTCCACTGGAGAATGCGGGCATCGATCCCGCTACCTCTCGCATGCTAAGCGAGCGCTCTACCATTTGAGCTAATTCCCCATGCACTGCCTGTGCATTTGGATTCTAAGAATGACTGAGTCAAGTGCAACTGCTGAGTGAAGCGTAAGTTTGTCTGACTGATATGAAACCACCCTGGTTGATCACCTGCAGTCCTCACCACCAAGACGAGGTGGTGATGGACTGCCAATCCATTGTGCTCTGCATACGTCCGTGTCCACGTCCATGTGAGTCTCTGCAATGACAGTAAGGCTGCACCCTTCGATAGCTCAGTTGGTAGAGCGGAGGACTGTAGGGGAGCAGTAACGGCTATCCTTAGGTCGCTGGTTCAACTCCGGCTCGAAGGATGTGCTTTTTGTTGATGTTATTGTTAGACTGGACAAAGGCAAATCTATTGATTTGATCCCCACAAGCTCTTCGACACAAGATGACCTGCTTGACTGAAAATCTACACAGACCTCTTGGATGAGAGCTGAAACATCTTCACGAGTCGACAACCAAGTCTAATCGCCCTGACTCAACTCCACAGGGAGCTGGTAGCTGAGATTCTCCAAAGACATTTTATGTCTCAGTTTTCAAACTTTTACCTGCTCAGTAGAACTGAAGAAAACAAACTCCACTGGAGAATGCGGGCATCGATCCCGCTACCTCTCGCATGCTAAGCGAGCGCTCTACCATTTGAGCTAATTCCCCTTGTGTTACTTGCCCATTTGGATTGTGAGAATGGCTGAGTTAAGTGCAACCATCCCTGTTGGCCTGGACAGTTTGCAGTTTGCCTACAGGAAGAACCGTTCTACGGAGGATGCCGTCTCGCTAGCACTTCATACGGCCCTGACTCACCTGCAGCATCCTAACACATATGTTAGGATGCTATTTGTGGACTTCAGCTCGGCTTTCAACACCGTCCCCCCGGATATGCTGGCCCTGAAGCTCCACAACCTGGGTTTGTCAGCTTCACTCTGCTCGTGGATCAGGGACTTCCTCACCAACAGGCCCCAGGTGGTGAGGATAGGGGACTCTACATCCGCCCCACTGATCCTCAACACTGGCACGCCGCAGGGTTGTGTACTCAGCCCTGCCTTATTCACACTGTACACACACGACTGCTCTGCTATCCATCCCACAAACATGGTCGTTAAGTTTGCGGACGACACCACTGTGGTGGGTCTCATATCTAACAATGATGAGACCCACTACAGAGACGAGGTCCAGAACCTGACACAGTGGTGTTCCAGGAACAACCTCATCCTGAACATCAGTAAGACCAAGGAGGTCATAGTGGACTACAGGAGGTCCAGGAAGACCGATCACGCTCCCGTCTGTATACTTGGGGAGGCGGTTGAGCGGGTGGACAGCATTAAGTTCCTGGGCATCCATATTTCCTCTGACCTCTCCTGGTCAGTGAACACCTCACACCTGGTGAAAAAGGCCCAACAACGGCTCTTCTTTCTCAGGAAGTTGACACGGACTGGACTGTCTACTCAGCTGCTCGTGAACTTTTACAGAGCCACAATCGAAAGCATCCTGTGTCTCAGTGTGACTGTGTGGTATGGCAGTTGCACAGCTCAGGACAGGAAGGACTTAGCCCGGGTGGTGAGGACAGCACAGGGGATTGTGGGCTGCAGTCTACCAGATCTGGACTCAGTTTACACTGCCCGAGTCCAGAAGAAGGCAAGACGCATTGCCACAGACCCCACCCACCCGGGCAACGAACTGTTTGGGTACAGGAACATTAAAACCAACACCAACAGACTCAGGGACAGCTTCTTCCCCAGAGCTGTTAAAGCAATAACCCCCCCTACAGTGAAACACTCACGTCCCACCCCCATACAGGACTTCACACACGACTTCACCCTCCCCCGTCTAGCCGCATACACACACACAGCATACCACAGACTGTCACTAAGTGCACTTTTATCTACCTCATTTTGTATATCTACCTCATTTGTATATCTACCTCATCTTGTATTTTATATTTATATATATATATATATATATATATATATATTTCTCTTAAGTGTGCTATTTTAATTTCTGCTGCCATCTATAAAGATGTGCTTTTAAGCCGAGAATCTGCACAAAATTTTGTTATGCTTGCATAATGACAATAAAGACTCTTGAATCTTGAATCTTGAATGCATTGTCTGTGCGTTTGGATTCTAAGAATGACTGAGTCAAGTGCAACTGCTGAGTGAAGTGTAAGTTCGTCTGACTGATATGAAACCACCCTGGTTGATCACCTGCAGTCCTCACCACCAAGACAAGGTGGTGATGGACTGCCAATCCATTATGCTCTGCATACGTCCGTGTCCACGTCCACGTGAGTCTCTGCAATGACAGTAAGGCTGCACCCTTCGATAGCTCAGTTGGTAGAGCGGAGGACTGTAGGTGAGCAGTAACGGCTATCCTTAGGTCGCTGGTTCAACTCCGGCTCGAAGGATGTGCTTTTTGTTGTTGTTATTGTTAGACTTCACAAAGGCAAAAGCAATTGATTTGATCCCCGCCCTTACTCAACTCCACGTGAGTCTCTGGTAGCTGAGATTCTCCAAAGACATTTTATGTCTCAGTTTTCAAACTTTTACCTGCTCAGCAGAACTGAAGAAAACAAACTCCACTGGAGAATGCGGGCATCGATCCCGCTACCTCTCGCATGCTAAGCGAGCGCTCTACCATTTGAGCTAATTCCCCACATGTTACTTGCTCATTTGGATTGTGAGAACGGCTGAGTTAACTGCTGAGTGAAGTGTAAGTTTGTCTGACTGACATGAAACTACCCTGGTTGATCACCTGCAATCCTCACTGCCAAGACGAGGTGGCGATGGACTGCTAATCCATTGTGTTTTGCACGCGTGGGTTAGAATCCCATCCTTGTCGCCACAGAGTTATCTCTCCCAAGCCACACCTGCATACCAAAGAGCTATGATGCTCTTTCCAAAATTCATGCTACACTTGCCATCTGATTTGAAGCAAATACTTGCTGCTATGTTTGTCATTCAGGTGTCTCCCATGTGAGGGCTGCTGCCTTTTGGTGTCTGTTTAGACTGTGAAGATTTCAAAGCAATCTTTTTCATGGCTTCTCGTGTTCACGTCCACGTGAGTCTCTGCAATGACAGTAAGCCTGCACCCTTCGATAGCTCAGTTGGTAGAGCGGAGGACTGTAGGTGAGCAGTAACGGCTATCCTTAGGTCGCTGGTTCGACTCCGGCTCGAAGGATGTGCTTTTTGTTGTTGTTATTGTTAGACTGGACAAAGGCAAAAGCAGCTGATTTCATTACTTTATTTATTTTGACACCAAAAGCGTGTCCACATCCGGTGCTACACTGTGTGACCGCTGTCAACATTGGCGCACAGACCACTTAAGCATGAGGCGCTTGTGACTGTCGTGCGTAGGTGTTCTGAAATGACTTGAAGTAGATAGTTTTACTTACATAGTGTATTATAAGGTTGACACCACTTGTCCCCAATCTGCAACGCTGTCCTGCGTCCCTTCTCAGGAGACTGAAGGATCATCCACACTTTGCTTCATGTGACTCCAGTCGTTCACACTTGGCACCACACAATCCCCGTGACATCAGCACCAGAGGTCAGACACCTGTGTTTCCCCACCAGACCGTCAGAACTGAATAAGCCGTCCCCCCATAGCCATAGGGTGGCGAGTCAAGTCATTAACACCTGGACACATGAGACTAACGAGTCGCACGATAGCTACGTGGAACAACAACCCATTCACCTACCTGGCAGCCACCTGTTTTGGCTGGGCAGGTCAAACCTTTAGCTTAAAAGCAGACACCTTTGGAGAATGCGGGCATCGATCCCGCTACCTCTCGCATGCTAAGCGAGCGCTCTACCATTTGAGCTAATTCCCCTTGCATTACTTGTCCATTTGGATTCTAAGAACGACTGAGTTGAGTGCAACTGCTGAGTGAAGTGTAAGTTTGTCTGACTGATATGAAACCACCCTGGTTGATCACCTGCAATCCTCACCACCAGGACGAGGTGGCCGAGTGGTTAAGGCGATGGACTGCTAATCCATTGTGCTCTGCACGCGTGGGTTCGAATCCCATCCTCGTCGCAACAGAGTCATCTTTCCTTGTACATGCCAAGGTACTATGATGTTTTTGCCAAAAATCACTTGCCATTTGATTTGAAGCAAATACTTGCTGCTATGTTTGTCATTCAGGTGTCTCCCACGTGAGGGCTGCTGCCTTTTGGTGTCTGTTCAGACTGTGAAGATTTCAAAGCAATCTTTTTCATGGCTTCTCGTGTTCACGTCCACGTGAGTCTCTGGTAGCTGAGATTCTCCAAAGACATTTTATGTCTCAGTTTTCAAACTTTTACCTGCTCAGCAGAACTGAAGAAAACAAACTCCACTGGAGAATGCGGGCATCGATCCCGCTACCTCTCGCATGCTAAGCGAGCGCTCTACCATTTGAGCTAATTCCCCATGCACTGCCTGTGCATTTGGATTCTAAGAATGACTGAGTCAAGTGCAACTGCTGAGTGAAGCGTAAGTTTGTCTGACTGATATGAAACCACCCTGGTTGATCACCTGCAGTCCTCACCACCAAGACGAGGTGGTGATGGACTGCCAATCCATTGTGCTCTGCATACGTCCGTGTCCACGTCCATGTGAGTCTCTGCAATGACAGTAAGGCTGCACCCTTCGATAGCTCAGTTGGTAGAGCGGAGGACTGTAGGGGAGCAGTAACGGCTATCCTTAGGTCGCTGGTTCAACTCCGGCTCGAAGGATGTGCTTTTTGTTGATGTTATTGTTAGACTGGACAAAGGCAAATCTATTGATTTGATCCCCACAAGCTCTTCGACACAAGATGACCTGCTTGACTGAAAATCTACACAGACCTCTTGGATGAGAGCTGAAACATCTTCACGAGTCGACAACCAAGTCTAATCGCCCTGACTCAACTCCACAGGGAGCTGGTAGCTGAGATTCTCCAAAGACATTTTATGTCTCAGTTTTCAAACTTTTACCTGCTCAGTAGAACTGAAGAAAACAAACTCCACTGGAGAATGCGGGCATCGATCCCGCTACCTCTCGCATGCTAAGCGAGCGCTCTACCATTTGAGCTAATTCCCCTTGTGTTACTTGCCCATTTGGATTGTGAGAATGGCTGAGTTAAGTGCAACCATCCCTGTTGGCCTGGACAGTTTGCAGTTTGCCTACAGGAAGAACCGTTCTACGGAGGATGCCGTCTCGCTAGCACTTCATACGGCCCTGACTCACCTGCAGCATCCTAACACATATGTTAGGATGCTATTTGTGGACTTCAGCTCGGCTTTCAACACCGTCCCCCCGGATATGCTGGCCCTGAAGCTCCACAACCTGGGTTTGTCAGCTTCACTCTGCTCGTGGATCAGGGACTTCCTCACCAACAGGCCCCAGGTGGTGAGGATAGGGGACTCTACATCCGCCCCACTGATCCTCAACACTGGCACGCCGCAGGGTTGTGTACTCAGCCCTGCCTTATTCACACTGTACACACACGACTGCTCTGCTATCCATCCCACAAACATGGTCGTTAAGTTTGCGGACGACACCACTGTGGTGGGTCTCATATCTAACAATGATGAGACCCACTACAGAGACGAGGTCCAGAACCTGACACAGTGGTGTTCCAGGAACAACCTCATCCTGAACATCAGTAAGACCAAGGAGGTCATAGTGGACTACAGGAGGTCCAGGAAGACCGATCACGCTCCCGTCTGTATACTTGGGGAGGCGGTTGAGCGGGTGGACAGCATTAAGTTCCTGGGCATCCATATTTCCTCTGACCTCTCCTGGTCAGTGAACACCTCACACCTGGTGAAAAAGGCCCAACAACGGCTCTTCTTTCTCAGGAAGTTGACACGGACTGGACTGTCTACTCAGCTGCTCGTGAACTTTTACAGAGCCACAATCGAAAGCATCCTGTGTCTCAGTGTGACTGTGTGGTATGGCAGTTGCACAGCTCAGGACAGGAAGGACTTAGCCCGGGTGGTGAGGACAGCACAGGGGATTGTGGGCTGCAGTCTACCAGATCTGGACTCAGTTTACACTGCCCGAGTCCAGAAGAAGGCAAGACGCATTGCCACAGACCCCACCCACCCGGGCAACGAACTGTTTGGGTACAGGAACATTAAAACCAACACCAACAGACTCAGGGACAGCTTCTTCCCCAGAGCTGTTAAAGCAATAACCCCCCTACAGTGACACACTCACGTCCCACCCCCATACAGGACTTCACACACGACTTCACCCTCCCCCGTCTAGCCGCATACACACACACAGCATACCACAGACTGTCACTAAGTGCACTTTTATCTACCTCATTTTGTATATCTACCTCATTTGTATATCTACCTCATCTTGTATTTTATATTTATATATATATATATATATATATATATATTTCTCTTAAGTGTGCTATTTTAATTTCTGCTGCCATCTATAAAGATGTGCTTTTAAGCCGAGAATCTGCACAAAATTTTGTTATGCTTGCATAATGACAATAAAGACTCTTGAATCTTGAATCTTGAATGCATTGTCTGTGCGTTTGGATTCTAAGAATGACTGAGTCAAGTGCAACTGCTGAGTGAAGTGTAAGTTCGTCTGACTGATATGAAACCACCCTGGTTGATCACCTGCAGTCCTCACCACCAAGACAAGGTGGTGATGGACTGCCAATCCATTATGCTCTGCATACGTCCGTGTCCACGTCCACGTGAGTCTCTGCAATGACAGTAAGGCTGCACCCTTCGATAGCTCAGTTGGTAGAGCGGAGGACTGTAGGTGAGCAGTAACGGCTATCCTTAGGTCGCTGGTTCAACTCCGGCTCGAAGGATGTGCTTTTTGTTGTTGTTATTGTTAGACTTCACAAAGGCAAAAGCAATTGATTTGATCCCCGCCCTTACTCAACTCCACGTGAGTCTCTGGTAGCTGAGATTCTCCAAAGACATTTTATGTCTCAGTTTTCAAACTTTTACCTGCTCAGCAGAACTGAAGAAAACAAACTCCACTGGAGAATGCGGGCATCGATCCCGCTACCTCTCGCATGCTAAGCGAGCGCTCTACCATTTGAGCTAATTCCCCACATGTTACTTGCTCATTTGGATTGTGAGAACGGCTGAGTTAACTGCTGAGTGAAGTGTAAGTTTGTCTGACTGACATGAAACTACCCTGGTTGATCACCTGCAATCCTCACTGCCAAGACGAGGTGGCGATGGACTGCTAATCCATTGTGTTTTGCACGCGTGGGTTAGAATCCCATCCTTGTCGCCACAGAGTTATCTCTCCCAAGCCACACCTGCATACCAAAGAGCTATGATGCTCTTTCCAAAATTCATGCTACACTTGCCATCTGATTTGAAGCAAATACTTGCTGCTATGTTTGTCATTCAGGTGTCTCCCATGTGAGGGCTGCTGCCTTTTGGTGTCTGTTTAGACTGTGAAGATTTCAAAGCAATCTTTTTCATGGCTTCTCGTGTTCACGTCCACGTGAGTCTCTGCAATGACAGTAAGGCTGCACCCTTCGATAGCTCAGTTGGTAGAGCGGAGGACTGTAGGTGAGCAGTAACGGCTATCCTTAGGTCGCTGGTTCGACTCCGGCTCGAAGGATGTGCTTTTTGTTGTTGTTATTGTTAGACTGGACAAAGACAAAAGCAGCTGATTTCATTACTTTATTTATTTTGACACCAAAAGCGTGTCCACATCCGGTGCTACACTGTGTGACCGCTGTCAACATTGGCGCACAGACCACTTAAGCATGAGGCGCTTGTGACTGTCGTGCGTAGGTGTTCTGAAATGACTTGAAGTAGATAGTTTTACTTACATAGTGTATTATAAGGTTGACACCACTTGTCCCCAATCTGCAACGCTGTCCTGCGTCCCTTCTCAGGAGACTGAAGGATCTTCCACACTTTGCTTCATGTGACTCCAGTCATTCACACTTGGCACCACACAATCCCCGTGACATCAGCACCAGAGGTCAGACACCTGTGTTTCCCCACCAGACCGTCAGAACTGAATAAGCCGTCCCCCCATAGCCATAGGGTGGCGAGTCAAGTCATTAACACCTGGACACATGAGACTAACGAGTCGCACGATAGCTACGTGGAACAACAACCCATTCAACTACCTGGCAGCCACCTGTTTTGGCTGGGCAGGTCAAACCTTTAGCTTAAAAGCAGACACCTTTGGAGAATGCGGGCATCGATCCCGCTACCTCTCGCATGCTAAGCGAGCGCTCTACCATTTGAGCTAATTCCCCTTGCATTACTTGTCCATTTGGATTCTAAGAACGACTGAGTTGAGTGCAACTGCTGAGTGAAGTGTAAGTTTGTCTGACTGATATGAAACCACCCTGGTTGATCACCTGCAATGTGAGTCTCTGCAATGCCAGCAAGACTGCACCCTTATACAGTCGAATTATACAGTCTAACAGCAGCAGGAATAAGGTTGACACCACTTGTCCCCAATCTGCAACGCTGTCCTGCGTCCCCTCTCAGGAGATTGAAGGATCTTCCACACTTAGTTCAAAAGCAAACACCTTTGGAGAATGCGGGCATCGATCCCGCTACCTCTCGCATGCTAAGCGAGCGCTCTACCATTTGAGCTAATTCCCCTTGCATTACTTGCCCATTTGGATTGTGAGAACGGC
The DNA here is from genome assembly GCF_020382885.2 of Scatophagus argus. NCBI lineage: Eukaryota > Metazoa > Chordata > Actinopteri > Scatophagidae > Scatophagus > Scatophagus argus. Next base: position 21,923,380 of record NC_058506.1, on the reverse strand, counting down.
TGAGTTAAGTGCAACTGCTGAGTGAAGCGTAAGTTTGTCTGACTGATATGAAACCACCCTGGTTGATCACCTGCAATCCTCACCACCAAGACGAGGTGGCCGAGTGGTTAAGGCGATGGACTGCTAATCCATTGTGCTCTGCACGCGTGGGTTTCGAATCCCATCCTCGTCGCAACTGAGTTAAAATTTGCGTTGCATTTGCCATCTAATTTAGCAAATACTTGCTGCTATGTTTGTCATTCAGGTGTCTCCCATGTGAGGGCTGCTGCCTTTTGGTGTCTGTTCAGACTGTGAAGATTTCAAAGCAATCTTTTTCATGGCTTCTCGTGTTCACGTCCATGTGAGTCTCTGCAATGACAGCAAGGCTGCACCCTTCGATAGCTCAGTTGGTAGAGCGGAGGACTGTAGGTGAGCAGTAACGGCTATCCTTAGGTCGCTGGTTCAACTCCGGCTCGAAGGATGTGCTTTTTGTTGTTGTTATTGTTAGACTGGACAAAGGCAAAAGCAGCTGATTTCATTACTTTATTTATTGTGACACTAAAAGCGTGTCCACATCCGGTGCTACACTGTGTGACTGCTGTCAACATTGGCGCACAGACCACTTAAGCATGAGGCGCTTGTGACTGTCGTGCGTAGGTGTTCTGAAATGACTTGAAGTAGATAGTTTTACTTACATAGTGTATTATAAGGTTGACACCACTTGTCCCCAATCTGCAACGCTGTCCTGCGTCCCTTCTCAGGAGACTGAAGGATCTTCCACACTTTGCTTCATGTGACTCCAGTCGTTCACACTTGGCACTTGATCGCCTGAAATCCTCTCATGTTCACGTCCATGTGAGTCTGCAATGACAGCAAGGTTGGACCCTTTGATAGCTCGATTGGTAGCGCAGAGAACTGTAGGTAGACATTAACAGTTATTCTTAGGTTGCTGGTTCAACTCTGGAAGGACTTGCTTTTGAATGAGAGGTGTAACGTCTTTGCTTTTAAACTTATGCTCCTTTGGTCACGATGACCCAATCGACCAAGATTCTGCACAGACATGTTATATCTCACTTTTTCAAACTTTTACCTCCTCAATGGAGCAAAGGAAAGCAGAGCTTGTGATTGTGCATAGGTGTTCTAAAATGACTTGAAGTAAATAGTTTTATATACATGCCAAAAAGCTGCCATGTTCCACTAATGAAACTTTAAACTCTTGTGGAAGAAGGTCTCGGAGGATCAAAGAATGTGAAAGAGTGTGTTACAGTAATGCATCCTGGATGTTCTGGTCATATTTTTAGCTGACCGAAAAATAACTGAATTTACACTTCAGTATCCCTTCCAGGCATATTAATATTGAATAACAAAATGAAATGGTCTTTCCAGAAAGTGCAACTCTGTTAAAAAATGTCTTTCTTGAGATATTGGCACATATTTTTTTACTTTAATTCACTTGTACAAACACTATGTTTTCTACTTCAGAGAAAAATACATTGTCAGCTTACATGCTCTGGAGGCTTCATGTTTCCACATCACATTCAGAATTTCATTGTTTAGTCCAAACTGATGTGTTTTTCCTGTGCACATGACAATAAACATCTTGAAACTTGTCTTTCATTCATCAACAACTGGCTTACAGTCTAGTTGCAACATCAGAAATCTTGCTCTTATGTGCATGTAAAACTCAGGTTTCAGTCAAGCCCAGAGAAAAGTTCCTGCTTCAGCAGATGGATGTGAAAACTGACTTCCAGTGTCAAACAGTGCACACATCACCCTCCAATGAGCAGAACACAGTCTGATCGGAGGTGGACTTTAAATTGAAGCTGTAGAAGGCAAATACAACACAACCACAGCAGAGATCACAGACCAGATCACATGAGAGATTACCGGACATGAAGCATCAAAGAAAAACCTCTGAACTCAAACCATTTGTTTTGCATAAAAAGATTCTTTATTAAAACTGCATGCAAATTCCGTTATGCCATGGCCAGATTTATCGGCAGAGGGAGAGCTGAGGTTGCAGAAAGGCGTCAGAGTCAGACATCGCAATCACATTATGGTTTGTTGGATTTCTTTCACTCAACGGAACCTGCCAGCACAGTGTCCAGGGTGTTCTGAGCCTCTTTGATCTGCTGCTGCAGTCTCTGCTTCATGCCCTCGTTCTGGGCCTTCTTCAGCATGTCCTGCATGTCTCTGATGGCTGCCCGGTAGCCCGGGGCATTATGAAACACTCGGATGGCCTTGTCGCCGCTGCACACCAAGAAGCGCCCGTTAATGTCAAATCTGAGGTCGGTGATCTCCCCACTGTGGATGCCATGCAGCTCCTCTTCCTGTTGGCCACTGGCAGCATCGTACAAAGCCACATTGGAGCCGTCACTGATGGCCACCACCCGGCCGTCTGGAGACAAGGCCACGCGGCTACCTTCAGATGATGCACAGGGCACGGTCTTCAGGAGGTAGGGATCCTGCTGCTTTTTGTACTCCACGTCTGTATTCCACAGCTTCCACGTACCATCTTTGGAGACAGTCACCATTCTGAAGCATAAAAGGAAAGAAGCGGTTACGGTTGGCCATGCTGCATATCAAAAACAGAGATTCTATCAAATCATTCTGATTTAGTCTTCCACAAAAACCAAAGTGCACAACTGAAAAGCTGTTTTATGGTGGGTCGTGCTGGACGATTGCTTGGTTGAGGGCTTTAAGTTTGTGAGTGGGAACTGCCCATAACCTCCCGTAAAACCAACACATATCATCTTTACACTTCTGTTTGTGTGGTTTAATGTAGTTTCATGTTTGGACAGAGTCGGAGTCACTACTTCCTCCTGTTTTTGGACTAAATGCTAAGCTAAAAAGCATACTGCCATGCCACACTATTCCTGCAGAATCGGAACAGCGTGAGCCACATGTTTGGCCTTGCACTGTAATCAGAAAAGACTTCATTACCTGTGAGAGTCATTGGAAAAGGCGAACGAGTGAACTCCTGCAGAGTGGCCCTTCAAATCAAAAGCTCGCACCACCTCTTTGAATTCTCCTCCCTTCCCGAAGCAGACCTCCCACACCTTCACATCAGGAGTGAAGCCACATGATGCTACAAACCTGAGCACAGAGACAGACGGCACACACTATTACATCTCCAATGAAGTCTCACAGGAGTTCGCTGCATGTTTTCCTGTTATGTTTGACAGAGTGAGGAGGCTGCTCAGTACGGTATCCTCAAAAAATATTTTTTTTATAGTAACTAAACTCTTATGCGGAGTAATAATTATGATATCTGGACTTTACAATCAAAGAAGTCAGTCATACATGTTCATCAAACACTGTATGGGAGAAAAATGACAGCAAAAGCCAACTAAAGGAGCAGTTACAATGGAAAGAGTTTGAATTTAATTTTATGTCACATGCCAACTGAAAAGCATCATTTCACTATACTTTCTATTTGAAAGTTTCAAGTTTGCTCCTCCAATCACACCCGGCTGGAGCAAGCTGACGACTTAAAACTACTGAGGATCAGTTTGCACAAATACTGACAACCTCAGCCTTCCAAATGTGAGCTGAGGAATAAAGTGTAAAGAAAGAAATGTTGAATACTCTGAATGTATGTTGGGTAAAAGATAAATAACATGACAGAATTCAAACCCCCTGTGATCAGCTGATGACGACACTAATGTTGTCATAAAATATAAAATCTCAGAGTGGAGTTGAGTGACTTCATGTTCTGTGCACGTCTAAGTGATCCCGGTTTGATCTCTGAAGTGGGCGGTTTGCAGTGATGGAGGCTTTGGGACTGACCTGCCACATGGGGAGATGGCAGCATAAGAATTGGTTATCTGGTTAGTGTTGATGGAGGCCAGTACCTCTCCTTTCAGGTCCCAGATGTGGATGCTGGTGTCGGTGGAGGCGCTCATGATGAACTTGCCTGTGGAGCGGAAACACAGAATCAGCCCATCTTGGCCTCACATGTCTTTTAAGATCGGCGACACACTGACACACAGTCTGAGGACACTGAAATCCTCGTCCATCACACAAACTGATCTGAAAGACATTTTCGTTCTTAGCAGTGATTCTGCTCATGTGCATCACTGTGGCCCTTGGAAGACGGGATCTCAGTCAGACACATTGGTGCTGATGAATGCACGACAGACTGCAGACGCTGTTATGACAGCAGGGCGGAAGGATGAAAGGAAAGAAGGAAACATGAAGCATCCTCTAGAAGTCAGTGACTTTTCAAAGCTGAACTTTTGATATTTGTAAAATTCACATTGTTATTGCTAAGAGGAGGAGCTGAGTTCTTCTGCAATGGGTGAAATTTAAATTTGTAGTTTGTGTTTGTCTGCTGCTTGAACAGGTAAGTACTCTACCTGTTTCTGCAATGCCAATGTTGAGGATGGCGGCCTTGTGTTTCTGTGGAAAGTCCTCAGGGGCAGCTTTGAAGCTTAAAGTGCCGTCCTCCTTTTTCACCATTTTAAAGATTCGGATGGCGTCTCCATTCGCCAGCCAGGTGATAAACGCCCTGCAGTGAAAACATACGAATCAGTGGACGAGATGCTTATTAGTCTGACAAAAGCAGAAATCTCCTCCGGCCACATTACAACACAGTCTACATTTAAAATCACAAGGCCACGAGACCCACGAGCGTCTGCACAACTACAGTAGGAAAGAAGGGGAGACCTGGAGTCTGGGCTGAAGCGGACTAGTGTGGCATGGTCCAGCTCCACGTTGGCCCTCAGACACTTGTGTTCCCGATCCAGGAAGTCTTTGGTGCTCCAGATCCGCACAGTGCGGTCGTCGGCACATGACGCCAGGTACTTCCCATTGCTGCTGAAATCGAGGCAGGTCACGTTCCCACTGTGGCTCTGAAAAGCACACAAAGTACACACAAGCTCAAAGGATGTTCAATTTAACGGCCATCTTGGAGGCCGTAGCTGTGAGAGACGTTTCTGGTAAGCTCAAAGGTTTTCATATCGTCACATAACAACAACACTCCTACAATGTGTGCATTTTCAAACCAGTGTGTTTTGCTGTTTACCTTCAGTGAAGCAGCCAGCAGCGGATGACTGAAACTGTGCTGTGAAGCTTTTTCCTTCCGGTTGCGCTGCTTCTCCTGCTTCTGCCTCTTGGACGCTGGGCCCTTCACGGCGCTGCCTTCAGCTGGGAGACAACACACAGCAGTTTATGTTGCTGATTCTGCATTTGCCACAGCTGCAGAAGGTCCCTGACACATAAAACAGCACACAGCAGCGTCTGGTCATAAATAACAAACCCAGTCTGTGAAGTACACCTAATGATATTTACTGACAGTGAAACCTTAAATAACTTTGCTCAACACACTGAATTGATGACTGTGATGTGTTATAATTAAGCTTTGTCTACAGCGAAGTAGTAACAAAAGAACGACCAACTATGTTTACATGACTGACAGGCAATTAAAATACAGAAAGTCTGTCGACAACACGCGAGAGTCGCTCAAAGTTGCGTAAGTTTTTTGCTTGACAAGTCGGCGCGTTTGTGTTCAGTTAAACGTGTCGGACACACGAGTCCTCTGTTCACACTCGGTATGAATGAACACAGCAGAAGTAACGCGGAGTGTCAAAGACCACAGAGACAGTGAAGGAGTTGGTGACTCACCGCCCTCCCATCAGTCACCGCTCCGGCTACAGTTACATTAGCTAATGTGACTCTTACCGGCAAACTCCGCTGCCTGCTCCAGTTCCTCTCGGATTTCTTCTTTCCGTCTGCCCACCGCCAACGCGACTAAGACAACCAGCGCACCCAGCAACACAGTCAAGGCGACAAGTGCGGCTATCTCCATATTGAAAGCTTTCTGCCACGTACTTTGAACCGCTACCGTCTACTTGGCTACAACACACTACTGGGCCACTGCGCGTGCGCCCAAATCTTATTCTTGGGCTTTTTCTTCTTCTTCGATTTAATCGTCTAACGACAAACCGCCGTAACCGCCACCTAATGGACGGGCACCGGGAGCTACAAATTGACAGCGAGCAAGTAAAAATTGCCATTTCTGCTTGAAAAAGAATGATCGATCCGTTGTCAGAATAGTTGCAGATGAATTTTCTACTCATCAACTAACTGTCGCAGCTGTACGTCATGATAGTCAGCCCTGACAGTTTAGCCATGTTTTCAGTCTTGTAATTTAAAAGGAAACACGTAATTTAACGTTAAAGATTGTCAACCAGCACAACAAAGCATCTCCGGAGTTACGTGTTCATACTGGGAAAAAAGGCAGTTATTGTGTTCTGTATACTAATTAAACAAGAGTAATATGTCTTCCGATTTGTATTGGTTATGAGACACGTCAGTTTCCGTAGTGTAGTGGTTATCACGTTCGCCTAACACGCGAAAGGTCCCCGGTTCGAAACCGGGCGGAAACATAGTTTTTATTATCTCTGTCTATATATTTTGAAACTGCACTATTTTCTGTTCTTGTGAGCTGCCACAAGTGAATTTCCCCACTGTGGGATCAATAAAGTTCATCTTATCTTATCTTATTGTACAGGTTCATTACTTGTTTTAATGTGATTATTTTGTTTTCATTATTTCTGTGTGGTTGAAATAAAATGCATCAGAACAGTTTGCAGTTGGGACAGAACGACACTCAGCTCAATGGCTTACTTGTTCTCATGGGGGAAAAAAGTAGACAAACACGACCACGACGGGTTGAATGTGTTCTTGTTGGAACATCCACGTCCAAAATTCAGATTTTATTAATTCAAAATTAACCATCAAAAACTGCATCGGTTACTTGCTCACTTTTCACAAGAGGAGATTCTTACTGAGAACAGAAATCATTCTGATAAAATATCTTTGACTACTTAACTGTCATGTTTGCTTGACAAAATTTCTCAACTCACAGTACAAGCAAAACACATTAGAGACTACAAAAATCCCTGCATCATAGTGAGAATTTCCAAGCAGAAAAGCGTCTTCAATTTGACAGCTTGTATATTTAGCTAATCTGATTTTACATTAATGCGGTGTAATCTATTGTAACCATGATATTTCAGACGGGGGGGATAACGTGTTGCTGAGCGGATGTTTAAAACTTGCTGTTTTATTAAGGTACTTGTGTAAAAATCGAATTGATCTTTTTCAGTGAGATAACACGGATTCAGTGCCTGGAGTAACGAGAGGTAGTCTGGCACAAACAAACACATCTCAAGATTTAAAGATGAGCTAAAGATCATAGAATTGGCTTTGGTTTGTCAGCACACGTTGAGAGTAGTCATCCTCACCACATACTGACCTGCTAATTACATCAGTGTTGGCAATTAAAACAAACAAACAAACAAACAAACAAACCAAAAAGGCCGTCCACAGGAGGACTCTGGGAATGCTTGCATTGACAACTGGTATGAAACAAGAACACAAGGGTCTGCACTACCTACATTAAGACATCTACTACGTTGCCCTTCAAGTGCAGAAACATCATTCACTTACAGGGTCCGAAAGCCAATTAAAAAATAATTTAAAATGCAAAACGTCTCATAACTTTACATTTACACTGCAGTGTTGTGTACTCTTATCTGAACCAACTGTGCACTTCACACCATTCAGACTCATTCAGATAATGTACACAAATATCACATACACACCAGTGAGCACTTCATGTACAAAAATAAATGTTTGAGCCAAGGCTCCGTCTCTGCCGGACTCAACTTTCTCCTTAAGACGAACCAATGAGTGTCCCCATACTGTAAAGGAAAGAGAACTTTGGATATGCTTTTGTTCAGAATCAAACTGGTCAACTGTCTTTTCTCCCTCTTCAAGTATAGAACATTATTATGGACTCCTCGCTGCTACATTCCCTCACCGGGTCATGTAGTCATCCAGGCAGCATAAGCTCAGCAAACTGGTGTGCTCTTTCTACCTCCTCTGCAAACACAATGTTTTGGGCCAGCACAAACCACAGGAGGAGGGGGAGGAAGCAGAGGGCATGTTGGCGGCCTGTTTGGGGGATGTTGGGCTTAGAACAGAGCAATGTTAGCCAGATTAGCTGCAACAGCCAAGTCCTCTGAAAAGCGGCGCCGGACATGACCAGCAGGTTACTTCTTCCTGTTGTGTTGCCTCCGCGCCTGCAGCCTCTGCCGCGCTCCAGATGGCTTTGATCCGGCTCCAATAGAGAAGGACGGAGTCGCTTGAGACCCTGGTAATAAAAGGCACAGGACGTGTGAGCACATGATATTCATAAGGACCCAAATTAACTTCTAGGGATACAGCAGTAGCATCTCTATTGGCTGCTGAAACTGCACTGGTGGTCACAGTAGACAGTAAAACAGTACGCGGTGAAAGAATCTTGGCTAAACTGCTCCCAAAACAGACAACTTGACTAGTGTTCAGTGCCGAAACTGAAAACATCAGTGAAAATAAAGATGCAAGAGATGAGAAGAAACAGGACGAGCATCATTGACAAGGCTCATTGACAGATGATTATGATCACTGCAGTTTGGGGATAAAGTGTGAGGACGGATGTAAGGATGAGGGCCCAAAATCAGAGTAACAAAGGAGCAAAAAAACACTCATGCATGACCTTAACAGCCTGCACTGCGCACAGCATTAATGACCCACCAAAAGGAACTGCGTTGAAGCCTTGGACTGGAGTAGCAGGACTTCCAAAGGGAAGTGGACCTGGAGCAGCACTCTGCCCAAAGGATGGCGTCGACGTCCCTGCAGAGAAAGCAGCACACAACCTGAGTAAACCCAACAAACGACCAGGACCAGGACAAACTGTGGACCAACATCAAAATATCAGTCCGCCCAGGAGGTCATGTGCCTGAACAGCAGTGTGGATATCAATGGGTTTTCACTTTTCACATTCACTTTTTCTCTTTTTGTATGCAGTCTTTAAATGAGGAAACGCCCCTCAGCGCTTTATTTTCATTCCTGGTATTTCATTGTTCTCACAGTCAAAGATTTGTTCTAAATTACTGGAATTAACTAAAAATTCTGCCTGCTGTCACACATACTAAACTGCCAGGTATGTTTCATGGTACAATCAAATGGATCAAAAACAAGTAAATGGTGAGACGCATAATGCCAAAGAAACCGTGGGAGAGATCTGCACTTATCAAACACTGTCTTTGCGAATCAGAGAGCACTTAATCAGAACGTGCAGATTTTTGTGTTAAACTGCCATACTCCAGTCTGAGTTGTCTTTATTCCTTACCAAAAGCTGGTTTGTCAGTAGCAGCAGCCCCAAAGTTGAAGCTTCCCATTTGCGGTGCAGGATTATTGGAAACTGGAGTTCCAAACTGAGGACACGGCATACCAGCACCAAAGGCAAATCCACTGGGTGCTGACTGAGCAGGGCCGGAGGGAGCCTGCTGAGGAGCGGCGCTGCCAAAGGTGAAGGAGGAGGAGGAGGAGGAGCTCTGAGTCTGGGTTGCTGCACCAAAGCTGGGTGCAGCTGAGGGAGCAGTGGTGGCACCGAAAGCAAAGCCAGTGGAACTGGATCCGAAGGCTGGTTTGACTGGGGTCCCAAAGTTTGAAGCTGTGGTGACAGCAGCCGCCCCGAAAGTGAAGGGGGCTGGAGCGGGGGCTGGGGCGGGGTTAGAGGCAGGCGTGGATGATGCTCCGCTGCCTCCAAAGGTGAACGGTTTTGGCGGCGGTGCTGCTGAGGAGCCGAAGGTTGACGGCACCGCTGGCGCTTGAAATGACGACTGTCCAAAGGTGAAAGTGGACTGGGTGGTGGCTGCAGGAGCAGTGGAGGTTGTGCTGGCCATGGCAAAGCCTCCAAATGAAGCAGTGGTTGTATTCTGGCTGGGTGCCGTCTGGCCAAAAGCAAATACCTTCTGGTTGGCAGACTGAGGGTCTGGCTGTGTGGCGCCAAATGTAAATGTGCTGTTGCTGGAGGCTGTGGTAGCAGCGGGGGCAGCTGCAGCTGCAGTAGTGGTGGGAACAGTTCCAAACTGAAATGTGCTCCCTGTGTTCAGAGCAGGTGCTGAAGCTGAGCTGGTACTGGTGGTCGATGGTGCTGAAAAGGTTCCAAAGAGGGATTTCACAGCTGGCTGGGTTGCAGTCTGTGAGGAGGTGACGGAGCCGGTGGAGGCTGTGTCAGTGGGGGTGTTGGTCATGCCAGGGAAAACAGAAGGGGCAACTGCAGTGCTGCTCACTGATCCAAACACAGAGGATGTACTGCTTGAAGAAACTGTAGAGGCTGGCATGGTGGTTGCGAGGGATGGAGGCTGTCCAAAGCCAGCGACTGCAGTGGTGCCTCCAAAGATGGGCTTGAAGTTTTGGACAGAAGGTTTGCTTTCTGGGGTTGATGTGGCTGAGGAGGAGGTGGTTGTAACGGCAAAGATGGGCTTGAACCCTGAAGCCAGCAGAGGATTGGGATTACTGACTGACCCTGAGCCGCTGGCTGGCGCCGCAGTAGAGACCGGGTTAGGGGCTGAAGAAGCAGCTGGGCTGCTCATCTGGCTCGGCAGTCCGAACAGGCCTGCTCCTGCTGTAAGTGGAGTGCTGCTCGAAGCCTTGGTGACCTGAGCCAGCACCTGAGTAAAGGCGGAGGGCTGCTCCACACCAGCAGAGGAGGACAGAGGCTGGGAGGCAGGAGGGAGCAGTGGGGCCACTGTAGTCAAGACGGCCGGGTTTAAACCCTTGGGTTGTGCCGGTGTGGTTGATGCAGACACTACAGACATGGAGATAAAAACATGTCAGAAGATATGCCATAAGATATTTGGGACATTCTGGGTTTAATATATAAAATTGCAGCAAAAGTTGCAGCAACTTTTGTTTTGTTTTTCTTTCCTTCTTTTTTTTTTTTTTACACAAAAGGCAGCAGAAAAGCACAGACACCTTTACACAGGGTGTTTATACGGCCATGGACCTCAAACCCTCTTGTGGAAACAAATTCGGTTCAGTGGTCGTACCTGCAGTTGTGCTGCCAGCAGAGGTGGAGCTTGCTGGAACGCTGCTCTTCATTTTCAGAGCCTCCAGCAGTGGGTTGGAGGCTGCAGGGGCTGCACTAACACTGCTGTTTGGGGTGGGGTCCAGGTTGATGACTGGGATGGCAGAGCTGGAAGTTGTGGGCAGAGGAGCCGCCAGGAGGCTGCTCAGGGTGGTGGTGGTTGCAGCGCTGGCAGAGGAGGGCGGCTGGGTGGATGTGGTGACTGGAGGAGAGGCAGACTTCTCTGGCTCTGGAGCTAAACGGGGACAAATCAACAGAAAGGTGACTGGTTGAGTCCAACAATCCTGAACACAGACTGTTTAAAAAGATGGACAGCAGGGTTACAAGGTTTTGTTGACAGTGGGAGCATGTTAACGGTACAGCACGACTCAGTGAACATGCTATAGATGGAGGGTTCAGTGGTTGGCTCCTGTGGCTGCTTTCACTCACCGGGTGTCTCCAGGACCTTCTGGATCTTGCTTATGGCAGCCTTTTTCTCTTCATCCAAGTCCTTCACCGTGATGGTGTACCCCAGTTCTGGAGGTGGGGGCTGCAAATCAACAAGCACAGATTGTAATTTAAAGCAACCTGTCAAATAAAGAAAGTTTTCTGAGAGAGTGAAGCCTGATAATGTAGCACTCTTTACCAGAGAGATCTGATCGTCTCGGTGACTGGACACCAGCTGGATCTTCCGTTTTCTCTTCCCTCCACTACCAGCAGAGTCTGCTGAGGTGGTGACAGGGACCTTGGGTACTGGAGTCAGTTTGGCTGCAACATCATCACATAACGGACCATAAAACTAGTTCCAAGTAAAATACAAAACCATGTGCCTACTCATGTTTTTAAAGTAATATCCTGGCTTCGCTGAAATGTGGAGGTTGAGGCAAAGCTCTGGTACACGTGACTAACGGCGGTCACTTAAGAAAATAAAAGTCTTTCAGGTAGTTCCAAGTTCCAAGTACAAGGTTAAAAATTGATTTCAAGTACATGTATATAAAGTATATATCAAATAATCACATTCTGTTTTATTTATATTTTAAATCTGTGCTGTCCTAAAATACCTCCTTAGTCCATAAGGGATACAAGTTTGACTTTGTGCGATATGAAAATGACTTAGTGGAAAGTCCAGTTGAAGTAATCTCTAGCTGGCACAGTGAATGTAGTAGCACTGAAAATACTGATTCATGTCTTGTTTATGCCTTATAACCTTCCATAATCTGCCGCACAGAGCTGAGGAAGTTCTTTGTTTACGACACAAGACAGGAGATAAATGAGACTTACAAGTAACGGGTGACTTTTCAGAAGCTGCTTGGTCCGACCTCACAGAGGATGCTGAGCTGGGAGACTGTCCGTCTTCCTCTCTGTTAATGAAGCCACAAATTAAAAGCTGTAGGATCAGACTGAAGCATGGATGACGAGCAGGAAGTCAGCAGAGACATACCTGGATCTTTTTGAGGCTCCTTCTGGAGTCTGAGAGCGAGATGATCCTGGGCTGGACAGAGGGGAGCTGGCTGCCGACCGTTTCTTCCACTGTGGAGGGAAACATGGATGTAAAAACACACAAATCCACCTTTCCTCTGTAGGCCCACATGCACCGTAATGCAAAGGCTAAGTGTTACCTGGCTGAGGCCCAGTGAAGAGCTGTAGGAGCTGTGGATAGGATTTCTCATGGTGCCTGGAGTTCCTCTCGGGGCATGGACTCCACTGCCAGAGCTGATGGAGGACGTGCGAGACCTCTTCATGGTGGACTCCTCCATCAGTGAGGTCATACCTCTTTTCAAGCTTCCTGGCCTGGAGAAAGGAGGAGCAAGCATTTCTCAGCCTATCCTAACTAACAGCATCAAACAC